>NC_092873.1:484480878-484787635 GCF_028372415.1 Notamacropus eugenii
GCACCTATGTTACCAAATTTCCTTCTCATATCTTATAGCTCTGAGACAAATGGGGGAAAATAATAAGCCTAAACTGTATTAACCAACAGAAGATACACATCTGACTTTGGCAACCAGACAGACAGACAGACAGACACATACACACACACACACACACACACACACACACACACACACACACACACACACACACACACACACACACACACCCACACACCCCCCAGGCATAAAAATTGTGCAAGATTAATCATTAACTTTTCAATTTAGATACTTCAATTAAAATAAAAATGTTTAGGTAGCCTCACTGGAGTTTCTTTAAAGAACATTCAGGGCTAAAATAGTCCTTCTAAAAAAATCACAACTTCATGTTAAAAACCAACTAGTAAATTACTGCCTAAGCATTCATTACTTGATAGTACTGAGAACACCCAACACCAGTTACGGATATCAATTATAAGAAAAGTTACCTGACAAGACAAAAATAATCTCTAACCGGTGTTAACACTCTAATATTTTGGGTGAGACATTCACTGGAACACGTTATCAATAACTCTTGCTCCATGACCATACTACTGAATTACTTTTCTGGATTCTATATCGAATGTCAGCACCTGCCCTATTGCAGAGACAAGGGACGCCACACAGATGCTATAAAACACTTAAGTGTTTAGGCAGAAGGTCTCCTGTCCCACCCAGTATGAATTATGATTTAGTTTGCAATCACTGTTTGGAAAACGCAGAAGGCCAATAGGATTAAATATACAAATTACTCCTGTTAGGATGGTAAGCTTCTTTTGCATTCAGATGGGAAACACAATAACCTAGAAAATGGAAGAAAAGGAGCTAACAAGTCTCCAGACAGCAGGTCAGTGATTAAAGCAAGGTTTGGTACAGATATCCCCTCTTATAGGCACTCAGTGGGTAGAATGTGGCCACAACAAACTTCCCATCAAACATCCTTCCAGTCAGTAATTTTTGGGCAGCTTTGGAATCGCCAGCATTTGCATATTCAACAAAAACCTAAGGACAGAGAAAGTAATATTAAGTTTGTTTGCATCAAAACCCTATTATAGCACTTCCTTAGAATACAATTCTAGTTAGAAGAGTTTAAATGAAAATGACTACACTTTTACCATATGAACATTATAGACATAGACAATATTAGTCATGAAGGACAGGTTTAGATGGTTCCAGAAAGCAGTGTATACTTTTCTAGAGGAAATCTCAACTTTGAGAACTGGCCAAATAGCCCTTAAATTTTAGCCTAGTGACCTGTCTTCCCCAAAATATCTAGTCTGATATATGGAGATCATCCATTCAAAGGGCAATTACAAGTAGTTTTATATACAATTTATATGTTGACACTCTGCTACTTCTCTGCCATTGTCTGACTCACAGTGCTTCCATTCTCATCTGAGGTAGAAGTAAAACTTTAGCTTCATTTTGTCATTGTCTGACCCAATAACATTAGTATTTTGCAGGATAGAAAAGGGTGAGAAACACTTCTGCGGGCTATCTCTTGAAATTTAACATCAAAGTTATATAATGGGTACTATTCTCTAGATGAATGTTCTCTCCATTTCAAATATGTTGGTCTCCTTTTAAATGGCAATATCTAGTACCATGTCTGATTCATAATTACCCCCTGCATTTTCTCCTACTAAAGCCTGCTTTGGTAGAGGTTTTATAAACCTCAATAACAAATTCTGGGTACAACAAGACAGCTAGGTTTATGACATGCCTATTGATTAAGGAGTCAGCCAGTATAAAATGAGTATATTAAATTGAATATTTAAAAATTAAATTAAAAAGTTTAATCAGGTTTTCAATTGTTGGCTTCCACTGTTACACATTCTTCTTATTCTAAATTACAGAGTTCATGTTCTGGATTCAGAACATTTTTAGCACTTTTACCTGCAATCTCAAAATTTTTTAAAAAACTGACAAGTCAATAATTGTTTTTTTTGGTTCTGGCTCAGATTTAGTCATTAGGTCTTTACTGAAAACAACAACCCTGCAATTTGATTTGTGTTTCATCAAAACATCTGAGGTTTAACACAACAGTGAATTTCATTCCACATTTTTTTTCCTTTTTTTCCCTCCCAAAGAAACATCTCTGAGGTTTAAATTTCATCAGATAAGACCCACAAAGAACTTCAACACTGCAGAACAGCCTCTAAATTGTAAAATAACGGCCAATCACCATTAATAGAGGTAATTTTTTTCCCTATAAGTTTCTGTATCAATGAAATCACAGGTTCAGAACCAATAACCCCTCCTCAAATTAAAAATGAGTTCATTTAAATAGGTATTTCTTAAATGTCTAATAATGAGCATTATGATATAAGGGAGACACCCCCCCACAAAAGCATGGGTTTATGAGTCAAAATACCAAGGTTTAATGCTTACCTCTGTCACTTTTTATGTGACTCTGGGCAAATCACTTAACTTATCCAAGTTTCCATATCCTGATCTATAAAATAGGGATAATATTGTTTTGGGATATGTGTATGGCTGTATATGTACATATAATGTGTGTATACGTTAAGTATCTATCTTCTCTCAAAGGGGTTGTTCTGAGAAGCAAATAATATAATGGATATGAAAACACTCTGGTAGCTATAAAGTACCATATTGTATGTAATTGTAAGCTCATGTTTATTATCATTTTAAAACTGACCTTAACTGTATTTGAACCTAACATTCTCAAAATTAGAACTTAAGATGTCCTGCAGCATTTATGACAATTTACTATGACAGTCATAGATTCACTCTGCCTTAAAGGTAAAAAAAAATATATAATATACATCTGGCAAATGGCCTTTATTCCTTGAAGACTCTATTTGTCCATACTACACAAGAGGCAGATGTTTCTTGTCTTCAAAAAACTTTTTTGTTCTGGTATTTATCCTTTATATTTGGCTTTCAACATGTCTGGAGAGGGAAAATGATTAAGTTTACATTCATTTCAATCAATAAATCCAAGGTCGCCTAGCTGGAGACACACTGGCAAAACTGCAACTGTCACCCAAGTCTCTTGATGTCTCCAAGTTCTCTTTCCGCTACACCACGCACCACTTTCAACAATATCAAGTAAAGACAGAATGTGATCAGGGAAGAGATGTCTGAATACTTTAAACCCACCTTCCAATCAATGAACAAGAAGTTACTATATGCTAGACACTGGGTATACAAAGACAAAACAAAACAATCCCTGGGTCCTATTTTATTGAAGGGAAACAACACCCAGGGGCAGCAAAGCAGCCCAGTGGATAGACTTCTGAGCCTGGAGCCAGGAAGACCTGAGTTCACATCCAACCTCAGGTACTTATTAGCTATGTGTCCCTGGGCAAGTCACATAAACTTCTCTGTGCCTCATTTTTCTCAACTGTAAAGTGGAGATAAGAATAACACCTACCTCTCAGAGTTGTTGTGAGGATAAAATGAGATATTTGTAAAACACTTTGCAAGCCTCAAATTGTTATATAAATGTTAGCTATTATCATTATAATGTACACATATAAATAAACACAAACCATTTTTTACATCTGCTTGTTTCTCATGTTAGGACATAAGCTCCCTGAAAGAAGAAATTGTTTCATTCTTTGAATTTGTATCCCCAATGCCTAGTACTGTTCTAAGCACAGAACAGGCGTTTAATGAAGGCTTGCTGATTCATATAAAGGGTAGCATTAAGCTCAGAGTTCTAAGAGGAAGAAGTGAGGAGAAAGGGCCTTTCAAGCATGGGGACCAGCCTTGTCCAGAGGCAGAGAAAAAGGAGAGAAAACAGCAAGAAGTCAGTTTGGCTACCATATAGAGTGCAATGGGAATTAACATACAATAAACCTGCAAAGGTACACTGGAACTAAATCACCAAGTTAAATGCTAAACAGAGACAGACAATATAAAGTCACTGACCTTTTCAAGCACAGATGTGACAAGGTCAGATACATGCTTTATGGGTATCACTTTGGTTGTTATATGGAGGATGGACTGTAGGGGGAAGATACAACTATGAGGCCACCATGACAATCTAGTGCCAGCTGTGCAGAACATGTGGCCTTGAGGCCAGATGTGGTCTTCTAGGTGCTTGGGTGTGGCTTTTTGACTGAGTCTGAGTTTTATAGAATAAATCCTTTTATTAAGGGGATTTGTTTTGTGAAGTTTGGATTTGGTCAAGGGGTCAAACTTAAGGGCCTCAAGGTTGCAGGTTCTTCACTTTAGACAAAAGGTGATGAGGACCTGGACTAGGGTGGTAGAAACAAAGGAACAAATGCAAGGGATGTTGCAGACATGGAACTGACACAACTCTAAAAGTGACAGGATATTGGTGATGGAACGAATAGTTAAGGATGACTCCTAGGTTAAGTGGAAAAACAGCAGTATGCTCAACACCAAAAAAGGAAGTAGAGAAGAGGGTTTGGGGGTAAAAGATGATGAGTTCAGTTTGGAACGTACTGAGTTTAAGATATCCGTCAGACGTTCAGTATCAAACATCAAACAGATAGTTGGTGAAGGCCAGTAAGTTCAGGCAAAATCAGGGATAGTTGTATAGATCTGTGTCATACGCATATAGATAACTGAATCTGTGGGAGCTGATGAGATCTCTGAAAATGAGGAAATAGAGAAGAAAAAAGGGCCCAGGATGGAGGAGATGGAGTATGAATAATGATGAAGAAAAGAAGAAATAATAATATTTTATTAATAATGGAAGAAATCAGGTTTTTCTTGCTAATTCAATCATCTGAGAAGCAATATAACAGTGGCCAGAGGGCAAATCTTTGGAGTCACAAAAACCTTGGTTCCAGTCTTGTTGTAATACAGATTGACTGCGAGAACTGGCCAATCTTTTAACCTCTCCTTGTTCAGGTATCTCTCTGAGACCATAAATTATGGACAAAGTGTTGATATGCATGAATGGAGGGAGCTTTCCACACTAGGCATCTCCCATACATAAAAATAAGTCTGGATTAAAACAACTCATAGTCAGTGAAATTTTATAGTAAGGAACCTCTCTGTGTAGGAAAGCAGAATGAGAATCTGTCTTTCACACTGTTTTGGCAACAATAAAAATTTTTCAGACATGAGGAGACCCTCCTCTTAAGTCCACTAAGCACTGAATTTCACTTAGAACCACAAGATTATATTGTATGGCAGTGCAAAGGATCAGGCAGGACAATAGTTTCATTCATATTAGAGTTGTAAAAATGGAGGCCCCCAAAGCCACAATTGGCTACTGGCAGTCTGTGCTAAAACCTTGGTTTTCTTAGCCTGATTTTACTAGGTTTGCTGCTATACTACCTAACCTCTCTAACCCTACTTTGTTTTTCTCAAGTCTTGCTATTAGAAAATTCCATTATAAATACCATGCATCAGACAGTAACAGAAATGCAAAATTCACTTAATTTCTCTGTTTGAACTTAGTGCAAAACTATAAATTTTTTGTGTGTGTATATACCGAATATAGTAAATTGTCAATAAATAAAAATCCTGGATTTCAAATCTATACTTCTATTCCCTAATCTTTCTTCTTATATCAAGTCCAACCTGTTTCTTTGGAAGGCAATATTCTAGTAGTCACTCAGATTTTTATTCATGACATCATCCTTGACTCTTTACTCATCCATACCTAATCAGTAGCTAAGTATTGTCAATTGTACCTTCACAATAACTCATATATAGTCATTGCTTCTTCTACTCACAATGCCATCAACAGAGTTCAGGACTTTGTTGCCTCACATCGAGATTATTATAATAGCCTAAGTCATTTCCCTGCCCTCACACTTTGCTTTCTCCAATTTAACCTCTGCATGGATGCAAAAATAATGCTGCCTTACTCAAAAACCTTCAGTGACTCCCTACTGCCTGCAGCAGTAATGTCAAACTCAAATAAGAAGACAGTACTACAGGCTGTGTGATGACTTAAAAAACACCTCCACAAATCAACATTATCTATAATTTATTGCATTTTTATTTATTTTGCTAAAATATTTCCAATTAACATTTTAATCTAATTCATGCAACACTCAGGAGTTTTGTAGGTTATCAGTCTGACACCTCTGGCTTACAGGATAATTCAGGATAAAATATAAGTTTATCAGTCTAGCTTTTAAAACTCTCTACAAATTGTTTCCAACCATCTTTTCAGTCTTAACATTATTCTCCTTCATAAACTTTATGTTCCAGTCAAACTAGATTACTTATTGCTTTCCAGGTCTTGGCACACAGCAAGTGTTTAATTTATCCTATTTAAGCAGAGACTGGATAGTCAGTTGCTGAGTATGTTATAGGAAAGATTCCTTTCATATACAGACTAGACTCAATAGCCATTGAGGTCCTTTCCAACTCCAAAAATCTGTGATCTTTTGATTACCATATCCCAAGTTCCACAACCTAGTTTCCCATCTTCACATAATCTGTCCCCACATGTAATGTTAATGTTAATGGGGGGTGGGGGCAAGAGTTAAAGATCTTTACCGCCCATTAAAAGGTCTCAGATACCTTTCGTTAATTTCTAACGAGGCCCTGGGTCATAAGAGTCCTGCCTTCCCACTCTGAAAAGTGTATGTGTACTCTAAGGTGGTTTTGCTTTGGGGTTTATTTTTTAGAACAAGGTTGGTGTGCCAGAGGAGACTCTAGGAAGCCGCTAAGGAGACCCCTGGTTTTGAAACCCAGATGTTGGTGCTTTTCTTTCTGGTAATGATGTATGTATTGTCTATGGTCAGACAGCTGGAAGTCCTGTCTGTTGATCTTTCTGTTTGTAATTTGTTTGTATTTTCTCTGAAGTTCAGGGTGCTGACTTTTTCCCCTGAACTGAGTGAATGATATGTGCTTGATTAAAGTGATGGTTGACCCCTCAAAAGTTGCTTTCCTTTTAGAAAAGCAGATCTAAGAACCTGTACAGCAGGCCCTCCTGGGTATGCTGGGTCCTTGCTGCTACTGAAGGCATCATCTCATTTCTGGAATTGAGAATCCTTAGGTTTTTCTCAGTTGTTCAGGTGCCACTTCTACCTTCCCCTTCTACCTTTTCTAATTCCTCAAGTTTGTTGATATCTTTCCTTCCACAAAGTACCTTTCATTTATTATTAAACTATCTTATGTGTATCTGTGTACACACTGGAAGGGACTACAGAAGCCATTCAATATAATCTCCTTATTTTATAGATAAGGAAAACAAAGACCAAGGAAATCCAGTAATTTGCCCAAGTTTATCTGGTAGTAAGCATTAGGAGTAAAGTTTTGAACCTGAATCCTTTGGCTCCAAAGTCAGTGCTTTTCCCACTTTACTATATGCTCCATCCCTCAGCAGAGTGTAAATTCCTTAAAAAATGGAACTGCTCCATCTTTGGATCTGAATGTCTAGCACCAAGTACAATGCACTGCACAGGCAGGTGCTTAATAAATGCTGAAATGGGAAAAAATATTTTTTAAATGCTCATTTAATTCATGTGGACTGTACCTCTCCTGCTCCCACACCATTTGCTTACCTGACCTCTGCCAGGATTCTCCTTTGGAACAAGCAGAGACACCACTGGCCCATACTTCTGACATTCCTCTCTCACATCTTCTACCACATCTGATTGTTAAAACAAAATGACAGTAATTCTCTTGCTTATAATTAGCAAGCTTTCTGTCATTAAAACATTTCAATACCAGCTAACATTTATACAGTACTCTGAAGTTCATTAAGTATTTAGCACACGTAAATTCATTTGACTTAGAATATCAAATAGTTCAGAAATGAAAAACCAAGGCACTTTCTCTAATACTCTAAAGTTCAGTGTAAGTATTAAATAACCATTTAATTGTTATGACAGCTTCTGATGGAACAAACTATTTTGAGCTCAGCAAACAATATCATAATAATACTGTGGCCTACCTGAATTAATAAAAATTTAAGCATTAGAAAGCTATTTCAGTAAAGAATTATCTTAATACTATATCAGAGACATAGAAGCATAAAACTTGCAAAATTTAACAGTAATTCAGACATTTAAAGCACTGTGCCTTATGGCTGGCACAGTGTAGAAACAAAGAAAATGTTATATGTGGCCCTGCCTTTAAAGAACATGTAAGGAAAGACATAAGATACCCACAAAGGTAAAATAAACACAGACAAAAACATAGAGAGTCTATAACTAGTAATAGCTATTGGAATTGTACACTTGGCTAAGTATGAAGAAGGGTGGAAAGAAAGGTTCAAGGCAATAACCAGGTAACTAAAACTAGGTGAAGTTAGTCTGGGGAAGTTTCATGGAAAAAGGAGTTTGGGGTAAAACAAGTGAGAAGAGGGAGGAATGGCAATAAATAATGGAAAGGGTGAAAAGAGCACAATGAAAAACAACAAAAAAAAGGAACTCAGCATGGTAAGAAAGGAAAAGGCAACTCATGAACAGTTTTGAAAGACCTAAAGACAAAAACAAAGTAAATGTCCTGAAGCAAATCTTAATTTTAAAATATATAATATCTAAGAATATCTAAAAACTCAAACTAGTGGCCCTCCCTAATTCTGTTAAGATTACAGATAGGTTATTACTGACTTACCTTCATATTCTTCCTCATTCTCAAGATAGTCATCATCCAACACATTCAGCAGTCTTAGCACAGGAGTAGGAAGCATTACCAAATCTTCAATATGAGGGGCTATTAAAACAGGATACATTGTTAAAATGAGAACACTCTGGAAAAACAATTTGGTAGAAAGCAGTAGAAGGACAAAAGGAAAAGTGAACTGACTGAGAATATTTGTTAGCTCCAATAACACAGGTGATTTTCAACTGAGCAAAAGAGAATTTATAGTTTACAACTGTCACTTACCAAAAGGAATGCTAAAGAAGGGACTGCACAGTGCCATGTCAGCTGGAATTCTTCTGCCCGGGTCATCATGAAGCATGCTAAAATAGGAAAGAATTTTCTTCTTTAATTCAATGTCTCTAAAATACAATTTTTTGTATTACAATATACAATTAAAATACAATACATTTTTAAATAACATTGAAAAATTCCTGGTTATCATCGCAAAATTGATCTACAGTGAGAGAAAGAAGAGAAACTGAATTTAAGGTTAAATGAAACTGTTGCATATTCACCTGAAATGATAAATATAATCTACAGTAACATTAAAGAGCCACAGCTTTCACTGGGATCCCCTTTCTCTTTGTACTGAGAAGTCTACTGAGTATCCATTTCTGATCAATAAGCTCAGTGAAAATTGAGGGGGAAAAAGTAATATTCAATAACTAGAATTACTATGCTTACTTCAGAAGCACTTTCATAAATATTATTGTATTTTATCATTACAAAAATGCTGGTGGGGGGGAATAGCAAGTAATGAATATATTTATTTCATTTTATGGATAGCAAGACCAAGGCACAAAGAGATTAAGTAACCTATTCAACATTAAAAACTCACTAAGCCCCAACTGGGTTCAACTGTCCTGCTGGCCATAAGGGGAGATCCAAAGGTTAGACAAGAGCCTCAAGGAGCTGACAGCTGAAGAAGGGGGAGTAAGACACAAATACAAACAACTCTGGCATACAATAACTTGTGTCAAGTTTGTCACAGAAATGCAAAACAAGTCTCTGATGTGAAGGGCTGAGAAATGCCTCTTGGCAGTGGCACCTGAGTCAGATTATAAAAGAAAAAGAGAGGGCAGAGGATACTGCAGTCTTAGCAAGCCATAAAGCACAGACACAGCAGAGAGGGAGTTCACACAGAGGGTGTATTCTTGGAACAAAGACCAGCCCTGAGTACTAAGAAAAAAGTCTAAAAAGGCAGTACCAAAGTGTGGTCAGCTCCTCCTAAGATATAACCTAAGACTTTGTCTGAAGCTCTCCAGTTGAGCTTGCTTTTACTCTCCCCATGTGAGACTTTTTTTTCTATGCTCTCCTCCATACTTCCTGCCTCTCCTCCCTCACTACCACCCCCCAGCTAACAGGTAAACTACATGTCAGCAGGGCCTATCTTTTCCCTTTGTGTTCCCAGAACCAAACACATAGTACCTGACAGAACACACATTACATAAATGCTTGTTGAATTGACCTGAATTGTGCAGGGCTTTGAACACCAAAAAACTTTACTCAACAGGTTACAGCAAACTAAAGAAAATTTCTCAACAGGAGACACATGTCAAGTAAATGCATGACTCGCCCAAGATAACTTTCTCTAAACAGTAAAGCCAAGAATGGAACTTAAATTTCCTAATTTTTTCATTCTAGTCTCTTTTCATTAGGTTACTCTACCTTTCAAATAAAATGTCAATTATTCAATTTTCTCAGTCTTCATATTATCTTTTCAAGGCTAAACCTAAGCTACTGCAACAGCAAATGATTTATCAAACATGAGATTAGTATGGTCATTTACTACTGTGTCTTGTGTACCATCTACTCCACTGATCCACCACTCTATCTTAGTCTGTACCAGATAGTATTAATGAATGCCATTTTATAAGGTAGCTTGAGATCTGATATGGCTTGGCCACCTTCCTTTGCTTTTTTTTCCCTTAATTCCCTTGATGTTCTTGACCTTTTGTTCTTCCAGATGAATTTTGTTATTATTTTTTCTAGCTCTATAAAAGTTTTCTTCGTAGTTTGGTATGGCACTGAGTAAGTAAATTAATTTATGCAGAACTGTCATTTTCATATTGCTCAGTCTAACCATGAGCACCAGATATTTTTCCAATTGCTTATATTTCACAATATTTATGTGAAAAGGGTTTTGTAATTGTGTTCATAGAGTTCCTAGCTTTGTCTTGGCTGGTGGACTGAGTATTTTATACTGTCTGTAGTTACTTTAAATGGAAGAGTAAATGATTTAAAACAATTCCAGCTAATATAAAATTAATTTGAGTTTGTAAACCTGTGTCAAATAATATTTTTGAAACCATAATTCAATCAAGACATCCATTCTTTCACAACCTCCCTATCTCTACAGCATGCTCACTTCTGCTCCAAATGTCCAGAAACCAAAAACGTCATCTTAATACGCCACATTATTATTTACTTATAAGCTATACACAGGGTACCTGAATTTATGTGAAAGATATAATTTTGTAAATTTTTGATATGTTATAAAAAAAAGTACTAGGCTTTTTGTTTTAAACTTCACAGTCAATACTGTACTTCATTTGGGATCATTTGGGAGCCCCTTTCTCTTTTCACCAAGAAGTCCACTAATCATTCACTTCTGATCAATAAGTTCCTTGAAAACTTGAGGGGGGGATAAAATTCAACAACTTGAATTATTGTGCTTCCTCTTTCATAAGCATGTTCACAAATATTACATTTTATCATTACAAACATGTTGTGGGGGGATAACAAGTAATTAATATATTTATTTCCCTTTATGGATAGCAAGACCAAGGCACGAAGAGATTAAGCAACCAATTCAACATCTAAATGACCTTAAAAATGTTCTCCTCCCTAAAGTGTAAACACTTGTCCAAAGTTTCAAGAAGCCAAGGAAATGGGGATTTTTTTTTTTTACTAATAGTTAATAAACAGCTGCAAGATCAGTTTTAGAAAGGGCACAGCAACTGGTTCTCAACAAAAAGAAGCTCATAACTCTTTTGAATACAACATTAATGACAAAAGATTGAGATATCACTTCAAGATTCCCAGAGCGCTTTTACATAACTTCACCTGCTCCTACAATTTACATTAAGAAATCATCACATACAGGGAGTTTAGTAATTCGCATAATCTGAACCAGGATTCAAACCCAGGTGTCCTGGTCCCACATCCAGCAGTGCACTGTACTACAATGTAGCAGTTAAGCCATCTCAGAATTCTGACTCTTAATACAAAGTAACTTCTATAGGATACACAAGTACTTCTTGGAGAGCAAAAACTCATAGGTTTGAACATTATTTACTAATTATGGAAAATTTAAGAAGTGTATACTGTACCTTTTGATAAGGTCTCTAAGGTGATAGGCTGGGATTGCAGAGGTCACCACAGCTTTACTGGCAAATATGTGATCAATGATAGCTGAACTGTTTGCCTGAGGGAGTAGAGAGAGAGAAAGAAAGAAGGACGTCATTTGGTAACTGGATTCAATCCTACTAGCACTGAATACTTCTTATAACAGCATATTGTTTATAAGGATAAAAAAATATAGGACACAGTATCTGGCTTCAATGATTTTACAACATAAATATAAGGAGGGACAAGTGAAGAGCAAATGAACTCTAGCACAAAAGCCATTGCTTAATGCTGTTGTTCAGTCATTTTTAGTCATGTCCAACTCTTCATGACTCTATTTTGGGATTTCTTGGCAGAGACACAAGTGGTTTACCTCTTCCTTCTCCAGTTCATTTTACAGATGAGGAAACTGAGACAAACAGGGTTAAGTGACTTACCCAGAGTCATACAGCTAGGAAGGGTCTGAGGCCACATTTGAACTCAGGAAGAGGAGTCTTCCTTACTCCAGGTCTGGCACTCTATCCCCTGAGCCACCTAGCTGCCAGCTGTGTAACAGCATAGTTCAAATGAGGCAGAGGAGCATCAAGCGCAAACTGGATTGAACAGATAGTCTGTGGAGCACCTGCTAGATTTCAAACTTTCTTTACTTTTACCTTATCCTCCTGTTCAATAACTGGACAGCACCAAACAGCCGTGTTGGTAAATGCTGAATTAACACAGGAAGCAGGAGAAGGCAATGATTTCATTAGTAATCTTTCCTGCCTACTTAATTGAAGACCCTTAGGTGATGTTCTCTTTTCTAATTATTAGTTTGAAAACTCATACCTGTTATTTATGTCCATAGCATATGGTGAGAATCTGGGCCCTGGTGAAGGTATTTTTTAATGCAGAAAAAAAAAATCTATGAAATTATGTCAACCTCTATCTACACCAGAGTGTTCAAAAAAGTACAGAACACAGATGAACTTTTGTATGTGTTCTGATTCAGTAAGTATACCTAGTTGGTATCTAAAATATGTATCTTTTTTCATATCTGACATATTTTGTGATACCTGAAGATCCTCTCTGGTTTCTAGTCAGAGTTTTTCTTGCTCATCTGTTTATACAGCACATTTCATTTACAATTATATCTCTCTCCTACTACATCTCATTTTCTGAAATGAATAAGCATGATGGAGAACAACAGCAATGTGTTTCCTCTTCTCTTGTTTTGTTACTGTATCCCTCACACACAATAGGAGGCAGAATCCCCGAGTGAAAAGAACAAAGGATTTGGAGTCAGAGGATACAGGTTCAAATCCTAACTCTGCTCTGTCCTCTTTTGTCTGCCCTCAAGTATATTCATTCCACCCAAGGTAAATGCTAACAGCACACACTAGGTGAGTACTCCTTCCATGTCCTGCAATGTCAGCAATATAATGAGCAAGTGCTGGGGCTGCTCCATGTTCTGTTGTGCTACAAAGTGCTGGATCAGGGACTCAATAAACACTTGCTGACAGACACGAAATTGTTCTGATTTCTTGACATGGCATTATTCATATATCAGGTCTAACTTCCCTAAAGTACTGAAATTATAAAAAAAAAAACCCTAGAATTTTACATTAAAATGTTTTTTTATGATTGCCTTTTGTTTTCATAGTGTTCTCTTTTCTCCTTAACCACCCTCTCTTCTACTGGATAATCCTCTATAACAAAGAAAAACATTTCAAGTGCTTTACATTTTTCAAGCTTTTGACATAAATTACCTCATTCAACTCTCATGACAGCTCTGTAAGGTAAGCAGGATTTACAAGCATTATTCCCATTTTAGAAATGAGAAAACTCAGGCTCAAAGAAAGTGACTTTTTCCCAGATGCGAAAACAGTTAATAGAAGAGGGTAAGAGAAGAGAGATCAAGGAGTCTTCAGTTTGACTATTCTTTTGTAAGTGGCATTTTTACATGGGTCAATATGATGAAAATATGTATTAACAAGCTTGAAATCAAAGTAGTGGACCAGCTCACCTTCCATTCCTGAGATCTAACTGTATGTTTCAGTTTCATTCCTGAGAACATTTCCAGTAAAATGATTCCGAGGCTCCACAAATCAACAGCTGAGGTACATTCCGTTTCACTCTGTAGCCCAGCCTGGGCTAAACAATTCTGTAATTCTGCTTCTGGAGCTCGATACCCGTCTGTCTGGATATACTTTACATCCTAAAGATGAGTAAGAATAGGACAATACCACCCAACTGAGAAGAGAAAAGGCTTCCATCTTCCACACTTTTCTATTATACAAGATCCTCTTCCTCAAAGCTCCCTGCCCAGTCAGCAGCGTTGATGGAATCATGAATTAGCTACTCTCATTTCTGGCATAGTAGTGAAACTGTTCCTACCATCAAGCACATCCTGTATGCTTAGATTTCCAGGGCAATAAAACCACAAAAGTACATTCAGACAGAATTTTCACACACGAGGCACCAAGAAATTAGGGCACTCAACAGAGACCCAATAAACTATGACAAAGGGAGCTTACCAGACCTATGAGATGAATTCTACTAGAAAGGGTGGTCCAGACCCTTAACAAACATTAAGATCACAGCAGTCAGGCAGATATCATTGAAGACATCTGAGAAATATTACCACAGAGAGTTGCCTTTTAATTTTTTTTTCTACCAACAAATACTGTGATGATTTTGCACTTGCAACCCTTTTCTTAAATTTCTAAATTTTTTTTTAAATTTTTTTTAAAGGCGGTAGAAACAGAAAAAAATACAAGATTCCTATTTCAGTGCCCTCAGGAAACTTGCTAGACATAAAAGAAATTTTGTTCCTTTCTTCCCTGACATTCCATTACGTCAGATAAAATTGTCTCCAAATTCCAGTTAAAGTACTCCTGCTATGAAATGTAAGCCCATAAATTGGCTTAGATTACTAAATCATGTTGCTTTCAACTAAGAAAAAGGACAGTTTCATACCTGATTGCCTTCTTTGAAGCTAAGACCAAAGTCAATGAGTTTAAAGCACTCGTTCTCTGCACTCCATAGTATGTTACGTGGCTTTAGGTCTGCATGGACATAACCTTCATGGTGAAGAAAAGCCAGGGCCTCTAAAACATCTCTGGCACAGTGTTGGATCATCCACATGGAACACCCTTGGTGACTGGAATATAAAAGTAGTTCCGAAACACTGACATCCAGTAGTTCAAGAAGTAGACAGCGTGATGGCATATTTGGAGAAAACTGGATCGTAAATACTCCATAGAGGGTCACTAAAACAAGAAACAAATTATAGATCCAAAATCAATATGAGAAGTTAATGGTGTATCTGAATAGATCACCAAGAGAATCCTGAAAGATAAACACATATTCTAATAACAAGCCTCTTGGCAACCAGATCAAAACACACACATTTTTATCTTCATTTGATAATCTTTAAAAGTTGATTACAAAACACATTAACTATTACAAATAGTTTCAAATTTCAACAAGAACTAGGTAGTGATAGAATATGAAGTTAGAATGCAAAATAAAACTGATCAACAGACAAAATGAATGCTGAAAGGTAAAACAAATCAATGGGGCGAGGGGCAGTAAGAGTACCTCTGATACCAAATATGTCAGTTCATTATCTGTGATTTTAATAGGAATTATTAGTCATAATAGGAGAGGTAGAGGGGTCAAGTGTAAGGAAAGCCAGTCTCAGGACCAAGGAGCCCTGGGTTTAAGACTAGCCTCTGAGACATACTGGCTATGTGAGCCAAGGGATGTCACAACATCTCAGTGCTGCACAGAAAATGTTGATTAGCATTGGTGGAGAAAGTTTCCTCAATTTCTTTAGGCCAATGAAATCACAGGTCTAGTTCCTATCCTTAGTACTTAATAAACTGAGGAAGCTCAATGACATTTAAACTCAAATTTTCAAAGAAATTCACTGTCTTTTAGAACTGTAAAATGGATTTTACCACCTTATTATTTTTCTTAAGTTCTCTTCATATTTACTAGTATCATAGAGACATACATCAATCAGTAATAAAAATACATCACTAGTAGTATAAATTTCTTGTCAAAAAGGAGTTTGAAAACTGTCAACAAACCAAAAAGGAAAAGTGCTGCCTTTTGTTAAAATAGCTACAAATAATCCTTTGTTCATCATGAACCTGAGGACAATAAAGGAGGGCAGTTTTCATGGTCAATCTTCAATAAAAATTATATTTCATATAAGAAATAGAAAAGAACATCACATTTTGTAATCTCACAGTATTGAAAAACATAAAAATGACCCTATATCTTCAGACCTATTTCAAGACTATATCCTCACATAGGGTACTCTACTTTTCTTCAAAAGCACTCTTTATTTCAAAGTAGATCATCTTGAAAAATGGTAACCACGTTAGACTTATGAGTTATAAAGGTTCTTATAGATCATCTAGTCTACATCCTCATTTTCCAGAACAGGAAACTCAAACCTACATTGAGGCTAGTTCAGTGAGTAGAATATGGTAAGACCAGAATTCAAATGGCAATCTCAGACATTAAGTGGTATGATCCTGAAGGAGTCACTTAACCTGGAGACAATAATTGCATCCTGCTTCCCAGGGTTGTTGTAAAGATAAAATGAGTTAGTTTTGTAAAGCAGTTTGCAAACCTTAAGGGAGAGTTGTTATTGTAATAATAACTAATAAAATAACTAATAAAAATAACAGCTATTAATGACTTGCCCAAAGTCACACATATGCTATAATAGGTATTAAGTGACTTACTCAAAGTCACACAATTATTATAATAATAGCTATTACTTGCCGGAGGTCTTCCAACTCCAGATTAATTTTTTCATTTCATCAACATTTACTCAAATAAACTGGAGGAGGAAAGGGCAAACTACTCCAGCGCCTTCGCCAAGAAAACCCCAAATAGGGTCATGAAGGGTCAGACAGGACTGAACAACAAAAAACATTTATTAAGTGCCTACTATGTATGAGGCAGTGGTTTTTCCATCTGCATTAAATGCTTTTAGGCATCTGTTTATGGGCAGGCCAAACAACTCCAGTTCAGAGAACAATACTTGGGCAGGTTCTCCTCTATAACTGAGCATAATGCCAATTTAACGGCAGTTATAAGCCAACAGATGGGCATGCCTAGGTGCCAGCACCTAACTTACGTTATGGACGTTTGGAATAGCTCCCTCACTTTTCTTATGCCCAGTGCCTGGCACACAGTAGGCACCTAATACATGTTTATTGAATTGAAAAAGCCTTTTGGGGGAGATGGGGAGATATCTGGTAGGAGAGGTCACTTGTACACCTCACTCCCCTGATCCACAAAGGGCTCTGAGAAGCCCCCCCCCCGTAAGCAATAGCCCCCCCGGAGCTCTCAGGGACCTCCTTAGGAAAAGGACGATTACAAGTGGGGCGTCCAGGGTGCAGGGGAGCGACCCCGGACGCGGGGCCGCAGTGGACGCGGGGTCCAGGAGGGTGACCCGGGCGCGGGGAGGCGGCGGGGACGGTTACCGATGTTTCGGTGGCCCTGTAACTGCTCCAGCGCCGCCCTCTCCTTGCGGAAGCCGTACTCGGCGGCCGAGGCCGCGGCCCCGCTGGTGCCGGGGGGCAGGAATTGCTTGAGGGCCCCGGGCGGCGATCCGGGGGTGCCGCAGCAGCGCACCCGGTACACGGAGGCCGAGGAGCCGCTGCCCAGCCGGCTCTGCACCTGCCAGAGCCGCCCGAAGGCCTCCAGGAAGCGGGGCGGCTCCGCGCCCCACACGCAGCCAGACCCCGCCATGGCGGGCTCAGGGGAAGGTGGCAGACGGGCAGGAGAGCTGGCGCGGAGCCCGGGGCAGGCCGGAGGGGCCCGCGGTCACATCCCCGTCCACGGGGCCGGCGACTCCGCTGCCTGACGGACGGCCGCAGCGACCAGCGCGACGGCCTACAGTTCAGGCCGCCATGACAGCGGAAGCCCCCTGGGGCTGCCGGAAGTCCAAGAAGAACCAATTCCGAAGCAGGACAAACAAAGTGGGCGGGGCCAACGTGGAACGGACTTGCGCAGTTCCGAGGGAGCTTTGACAGGCGTTGGATCGCTGGGGGAGAAGCGAGCGGAGGTGGGAAGGGCCCAGCGCTGGCCTCCCGGTAGGCGCTCGCCCTCCGGGATGACGACGTATGCCTCCCCGGAGGCCCTCGAGGAAATGTCTCCTTGCCCTCATTCAGTTAAATCAAACGGGAGAGTTGTTAGCGCAGGGCCTGGCATGCAGTAGGCGCTTAATAAATGCTTGTTTCCTTTCCCCACCCCCTGCGTGCTGGTCCCTGTTTGTGGGGGCGTTGACAGGGCCGTGACTGGCTGCGGACCCAAGAGCTGGTCAGCCGCCAGGGGCGTTCTCTTATCAGTTCTTAACAGTCTTTTTAAAAAAGCAGATGTTCTACACTATAAAATGGCAGACTTCCCATTTACAGGGGACGATCAATCTTGGCCTGAGAAGACTGGTAACAAAACATTGCTGTTCTGTCTAGAAAAAGGTGGGGGGCTCCAGGCATGGAGTTACATCTGCTGTCAGGTGGCTGGGGTTTTGTTCAGCTGTTTTTCGGGGAAGGGAGGAAGGAAGGAAGGGAGGGAGGGAAGGGAGGGAGGGAGGAAGGAAGAAGGAAGGAAGGAAGGAAGGAAGGAAGGAAGGAAGGAAGGAAGGAAGGAAGGGAGGGAGGGAGGAAGGAAGGAAGGAAGGAAGGAAGGAGGGAGGGAGGGAGGGAGGGAGGGAAGGAGAGAAGGAAGGAGGGAGGGAAGGAGGAAAGGAAGGAAGGAACTCATCAATAGCAAAAGGGAGAGGGGTAGGTGGGCTCTGGAAAAGACAGTCAGGAACAGGGATTGGAAGAGAGTGAAGGGGAAAACAGTTAAATGGGAGAGCAGATTATTGAGAAACAACAGTGGTGTGAATAAAACACCAAATTCATTTTTTTAATAAGCGTCCACTCTGCACAACTATACTCTTTAAAAAATAGTGAACAAAAGGAAACTTGGTCCATTTTCTCCAGCATGTTGAAGTGAATGATTCTTGTCTCCCAACTTGAAACAGAAGCAGAGAAGTGAATTCTGAACTGAGAGCACTTATGATGGGTGAGACTGAACTATTTTCCTCTAAGAACCTCATCTCAAGTAATGCTTTTTCTATAATTGGAGACAATTCCTTCCTGAGCTTCAGCGGCATAAGGTAAGACATAATTTTTCAGTCTGACACTTTTTACTGGTTAAACCTCCTCTTTACCATAATAAGTTTCAAGGACATATGACCTAAGTTTAAAAAGCCATATAATAGATCAAATTTATATTGAGCACTTTGTCTTAAACGTCTATGCCTTCTATGTACCCCATGTTATGCTGGGCACTGGGGATACAAACACAATGAATGAAACATCCTTACTCATATGAAGTAAATGAGTATAAATGAGAAGACATCCAAACCAGATCTGATTCAGAATAAATACAAATAAATAGATCTAAGGCCTAAAATTATACATTTCATTGGTCTAGGAAACCTCTGGGTGAGGATACCCATTCTACCAGTTCAAACTGGCACCTTCTCTATAGAATCTTAGAGAGTTGTCTAGAGCAGCGGTGTCAAACTGAAACAGAATGGGGCCATTAAATTGTACCTAAGGATCCCTGTAAGCTGCATGTTGCCTTAGTTTTAAAATGTATTATTATCTGTGTTTTAGTGTATTTTTATTTATTTTGTTAAATATTTCTCAATTACGTTTTAACCTGCTTTAGGTAGCACTCAAGAATGTTGTGGGTTGTGCTGTGTTTTATACCCTTAGTCTGAGACACTGGCATTTAGGTGATTTGCCCAGAGTCCAGTAGCCAACATGTATCAGAAACAGGGCTTGAACTCAGTCTCCTTCCCTTCAAGACCAGCACCATTATACCACACTATCTCTCTAGAAGTAAATACCAAGTAGTTAAACACAAAATGGTTTGAGAGGGAAAGCACTAGCAGTTGGGGATGTCAACAGTCATAAGCCTTATGTGAAAACCAGGTTTATTACGTGAGAAATGAACATGTGCATGGAACCCATGAGTTCACAGTCCTTATAGAAGTTTGCATATTTATGGCAGTACAACAAAAGAAGGAGGAGAACATAGGAGGGGGCATGGCTAGAGAGAGGAAAGGTGTAATAACCTCTCCTGAAGGGGAGTAGTAAGGCAATGGCAAAAGCCTCATTCTTTTCCCTCCAGAATCACTAGACTATGAAGATAGGAGGGGAGGGTCCACAAAGGACATCAGCTGCACGAGCGTTATGCCAACCTGGCACAGACTGGCTGACGCCTGTCTTGCTTCCCAAGGACGCAGGGAATCCATCTTGGGGTGCAAACGTCAAATTATATCAGCTGTGTGTGCTGGGGTGAATCATCCTTGACACATTCAGGGCCTTCTGCATGCTCTGGGTCTGGTGTTTCTGGAAAATATGGCAACTCAAAAACTCAAATTCAAGGGACCCCGTAACAACCCCTGACGGGGAGGAGGAGGAAGAGGATTAATAAATGCTCCATGTAGAAGATAGTGCTTAAACTGGGATGAGGCAGAGGTAAAAAGGGAATGCATTCCAAACCTGGATGTGGGGAGTTGGCCACTGTGACTGGAGCACTGAATGCTGGCTGGAGAATAATGTACCATGAGATCAGAAAAACAGGTTAGGGCAGGGTTATAAAAGGGCTTTAAAAGTTAAACAGAGGCATTTGTATTTAATCATAGAAGCAGTAGGGAGCCACTGGAGTTGATTAAGTAGGGAAATGACTTGATTGGATATTTACTTAAGAAAATTACTTTGGCACTAGTGTGGAGGATATTGTGGATTTGAGAGAGACTTGAGGGAGGGAGACCAATTAGGAGGTCTTTGCAGTATTTTAGATGAGCAGTGATAAGGGCCCAAACTAAGGTGGTAGATGTGTTAAAAGAAACAAGGAACTGGATTTAAGAGATATTGTAAAGGAAGAAACAATATGATCTGTCAACTGATTACATATGTGGTATGGAAAAAAGTAAGGAGTCTAAAATTATGCCAGGGTTACAATCCTGGGAGGCTGGAGGAGAAGGTGGTATCTGTGAAAGGAAAAAGGAAGTTTGGAAGAGAAGTGGGTTTGGGAGAAAATATAATGAATTCGGTTTTGGAGTTACTGAGTTTGAGTCTCCAGGATATCCAGTTTGAAATGCCTAAAAGGTAGCTAGTGATGGAGAATTGAAACTCAATGGAGAAACTAGAACTAAACATATAGATATGTGAATCATTGGCATAGAGGTGATAATTAAACTCATAGAGCCTGATAAGGTGATCTAGAGAAAGAGCATATAGAGAAGAGTAGGAGGCCTAGAAGAAAGCCTTGGGGAATGACTACAGTTAGTGACTAGACATTACATCATTTAAAGAAAGGAGAGTGGAAGGAGCTGTCTTGCACAATTATGGTGAAGTTGGGTATGTATGGGGAGATACTCTACAAGGGATAAAGGTAATCATAAATGATCCAATGAACGATTTGATTACACAAATTGAAAAACTTTTGTATAAGCAAAATCAATGCAACTAGGATAAGAAGGGAAATTGTCAATTAGGAAAAAGTTTTCATGTCAAATATCTCATAACACTGTGATATCTAAGACACGGGGAATTAACACAAATATATAAGATCAAAAGCCATTCTCTTAATAGATAAGTAGTCAAAGGATATGAGTAAACAGTTTTCAAAAAGAATTTCAAACTACTCACAACCAAATAAAATATTGTTCCAAATTGCTAATTATAAGAAAAATTCAAATTTAACCATCCCCAAAGCTTCACCTTACTCCCTGAAAATTGGCAGGATGACAAAAGGTGGAAATAGTCAACATTAGAAGGCCTGTAAAAAGCTAGACACATTAATAATACACTACTGGTGGAGCAGTGGATTGACCTTATCTAGAAGATAAGCTTCCTCCAGATGCTCTATCAGATAACAGATGAACTGTTTATGTATCTTGTACTACCTAGTTATTTTCATATTATCTCTACCACTAGAATGTAAGTTCCTTGAAGGCAAGAACTGTTTTTCAATCTCTTTGTGCCCAGCACATAGTAAGCATTTAATACATGCTTGTTGATTAGTTGATGCTGAAATTCCAAAACACATCAAAAGGCAAGAGGCTCTTGATTTGATATCTAGAATCGCTTTCATTGCCTTCATTAATAGGGAGAATTGTTTTAGAGATCGTTGACTACTTCTTGGTTACTATGTGCATAATTAGTTATAGTATAATACAATCAATCAATCAACATTTATTATGTACCTACTATGGACCAGGTAATAGTATAGGTCCCAGGGATAGAGAGATAAAACCCAACACATTCCCCACCTTCAGGAAACTTATATTCTATCATGTGAAAATACATGTAAATATATAAGAAAATACAAAATATAGGCAAAGTAAATATAAGGGGCACTCGTGTATGTGTGTGTGTGTGTGTGTGTGTGTGTGTGTGTGTGTGTGTGTGTGTGTGTGTGTGTGTGTGTGTGAGTGTGATGGTAGGGAGTGGGAGGAAGGTGGCCCTAGCTATTAGATGGATTAGGAAAGGCCTCATATAGGAGATGACACTTTGGCTGAGTTTTGAAGGGAAGCTTGGGACTGATTGTATTTCAAGTCCTGCTTTATCTTTCCTGTAAACATCCCTTTACTAATTAATGTTGATGATGAGAATGATGTTGATATTGAAGAGAGATCAATATATAAATTGATACTGGGTAATTAATCACTGGCTAGTTGATATAGTAGAAATATTAACTATTAATTGTACTGGAAAGAATTTCTAGTATCATCAAGAGTAATAGTATTAGAAGAAACTCTCAACTCCTCAGAGTTTCTAAGAAACCTCAGACATATACCAGCTAGCCCTGCTCTATGGTGTTACTCTACCAGTTAGAGCTTGAATTGGCAAGGTAGCTCCAGAGCTTATATGTGTGAACACTGAGAAAAAATGTTTGCATCACATTTTTTGGATAATACTTGGATATACAAGATATGTAGAGAACTGATACAATTATATAAGAACAAGTATCATTTCCCAATTGATAAGTGGCCAAAGGATATTAACAGAAAGGGTAGAAATCCAAATTATCAACAATTATATGAAAAAAATTCCAAATCACTAATAATTTGAGAAATGTAAATTAAAACAGCTCTGGGGTTCCACTTCACACCCATCAAATTGAAAAAAGATGATAAATAGAAAATAAAAATTCTTCAAGAGGCAGTAGAAAGATACACATACTATCGGTAAAGCTGTGAATTGGTCCATCCATTCTGGAAAGTGATTTGGAACTTTACCCAAAGGTCACCAAACCATGTACACCCTTTGATCCAACAATACCACTCATGGCATATATCCCAAAGAGATCAAAAATGGAGGGGAAGGACTTAAATGTTAAAAAAATATATATTTATCACCTCACTTTTGTTGTATCAGAGTGCCTATCAATTAGAAAATGGCCGAACACACCATAGTATATGTACCTTATGTGGAAATAGTGTTGTTATGTCTTCTTTGTACTGCATATAAAAATATTCTTTTTTTTCACGAGTTTCTCATTTGTCTGGTTTGTTGAATATATTGCCATCTGGTGGGCAAATTATACATTGCACCCCCTGGTAAATCAACTGTACACTGACATCCTGTCTCCTGTGGGTCATAAATCAATGTGTATTGCCATAGCTAGTGTGATACCCGAAGTGTCCATGGGATACCTATTAAGCACACATACAACTTCCACTAGTGTTACATATCTAAATAATCTCTTGCATTGTATTTTATATTTTTGTCTTGGCAGATTAATTCCTAGATATTTAATGTGCTTTATAAATTGTTTTAGATGTAATATCTCTTTTTGTCTTTTCCTCTTGGCCGTTGTTACTAATGTAGACATACTGATGACTTTTGTGTACTTATTTTCTGATTACTTTGATAAAGTTATTAATTATTTTTAGTTTCTTTGTTGGTTTTCCAAGGTTTTGTTTTGTTTTTAGGCAATCATATTGGCTGCAGAGATAATTTTGTCTTATACCTTTAGTCACTTTTTTCTCTCTTACTGCTATAATAACTACAGTAGCTATTTCAAATGCTATGAAAAAATAATGAAGATAGACGGCATCTTTACTTCACCTCTGATCTTCTTGGGAAAGCTTCTAATATTTTTCTAGTCAGTCAATAACATTTGTTAAATGCCTACTTATATGCCAGGCATTATTTTAAGTGCTAAGAATACAAAGAAAGACAAAAGACAATCTCTGTCAATGTACCAACAACCATGTGATAGGATAAATTGGAAATAATCAGCAGAGAGAAATCACTAGAAGGACATTGGGAATAGCTTCCTATAGAAGGTGGGATTTTAGTGAGGATTTGAAGGAAACTAGGTGACCTAGGAGGTGGAGATGAAGAGGAAGAGAATTCTAGGAATGGGGGACAGTCAGTGAAAATGCCCAGAGGCAGGAGATGAAGTTTCTTGTTTGAGGGGCAGCAAGGAAGCCAGTGTCACTGGACTGAAGAGTATAGGGGAGGGGGTGGAGGTGGGGGTGGAGGAGGATATAAGGTGTAAGAAGACTGGAAAGTTAGGGGGAGGCAGGTTATTAAGGGCTTTGAACACCAGACAGAGGATTGTATATTTGAACATGCAGGTGAGTGGGAGTCACTGGAGTTTATTTAATTGGAGGGTGGATTGGAATAGGGAAAGACTTGTGATGGAGAGACCAGGTAGCAGGCTACTGCAGTAGTCCTGGTGTGAATCAATAAGGGAATGCACCAGGGTGGTTTTAGATAAATGCTGTAGTTCATAATAAGAAAAAAATCTTTCTATTCCTAACTTATTACTCTTTGAAAGACGAAACAAAACAAATGAATGCTGTAAGTCCTGGAATATTTTAAATTAGTGCACAGATATTCAGCTTTGAATCACTATCACTGTGACAATTAATATGCACCAATACTTAATAAATGCTTATGGGATTCCTGATGCAATGGAAAAGGATTGTAGCGGGGGTTGTCCTTTGAAAAGAGATCTCAGAAGACATTCACATTCAGAATGAAAACTAACATCTCCTCTTTCCAATGTAATTCAAGTAGTTTGTCTACAGTGCTCATCTTCACATTTACAAACAGTCCACTACTTCAGATAACAGAAATATTTCAGTGTTTCGTTTTAGTCTCTTGAACTTTATCACTTTCCTTGAGTAATGGATGCAAATTGCAAAGAAACAAATTTAGACTTAGGTCAGGAAACACTTGCCAATGTTCAGGGCTCTCCACAAGGAGAATGAACTGTGCACCAGGCATGGTGGATATTTAAGTAAAGGGAGAGTAACTGGATCTGTTGGGGTTCTGAATAGGGGAAAGAGAAGCATTTGGGGGCTAACAATTGCACTATTTGGCTGCTGAGGCCTCTTTCAGCTTTAAAATTTTGTGATTTTGTAATTCATTTTATTAGGTCTGAGACCTCGGTTTCTCTTTTCCCAAAAATCTTATTGTTGTATTTGTCCTTTGTTTCGAAGAAGACCATGACATCAGAGAAATGACATGACTTGCACTTGACTTTGTTTTGAGTGAGGGAGGGCTGTGCAGGGTCACCAGCCTCACTTTCTCCTTGTGAGCCATCTGGATCCAATGACCAGATCTTCATCAGGATGACTGGAGATGGCCCAGGATACAGTGGGAGACCTTGAACTTTTTAGGTTGGCCTTTTGACATACTCACTTCGAGGGAGGTAACACTCATTCAGTGAATAGGACTCTTTAAGAAGTGGTCAGAGAATGGTCCTTTTAATGAGCAAAAGAAAAACAATAAATCTAACTGGGAGGGAAAGAAAATTTGGAAAATTGGAAAATTTCTTTTAATTTCTATTAAATCTGTAACAGTGAGTCCATTTTCCAAAAATCTTGTAACTTTTGAACAAAAGGAAGATATAGGAAGGGCATGCAAAGATAAAAACCTTTGGCTGCTCTTTCTTCTTCCACTGTCCCCATTCTAGTCCATCCTCCTCACAGCTGCTAATTAATTTTCCTAAAGCACAAGATTTGCTATCTCCACTCACTGCTTAGGGAGTTTCAGTGGAGTCTTATTGCTGATAGAGTCAAATGGAAATATCCTTGTTTGATGTTTAAAGGTCTTCACTTCACCATATGCAAATACATAATTACCTCAAATCTCTATTTTGGTTTTCATATATATATATGTATATACGTATATAATATTTTATTTCTTTTCCCAATTGCATATTAAAACAATTTTTAACATTTGAGGTTTTTTTTTAAGTTTTGAATTCCAAATTCTATTCCATACCTTCCCTTCTCTCTCCCTAAGATGTTAAGCAATCAAATATAGGTTATTCATGTGCATTCATGTAAGACATTTCCATATTAGCAATTTTGTATAAGAAGAGTCAAATAAAAGAATGAAAGAAAGAGTGAAAATTAACATGCTTCTGTATGTATTCAAACAATATCAGTTGTTTCTCTGGAGGTGGATAAAGTACTTCATCCTTTTGAATCATTTTGGATCACTGTACTGCTGAGAATAGTTAAATCATTCACAATTCTTCATCAAACAATATTGCCGTTACTATATACAGCATTCTGCTGATTCTGCTCACTTCACTTTGCATCAGTTCATGTAAGTCTTTCCAGGTTTTTTTTGAAATTATTGTGCTTGTCATTTCTTATAACATAATAATATTCCATCACAATAATATGTCAAAGCTTGTTTAGCCATTGCCCAATTGATGGACATTCTCTCAATTTCCAATTCTTAGCTACCATAAAAAAAAAAACCCTGCTATAAATGTCCTTATAGGTTCTTTTCCTTTTTTTAATGTCTTTGGTATATAGACCTATCAGTGGTATTGCTGGATCAAAGGGTATGCACAGTTTTATAGCCCTTTGGTCATAGTTCCAGATTCCTCTACAGAATAGTTGAATCAGTTCACAACTCCACCAATAGTTCATAAGTGTTCCAGTTTTCCCACATCCCTTCCAACATTTATCATTTTCCTTTTTTTTGTCATATTAGCCAATCTGATATGTATGAGGTAGTATTTCAGAGTTGTTTTAATTTGCATTTCTCTAATCAATAGTGGTTTGAAGCAGTTTTCATGACCATAGATAGCTTTGATTTCTTTGTCTGAAAATTGCCAGTTCATATCCTTTGACCATTTATCATTTGGGGAATGACTTGTATTTTTATAAATTTGACTCAGATCTCTCTCCATATGAGAAATAAGACCTTTATTAGAGATACTTGTTGCAAATTTTTTCCCCACAGTTTTCTGCTTTCCTTTTAATTTTGGTTGTACTGGTTTTGTTTGTGCAAAAAAAAAAATAATTTTATGTAATCAAAGTAATCTATTCTATGTTTTATAATGCTCTCTATATTTTCTTTCATCCTAAATTTTTCCCTTATCCATAGATTTGACAAATAAACTATTTCATGCTCTCCTGATTTGCTTATGGTATCACCCTTTATGTGTAAATCATATACTCATTTTGATTTTATCTTGGTATGGTATGAGAAGTTGGTCTACCATACTGTTTTCCAGTTTTCCTAATAGTTTTTGTCGAACAATGAGTTTTTGTTCTGAAAGCTTAGATCTTTGGGTTTATCATATATTAGATTGCTATGGTTATTTACTGTAATGTAATGTATACCTAATCTATTTCACTTATGCACCACTGTGTGTGTGTGTGTGTGTGTGTGTGTGTTCGTTCGTCCTTTGTTGCTGAAAAAGATCATGCCATCAGAAAATAATTACATGACTTGTGCTTGACTTTGTTTTGAGTGAGGGAGGGCTGTGCAGGTCACCAGCCTCACTTTCCTCCAGAGCCATCTGAATCCAGTGACCAGATATTCATCAGGAAGACTGGAGATGACCCAGGATGAGGAAATTGGGGTTAAGTGACTAGCCCAAAGTCACATAGCTAGTGAGTGTCAAGTGTGTGAGGTGAGATTTGAGCTCAGGTCCTCCTGACTCCTGCACTGGTGCTGTATCCACTGCACCGCCTGCATACATACACATATCTACTACTGTATTTCTTAGTCAGAACCAAATTGTTTTGATAACTATACTTTTAAAATAGAGTTTGAGATCTGGTACAGCTTCTGGTTTTCTCAAAGAGACCACTAAGCTTTAAGACCAGCAATTTTTGTTGCCTATAGAGAGGCATAAGAAGTACAAAGATGTGGATGAGGAGTCTTGCTCCCAATTTCCTTTGCATGCCAATCAAAGAGCATTTTGGCAGTGAAACGATGTTTGTCACTAGAGTTTCCACATATTCCTTTTGTTGTTGTTGCTTTGGTAGTGTCTCCCAAATAGATTTTAGGAATGCAGACTCACAGTTACACATTTAATAGAAATTAAAAGAAATTTTCCAACCCCTAATTAGATAGCTGTCTGTTGTCACCAGGAGAAGGCATCAAAAGATCTGTAGTATCAATGGTATGAACTGAACTGGCTACATATGTACCCTGACTACCTTTGCTCCTATGTGTATGCACTGATGCCCAATCACAATGGTCCTGGCATGTGTCCCTTCCTACTTGTTCCATGGTCATATGTGTTCCCTTTCTGTGTGCCCTCTATACATATTTCCTTGTCACGTGTATTCTATGTGTATGTGTCCTCCCCATTGGTAGTTTTTAAACTATGAGGGAATGAATTCCAAGTATATACAAGAAGATTTTTTTAATTGTTACTTTATTTGCAGTTATATTTGACTAAATATCTTTTACTTGGAAGTACTTTCCTTTTCCTGCCTGAAAAGGAAAAAGAGAGATACTAGGAAATATCAGTTTCCTTGCTTGAACTGTTTTGGGCTACCTGGGACAGAGACACCATTTCATCTTGCTCCTTCTTCTCCCTGTCCTTTCCTGGCTTTCCTCCCTCACTCAGAACAAAGTCAAATGTAAGTCATGTCAATGCTCTGATGTCATGGTCTTCAAAACAAAGGACAAACACAATAACAAACCACAAATCTAATGGCCTTTAATTCAGTTCTCATCCTTCTTGACCCTTCTATAGCCTTTGACACTTGATCACTCTTCTCCTTGATATTCTCTCCTCCCTAAGTTTCTGTGAGTACTTTAACCTGATTTTCTTCCTACCTATCTGACCTCTTCTTGGTCACTGGTGATGGAGTTTCATCCAGGTCATGCCCATGGGGGAATTCCATTTTTCTTGGTGATCTTATCAATTCCCATAGATTCAATTATAATGTATTTGCAAATGATTCTCAGATCTATTTATCCAGCACTGACCTCTCTCCAATGTCTCATCTCTGACTGTTTATTGGACATCTTAAACTGGATATCTCAAAGACATCTTAAACTTACTGTGTCCAAAACTAAACTCATTATTTTCTCCCTCAAATCCTCTCCTTTTCCTAATGTCCCTATTGCTGTTAGAGTACCACCATCCTTAATTTGATTCCTTTGATTGCATCAAAGCTTACAACCTAGGTGTCCTCCTCAACTTTTCACTCTCACATACCACCCCACCTTATCTAGTTAAATTGTAGATTCTACTTACATGACATCTCTCACATATGCTCTCTTCCGTCTGCTGACACTGCCAACAACCTGGCAGAGGTTCATATCACCTCATGCTTGGACTGTAACAATAACCTGTGGGTTATTCTCCCTGCATGAAGTCTTTCCTCACTTTAGGACATCTGTCAAACTGATCTTCCTAAAGAGGAGTTCTGACATTGTCACCCCACTCCCTATTCAGTAAACTTCAGTGACTCTCTACTACCTCCAGAATCAAATATAAAAACCTTTGTTTAGTGTCCAAAACCTTTCATAACTTGACCCCCGTCTTACTCCAAAGTTACTAACAACTCCACACCCTCACTCCACTCTGCATTCTGGTGGCCCTGGTTTTCTTTTGTTTCTCACTCAAGGCAATCCACTTCCCAACTCTATACATTTTCACTGGGTATCCCCAATACCTGAACTTAGCTTCCTCATTTCTGTTTCTTGGCCTCCCCGACTTCCTTCAAGTCCTCACTAAAATTCCACAAGAGCTTTTCCTAGTCCCCTTAAGGCTAGTGCCTTTTCTATGTTGATTATTACCAAATTGTCCTTTTCTGGTTTGTACTTGGTTATTTATATGTTGTCTCCCCCATGAGTCTGAGCATTTGGAGAGCAGAGATTGCCTTTTGCTTTTCTTTGTAACCCTAGAACTTAGCAAAAGTTTGGCACATGGTAGACACCTAAAAAATGCTTGTTGATTGACTGGCTGACCATCTAGTGAAAATAGATATATTACTAATAGCTTGTGAGTTTTCATTTTGAGTGAGTGTTGACTTGCAAAGCCTGTCAGACCTTGGTTAGCTTCTTTGGGGGTCCAGGTGTACAGAGTTCCAAGTGTTATGTCTGTGGCAGGACCTTCTTTTATCTTTACTCCTCAGAATCCAGCTTTGTTAAAGTCTCAGAGAGTTGTTTATTTCCTAATAAATTGCTTCCTGCTGTGCCAAAATATATAAGCCTGTGCTCATTTGTTTAGATGTTTTGTTTTTTCTAGCTCAGATCTTATATGCTTTTCCTTTTCAAAGACTGAAGCAATAGAGAGATCTCACTAATCCAGCTCCAGAGTTACCTCAGATATATCTACCTTCCTTCCTTCCAGAGCACAAGTATGAATGTGTTCAGCCTATATTGGTTGTTTTTTCAGTTCTTTAATCATTCTGGCTCTTAGTAGTCATAACTTCCTTCTTGTTGCTTCAACCTCCATGTCTCTCCTTTCAAAGTAAAAGTTAGTCATAGACCTCTAGACCAGTGTCCACCTCCACTCTGAGGTCTTTCCAACCATGACCTCAAAGCAGAAAAAGCAGAGATCCATCTGCAGCACAGTCAGGAACCATGATATGAAAGCCCTCAAAGAGGAACAAGAAGTCTTGGGAATAAAAGGGCTAGAGGCTGGGTTGGGGGATTGGGGAGTGAAAAAGTCGACTGGGAGGTATTCAGAAGCTACTCTGAGGAGCTCGGGATATGAGAAGAGACAAAGGTAGTGAAGACCACAGCAGCCTCAAGACCTTTCACCTCTCTTCCTGTGCATGTGTGACCTTCTGTGGAGTGGAGAGATAAAGGGCAAATAATATGATACCCCATTCCGTTGTGTAACTCAGAAGAGATACTGAGGTTTACCAAGTCAGAGTGAGTAGGGAGGGAGGTTATTGTTTTTTAAAGTGATGTTTTATAGTGATTTCCATAATTCAAATCAGTCAGTCAACAAACATTTATTAAACATGTATTATGTGCCATGGATGGTACTAAGCGTTGAGGATATACAAAACATAGTCTCAGCCTTCAAAGAGCTCACACTCGAATGGGGGAAATACCACTAAAACTCTAGGCACATGCAAGAGAGAGACAGTGTAAATGGAAGGTAAACTCAGAGTGAAAGCACTAATTTCACGTACCAAGCTTCCACTGTGTGTCAGGTACTTGGAAGGGACTGGAGATTCAAAGCCAAAAGTGAAACTTGAAGAGTTTTCATTCTATTGGAGGGAAATAACATGCACCTAGATAAGTAAATAAAAAAATAAACCCCAAGGAATATAAGGGGTAGAGGAGAACAGTAACAACCAGGGGAAATCAGGAAAGACTGCATGTAGAATATACCGGAATTAGGGATTCCTGACCTGACACAGAGGCCAGGAAGGAGAATGTACCAGGCATAGGGAAGAATCTGTATAAAGTCATGAAAGCAGGGTATGAAAAGATGTGTACAAGGGACAGCAGGTAGTTATGGCTGGAATGTAGAATGTGTGAAAAGGCAATAATTTGAAAAATGACAGGTATGGTAGATCAGAGCCTGATTATGGAGGCCTTATTGGTGTCTCTTTACAATGTGCTATTCTGATGCCTCATTATGGCCTGGAGGTGACTGTTTATCCCAAGTTATGACAGTGGATGATAAGCTCTGGCTTTGAAGACCCCTCTAACACAGGCCATTTTGAAGCTACAATTTATAGTATTCCTAGACAAAAAACAAAAATTCTATAGTCAAGGTTAAGCAAGTGTTCAGAGTTCAGGTAGCTCAGAGCCATAGTAAATTAAAAGTTGACACACCTGAGAGAATGACTTTTCCTAAAACTATCCCATTCTATTTTCACTACTTCCTCTGAGGATTCTCTATCCTACCTGGTTGAATGTGGACTCAAGAGATACTTCCTTTAAATTAAATAATTAAAAATAGGGCAGCTAGGTGGCACAGTCCTGGGTCTGGAATCAGGAAGACTTATCTTTCTGAATTCAAATCTAGTTTCAAACACTTACTAGCTGTGTGAACCTGGGTAAGTTAATTAACTCTGTTTGCCTTAATTAACTCAATTTCCCCATCTGTAAAATGAGCTAGAAAAGGAAAGGGCAAACCACACCTGTATCTTTGAAAAGGAAAATCCAAATGGGGTCACAGAGTCGGACATGACTAAAACAACCCAACAACTATAATCAAAAATATCTTCCTGCTTTTAGGTCTGATCCTTATCCTTCTCACCTCTGGAAAGAATCATTCCTGTCCTGAACAAGTATCAATAGAATATGATTAGACCTTCAATAAGGATGATGTAAAAAGATTTCAGGCAGGGCATTATTTTCCAAGAAACTGGAATAAGTATTAACAAGGATTTTTTTCATTTGGCTAGGACTTCAAATGAAAGTCTTGTCCTAAAATTATTTGCTAGACATAGCCTGAAGAAACAATGGGAATGGAGGCCCAAGGGACACTCAATGTGCTTCTACACTATCTATAAACTTTAACTTGGCTGTTGATCCACTCAGTATGAGGTTTTTATTTAATGACACACTACTGAAGAAACTGAATCATATAAATCTCACTATGAATTAAATAAGAATGAAGGAATTGCATCTAAATGGAAATGATTTATCAATACTCTATGAAGAGACAAATAAAGGAATTAGTAGAGGTAGTTTTACAATATCATGTACCCAAAGACAATAAGAAATATTTCATGGGACATTTGGTCATATTAAATTGCAATGTTCTTGATAAGTAATTTCAAAAAGAAATGCCATAACAAACATTTACTTTGCCTGACAAGTAGAGAATGATGGCAACCAGAAGTACCACCATTTTAAAGTGTAACTTAATTTATAAAATTTTACAGTGAAGAATGATGGGAGATTATAAACTCTACTGACATATAAAGCAGAGAGAAGTGGCAGATGGCAAGATTAGTTTAAAGAAAGCTTTACTGGAGTCCCAAGTGTGCAAAGCTGTAGCCCCAGTGAGATATTCACAGCACCCACAGGGGCCATGAACATCCCAGCGCAGCACAGTTCTGAATCACAGAATACCACGGACTCTCCACGTGAAAGACAGCACCAAAACATTTATTCAGACACCAGAAAGTCAAATCCATCATAATCTATAAACAGCAGCAGTGCCGAGGACAACACCAGCCCTGAGCCTTCCCACTAACCAGCTCCCTTGAACAAATCACAAGCTCTGTCACACCAGCCAGCTGTCTACTTGCCTGCCTCCTTCCTAGCTCTGACTAGATTCTGACCAATCTCCTCTCACCTCTGCTCTAGTTCCTCCTTTTCCTGTTCTACCCTTCCTGCTCCACCTCTTCCTGTCCCATGTGACTTACTTATGTGACTCAGGCTTCCCTGTGACTTAAGCAGGTCACAAGGGCCCATTAAGAAGCAGAATTATATTAATAGACAAGAAATGCATTATCAGTACAAAAGTTCTCCAGAAAACATTTAAGGGTGAAAATTGAAGGAGGTTAATTAACAGAAAAAATAGAAAAGATCTACAAATATTTTGATAAAATGCTTTTGCTCAATAACAATAAAGCTCCTTGTTGGATTCTAACGTCACAGTTCTAGTTGTGTTATAGAGGGTATAGATAGGATCCTAGAGGGAACAATAACCACAAAGGTAGCTGGATTAGATTAAGTGTACATAGAGGAAATGACAAGACAAGGGCTCTGGAAACCTCCCTGATCTCTCCTTGAACTTTTCCTAGTCCTAAGTCTCTGGCTTTAGCCCAAGACTTCTGCCCATTCCAGTAATCTTCTCAACTGGCCTTTCTTTATAGCCTATGCCCAATCTCCCCCCATTCTCTGTTACTTTCCAGATCCAAGCACCCCTAAACCTCAACAGAAATTGATGATGGAGATCACATAATTGCAAGCACTTTGAAGGATCAGTTCACAGTATCTAAAGGATAATATACCAAAGGAATAGAAAAAAAAAACCTCAGACCTCATTAATACCAAAAAAAAAGTGACCAAGAGATATTAGTGACCACAAGTCTATATATTTACTTTCTCATCTACACATGATCTTTAGGAAACTATATATATATTGAGGACATCTTTGATGAAGGCATTATTAAGAAACAGCTAAGCTTTTTGAAAGTGACATTTCGCATTAGGCCATATCATGACCATCACACACCTGGAAGCTGCAGTGAATACAGTAATCACTAAATTTATTGTTAGTGGGTTATTTTTTTTTAAAAGGCATTTGATTCAGTAAAGCAAGATACTGCCTTAAAAGATTTTTTTTAAAAGCACTTTACCTTTATTAGTTACTACTAATCTCTACAATACAAATCAATGTAAAAATTAAGAAAAAGCTATTTGAAACTTCTCTACAGATACATTATACAGAAAAGTTAGCGTGGTTATAGATTTTGTCCTTGTCTATTATGAAGCAACTCCACAGGGAAAAAGGAAAATGCTGTAGGAGACTCAAGGTTTGCTGGACCGTGAGGAAAAGGGTAATATAAGGTTTTTCATCCTTATGTCAAGAGTACAAACTCAGAAACCCCTTTGTAAAGGGATAGTTTGGTGGGTGAGAATTAGGGAGAAGGCGAGTATTTCTCACTTCCTCAGAAAAATGTGGAGGAGGAGATATGGGAACTCTGGTAATACTTGGCTGGAAGTGGGGTAGTTTCATTATATATATACTATTCCTGGCTGTGGGATGCTCTTGCACGTGTATCCAGTTACAAAGCTTTTCTGGAGGGTTTCCGCTGAATTCTCAGGGAACCCTCCATGGCCTTTTTCTAATTGAGTTTGAGAACTGGGTTTCTTTTATATGAGGGGCCAGTGCCACAGTTTCCTGCTTTTCCCCCACAGCATATTCCTATTTTTTTTAAGCTAAAGACAAAATTTATTAAAACACCAATAGAGGGTGGGAACAGTTCTAATAATCTGCCATATTGACCACTCTTAAGGAATCTAGACTTGGCCAGATTCTTAAGTAATCTGAGCACCTTAATGGAGGCAAGATGGATCTTATATACAGAAGTCTGTGGGAACAGAGAAGGGGTCTAAATGGAATTAAGGAAGTGGCAGTGTAGAGTGGGGCCAGATGCAGACTACTGGGAAGGGCTGATTGCCTCAGGTGAATGACAGGAACCTGGGTCAAGTAGTAAAGTCCAGGGTTTTTTTCCTTTTTGGGGTCCAGATCCCATCCCCATCACCCCCTCAAACAAATGGGATCCAAATTCTTTGGGGATAATAGTGAAGTTTTCGGCTTCTAAAACTACTTCCTGCTGGCAAGGGGCTTAGAGCTGTCCCTGCCTGGGGGCCCAAAGGGGAGGTTGACTGAAAGTGAGCACAGGCTGTATCCAGGGGACAATGGGGGAACATTAGCTGGTACCTACTGTTTGCTACCAACTGTAGGTGAGTCTGCAAGACACAAATCTGACAAGTCAGGGCCTGAATATAGGGAGAAGTAAAAGTGCATGAGCCCGATTGAAATCATTTACATTTGACTTAAAGGATTATCTGACCTTGTTACTTTCTCAAAAGTTTAAGTAACACTTTTGCAGGTAGAAGTTTTCCACCCCTGGGTTAGATAGTTAGACAAAAGAATTTGCTAGAGACTGACTTTTTACTACAATTATAACCAGAGCCTTGGGAGGATACTTAAGTATGATTAGGTCAAATAGGTTACCTCCCTCAAAGAAAATTGATTGCGATGGAATTCTCTTCCCCAAACCTATCTGAAGATGTTTCTAATTAAATTTCAGGAATTTGGGGTATGGAATTGTTGAGGTCAGGGAACCATAATGTTGAAGTTTGGGTTGTTCAGGGTTGTGTCAGGTTACTGACACCCCATGTCCTGCCTGAATGAATTTGACTCACATCTTCTTTCAGCAAAAGTAAAACAAAGTTTATTAAAGATTCACCATATTGGGTTGATTCTTAAGAAGCATTTGTGATGCTTGTATTGACAAGCGGGCCAGATTGAATCTGAGGGACTTCATGGAGGTGAGATGGAATTTATATTCAGAAAGACTGTGGGAGGGATCAGGGGGTGGTCTAGTAGTCTGGGGTAATGAGAGGAGGAGTTTGGGGGGGGGGGTCTTGAGGAGGAGTCCAAGGAAGATCTTAAAGGGACTGGGGTAACTAATCAAAGGTAAGAAACATTTGGAGGCAATCTGGAGAAATTAGACAGTGGAGGGCTTGGGTAGGAAGCAGGTGGGGCAAACCAGAGGTAACAGATAATGGAGGTCAAGACTAGGTTAAGGGTAACAAATTGGGTATGAAAATCCAGATTAAGTGGGAAGGTTCGAGGAGGTTCCCAGAGTTTGTGCCCCATCAGAATGACTTCACACTCAGGTGAAAACAGCAAGAACTCACACATTTGCACTGTGCTCATATCTTTTATCGACCAGTTGCTCTGATTATAGAAATTTACTATAAAAGGATAAAGCAAGGACAAGATTTATACAAAGTATGACAATATTTTTCAAACATGCAGTATCAGTTTAGTCAAAGAAAACTTTATTGGTGCCCACATGCATGTAGTTGCTTTCCCTGAATAGATGGATGGAGACTGATATACTAATTCTTAACTTCTTGGTCCCAGTAGCCAGTGTTGATCTCTTTAGGAGGAAGGCCTTCTGTATCAATTATGTGACCAGTGAAAGCTCAGGAGTTTGGATCTGATATTCTTCAGTGTTTTTACTTGGGGCTTTCTTGGGGAGGAAGAAACAGTGGATTCTTTGTATTTTCACTTTGCCTTCTGATTATAATATATCTGGACAGTTTTCTTTTGTGGTTTCTTGAAATATGATATACAAAAGGGGTTTGTTGTCATGGTTTTCAGAGATTCCAAGGATTCTTATATTATCTCCTCTCAATCTGTTTTTTAGGTCAGTCATTTTTCAAGTAGATACCTTATGGGTTTTCCCCCCTAATTTTTTCTAATCTGTTGAGTTCCTTTGAATATTTCTTGTTGGTGTCTAGAGTCATTGAGTTCTTTTTGCTTCATTCTATTTTTCATCTTGTTTATTTCTTGGGTAAGGTTTTCTTTTTTCTAAGTTTATTTTCCTTCTATTTTTTTCTCCAGAGGTCTTATTTCACTAATAATTTCCCTTCCTTCCTTCTTTTTTTTTCTTCATTGCCTCTAACCAAGTCTTTGTACCAAGCCACTTTTTTTTAAAATCTGAGGTTCTATTTGTACTTGTTATAGAATTATTTTCCTCTTTTGGGTTTAACTCTTATACTTAACCCATGATATCTCTTCATTGTATTTAGTGTTTCCTTCTGTTTATTTATTTGCATCTCTAGCCTCAGTTCTTCATCTGGGACTTTGTGCCAAGGCCAATTTTGGCTTCCTCCCATAGGTTTAGATGGAGTGATCAGGCCCTGTTTAGTACTGTCTCTGAATTATGGTGCTCCTGCCACTGGCTTCCACCAGTTCCAATGTGTCTGTGCTCAGGGTGTTTGTAGGCTTCAGCTCCTTGCTGAAGCGTGCCTTTCAGAGTTCTTGAGGCTTCATTTCTGACTAACCCAGAGCATTCCGCATCAAACTCCCTTAATCAGGGATTCCTAATCTAAGGTCAACAGATCACTGAACTGTCTGTGGATAGATTTCAGGGGGTCTATGAACTCAGAAGAGAAAAAAGCAACATCTTTATTTTTCACTAACCTCTAACTGAAATGTAGCATTTCTTTCAGTTACAAATGTAGGGTGACAAACCACTGTAGTATTTGTCAGCAATAGAAACCATAAGTATTTTCATATCCCCTTAGAGTTGTGGTAGGTATCTCGATGTAGCATTTATACTTAACACTACTTTGAAATTTTTGAGGTTATTATTACACCAACTACCACGTCACACCCAACCACAGTCACCCTGCCCATAGATACTCTGGCAAAAGAACTGGCCAGCTATTGGACAACTCTGAGTTTAATAGTCCTTCAGCTTACAAATTGTGAAGTTGTCTCTCATTGGTGACCTAGAAATCTATACTGCTTTCCAATATTCCCTATCTGCATTTGTTTAGTGATCAATATGTGGAGAAGGTGATCTTTTATTGCTTATAAAAATTTTGTAAAATCAGATGGTACACATGAGAAATTATAATTTCCCCTAAAGCAGCATGGGCTTTTGCAGCACAGATCAGCATACAGGCTAAGAGTACAGAACAGGCAATTCACCGTACGTGTCTGACAATTTAGATAACTGTAAGGACGTGTTATTAAAAAGTAACATTTTATTGTTAATGATAAGGTCACATCCCATGGTGTAAATTCTGTGAATAGAGAAGTTCTTTTTTTTAAATTATTTTTTCTACTTCCCCCTCCCCCCATTTTTTGGTACAATATGTTATGAACATGAGGTGATTCACAAGCACTATGTTGTACATGTGGTGTTCACGTATTATTATTGTGTGAAAGTACTGCACATTTTAAAAAGTAATTGAAAATTGTGAACAATATCGGAAATGAGAGCCATTGCTTCTAGAAAGTCGCAGAAAGCCTTGTGATTCTGTGTACAACAACAGCCGTGTTCTAATTAGAAAACTGTTCCTGAGCTGTTGCTATAATTTGTGCATCTGTCAGAGGGTTAGGAACCATTCTAAGTGTTACAATTTTAGATAAAAGGTAAAACCTGGGGAGTTCTCTGTTCCCCAGAGTCAGGAGAGGGGGCCAGGGGCAGCTAGAAGTCTGCCTGTCCACCTTCTTTACCTCCCTACCCCATCCCCATTTTGTCTTCCTCCCCTCACCTGAATTGATCTGGGAGGATCCTGAGTGTCTATGTGTGGTGGGGTGTGAGGGAGGAAGAAAAAGTCAGACCAACTGATTGATGTATTTGGAAAACATGCAGTGTCTAACACCAATGGACCTCACCTCCAGGAAGGGGGAGGGGAAAAACATTCAGAGAACAAGATATTTGTGGTTGGAAATACATGCTTTTGAAACATTATGGTTACTATGGGTTTGCTCTCTAATCTCAAAACACTCAGAGGACAAGATATTTATAACACTATCTGCAGTATATGATAAAATTTTGGGTACCTCAGGCTTGGTCTCTGTAAAAGCTGTAAAAGTTTGAGAAAACTCAGACCTCTCATCTTGGTCATGTACCATGAAAAATAAAAGTAAACTGAGATACAAAAAGTAAATTGTAAAATCTGCCTTATTTTACTTAGTAGTCACATAAATTTCTTGAATATCTTTCTTTAATTAGCATAAAATTTCTGTGTAAGTTTATCAGACAAATCACTTAAAAACGACATCAAACTGTTGAGTTAAAAATATCAATTGAATCAAATACTTATTTTAGCTATAATTATTTTATATTTTTTAGAGACAATTTAATTGAAAATGTCAAAGAAATGGAAGTGAAGTGAAGACTATGTATTATGTGGTTTCACTTGCATTAATAAACATGATGGAACACAAAATCCATAGTGATTTTTGTAGCAAGATATTCTTATGAACAGAATTATGAAACCAATAAATTTCAAAGAGTATCCACATGTATCTAAAGATGCAGCTTCCTTTTATGGAAAGAAAGCTCAGTTCAAAAAAGCTGAAACACTTATACAACTTGGATTTGCCATTTCACAAAAAATCCTATTTTTGAAGCATGTTGTAAATTTGATTCCTAGATTACCAAACAAAAGAAGCCCATTTTTGGAAGTACTTTAGTAAAAGTCATGTGTCCTGAAAGTAATCAAGCTATTTGATGAACTGGAAAGGAAGAAAAAAAAACCAGAAGCAGTTCCATTGTCAAATGATGATTCTAAAGTATTTTTTTTAAACTTTAAAGCAGAAGAACCATCATCCTTCCCATTCCTGTTCAGCGTGTAACTCCACAAACTACAGGCATCTCTGAATGTAGACAACTGCTTTTTTGTTTGTTTGCTATGTGCATGCTGATGCCATCAAAGAATTTTTATTTTTTTAATCCCTTTAGGGAACCACAAAGGACATTATCATTTTGGAAACAGTAGGCAGTTTTCTTGTTGTTGATTTATAGCAAATAAAATTTTTACTAGAAAGAAAAATTTCTTAATTTTTTCATAATTGGTGCTCCTATAATGCTTAGTTGCATCAGTTTCTGTGAAAAAGGAATCTTCCCATATCATCATTCCTCATTGCTCCTTCTGTCTTCAATCTCTCTGTCTCTCTGTCTCTCTGTCTGTCTCTGTCTCTGTCTCTCTCTGTCTCTCTCTCTCTGTCTCTCTCTCTCTCTCTCTCTCTCTCTCCCCCCCCCCTCCCTATCTTATGTAATCCAGAAGTTGAGTAACTACTCCCACTTCAGTAACTAAACCCAGTCTTACTAGTGATTACCATCGGACCTTTGACCTGCTCCATTTCCAACCTAGGCTGAGTCTTTCCTTCATAGGCAGCCTGGTTCCCACCTCTCCTCTAACCCCAGGACTCACTATATTTCTGTCAGACTTAGTATGGTCTTCTAATTGGCTTAGCACACTGAAGCTCAGAACTTCCTAGCTCAAATAATATGCCAGCTTTAGCCTCCTTAGTAGCTGAGATTATAGGTATGCATCACCACACTTTTTATACAGACTTGCACTGGCAACAAAGACTCTTCTAACAACTCTGAAAGAAGTCCTAAGGGATTTTGCCTTAAATAACAAGTTTCACTAATCACACCTTAAGGCTGGATACAGTTATTATCACTCTCATGGTGTTACAATAACCAATAAAAATTTACTAGGATTCATGCACACATATAAAAGATTTCCTTTAACACCTTCAACTGGTTCTTTTCTTTTTCTTCTCAAGCTTAAGCTCAACCTGGGATAAAGATCAATGATTAGAAATTACTTCTGTATTATAAACAGACTTGTAAATTCTCAGTAAACATATTCTTTGTTTAGAAATTTCCATAACCCAAACACGCTCTTACAGAGTTGATGACCTTGCCTAGACAGTTTCAAGAAACCTGGTAAGTTTACAAATAAGGGGAGTCTACAAGGTCTTTATATCTTTTCCTACAAAATAATTTCTAATTTTTCCTCTCCCCATAATTTTTTTCTATTTTTACATCATCTCCTTGCCCAGTAATAGACCTATTTGGCAGGATTTTCCCCCAGCTATTGCAGCTCCTCTGTCTGGGATTTCTCAGGAGAATTTGGGCTTGCTTCTTCTGCTCTCTTAAATAAGTTTTACTTTTTGTAGGTAGGAAACAAGACAATTCTTAAAATTCAAACTGAAAATAATCTATTACAAAAAGAGAATAGGAGTTTCATATAATTTACAGCAAAATTTCCAATTTCAAAATGCATACCAATTTAAAAAATTAAATTAAAATTAAATTTAAAATCAATTTTCAATTGATCAGTCCTTAACTTTAGTTTGTAAGACTCCCTTAGTCCCTACTCCCTAACTAAATTGTTCTAATCAAACTCAATTACCTTGTGGTTGTTTCCTGATTCACACAAATCCTGTGAACTAGGAAAGAGTTAACAGTGGGCAGATAGCTTCTAAGGGTCAGTTTAAATTTTTTTCTCTGAACCTTCACTGACACCCTTTTCCCCCCTGTCTTTTTATAATCAATGAGAAGTTCTTCTCTAGATATAAAACAATAAAACCTGTCATTCTGGGGAGTGGGAAATGCTCTTAGTTCCCTTAAAATGCATTCTTAAGAATGTCAACCCCAAACTTGCTAGAATATTTCAGACATTCAAACTAAAATTAAGGATTCACAGTAGAGAATTACATTTTAGGCTATTTATGTGATATTAAAAATTAATCTAATTGTGCAATGTAAAAACATTACATGGTTTGAGGGAAAAGATTCCCTTCTTAACTCTTCTTCCCTCCACACTCCTTGAACCTGGCCACAGTTCACGAATCTAAAGAGAAAAGAAGAATCTCTCTGAAAATTATAGAGTATCATATACTTTCTTTCCCCCAGGAAAATGTTAGTTAACAAGATACAGAGAGAGACAGAGACAGAGAGACAGAGAGACAGACAGAGACAGAGAGATACAGAGACAGAGAGAGAGAGATATGCCAGCAAAGTTTTTTTTCCAAGCTCCATGTGCACAACTGTAGACATACAGACTCTATGAAATACACACAAACACAGGCATAGAAAAAAACATGAACAGACCTATAGTGGTGAGACAGTGGCCCTAGTAATATTCCCTTACTAGTGAGGCTTTTCAGTTATCAGCCTTTTTTCACAAGCATGTGACTGTTCTCAGTTTGGTCCTCACTTGATGTCTCCAAAGGCCATGCTGTCACACACACATATACACACAGCCTAAGAAAGTATTAATTCCTTTAAAACCGCACCTATCTTGTTGCTTTCATATTCTGATCTGAAACTTCCTTCATTAGTCATATGCCAAATAACCTTCACTTCATTGAGTCTTTCCCTCTTTCCTGACTCTCTGACATGCAGTCAGAAAGAGAGGGAGAGAGAGAGAAAGAAAAACTCTCTCTGTTCTTTTACTCTGTCTTCCCCTCAAAAAACGATTCCTAGTCACCTTGTCTTTCACCTTGAGACTATGCTAGTTTTTACCTTATGACAATGAAGGCAGTTGCGATTTCAAAATCTCTCCTAACAGAACAGAAAGCTTTCATGTTTGCCTAGGCTATAAATCTTCCATTAAACAACACAAATAGCCAGCAGCATATGGGATTCTCACCCTCTCTCCTCCTTCCCCCCATGGAAGGCTGACGAGGCACAAGACAATGTGCATTTTCCAGGTGTCCCTGTTCTGGTGGTGGCTCAGTCACCCCTACCCCTATGGATGTGGGTGGTCAGTATGGGGTTTTCCCTACCTGGGCAAATGAGCTATCCACCAGAGATGAGGATGGCAGGGATTTCCATTGTGGAGGCCACTCTCTCCAAGTCCATTTCTTCAGTATCCTGACAACTGTACCAAATGTAAAATCTGTTCTGTACTGATTTTGCCACTTATAGGGTAGCAGACCCTTTGAGAGACTACCAAGATAGTGAAGAAAGAAGGGCAGTCCATTCTAGAATGAGTATATATGCAGATTTATTTGGTTAATAGGGGGAATTTACTCACAGAAGACCCGTCCTGGGCAGCAATAGGACAAAATGGTAGATCCTTGCCCCTGCCCTTGGGATAGGCCAGATTTTATATGGAAACAGAACAAAGACATAGTACCAGGGATGGCTTATGGCCACATATAATTTTTATAGTTTATGTTTACAGTTCAGTCATAAGTCACGTTCTCACACTCTGGCTGCCAGTGTATAACATTGCATCTCAACAAGATGCACCTGGGAGAGTTGCATGAGGACTCCACAAGAAGATAAAGGACATTGAGTCCCTGCAGTACAGAAGCAATTTGCTTTGACCAAATGTGCTTACTGCATACATGCCTCACCACCCTTATATTCTACATTTGTACTCACTCTTCCCTCAGATGCTGTGTGTATTATAAGAGGATGTGCCCTAGATTTATAGGGGAAATATTTTTGTAGTCACCGTTCTCAACATGTTAATGAATGTGGAAAAAAGGGATCCCCTTCTTACCAGAGACCAAGCTGCCAAGGACTAAATGGTCCAAATTATATGTCCATGTTCAGAAAGAGGAACGACATAGTACACCAGCCCCTATGGGTTCAGCAGTGGTCTCTTAATACTAGATGTTCAAAATTATCCAGTTTTCCATTCCTTCTTTCTTTTCTCTCTGTGCTCTTCTTCTCAGAGCTAAAAATGTTAAGAATTGAGTGGAAGGACCATTCTACTTCCTCTTTTCTCATAACTCAAAGCAATTTAACAAACACTTATTAAGAATAAAGGAGATCATGAAAGATAATAAACACTTTTGACTACATAAAATTTTGAAAAACTGCTGCACACAGAAAATCAATGATAACAGAATTAGCTGAGAAAAATAGAATAGCCAAACTAGGCCAGCAGGGATGGCTACTTCTAGAGGATGAAAGTGGATGGATTTCCTGGAGTCATAAAAGCAAAAGGAGAAAGATCCAGGATGTGACGTCTATTCTGGGAATCCCTACACACTTATCGCTGGAGAGATCCATGAGAGCAAGGACTCTTTTAACTCCCTAAGCTAGCACTTAGTCCCTAGTATATAATAGGAGCTTCATAAATGTTTACTGACTGAGCTTTGATTCCTCAGTGTACTGGGTTGTGTTATCCAGAAGACTCTAGTGGAAGGACAGCAAGAGATCATGATGTAGAGAAAGTCCTGCAGAGTAATCTAGAATAGGAGTGGGGAACCTGAGACCTTGAGGCCACAGGTGGCCCTCTAGATCCTCAAGTGCAGCCCTTTGACTAAATCTAAACTTCACAGAACAAATCCCCTTAATGAAAGACTGTTGGTCTAGAAGTAGAGGGTCCTCAGTCCTACTGCTTTGTTATTTCCTCCTATGTCATTCACTGCATTTGCTGCCCATATCTCTCTCATGTTTTACCTCTGCTGTAGCTACTTTCTTCAATTCATCTCCTTCCTCAGTCCAGAGGCCCCAAAGAGAGTATCCAAGTGTATTTGATTATCTTGACCAACAGTTCATTGATGAATTCTAGGAAAAGACCTACTCTTCCTTGCACAGCTGCCTGTTAGACCTCACAGGGAAAATCTAGAGCAATGAGAGAGATCAACCTGGCTTCAGTGGACCTGGACAGAACCCAAGCTTATGTCTCAATGCACAGAGACTCACCACTGTTGTGCCTTTTCAGTCATCCCATGCATCTTCTCTCTGTATAAGGATCTAGGCCTTGAGGACTCCTGCTCAGCTTAAGTACAGAGAAAATGAGGAATTATATTTCAGGGCTGAGAAATAAGTGCACCTAAACACAAGAGATGAAAAGTTGGGGCCTTAAAGATCAGAGGGAGCTTAGAACATAAAGTTGGGAGAATGGAGCTGAGAAAGTTTGAAACACAAAGTCTAGGAGCCCCAAATCTGGATAATTAATAAATAATTATTAGATACCTACTCTATAGGAGGGCAGCTAGGTGGTGCAGTGGACAGAGTACCTAGCCTGGAGTCAGAAGGACCTGAGTTCAAATCTAGCCTCAGATTACCTGTGTGACCCTGGGCAAGTCACTTAATCCTGTTTGCCTAGGTTTCTTTATCTGTAAAATGAGCTGGAGAAGGAAATGGCAAACCACTCCAGTATGTTTTCCAAGAAAACTCCGAATGAAGTCACAAGAGTCAGACATGACTGAAGTGAACAACAACAAAATATAGGAAGGAAGGAGGAAAAAAAGGCTTTTTTTTTTAAAGCACCTGCTTTGTGCCAGGCATTGTGCTAAGCTGTCAGAATCCTCTAGAAACATGGAGAGGATTTCAAGCCAGGGTAGGTGGAAGGCAAAGTGCAAATCAACCTGGTTCCATAGCAGGAGATCCAAAGCAGTGCTTGATGCTCACCATCTATAGCAGAAGATAGATCTGAAATCACATCCAGGCAGCCCAGCAGGAGACACAGCCGGACAGATCCTCCACAAGGTTAGGCCTTGTTCTAGTCACCAACCTTAGAGTCAAGCAGGGCCTACCCACATCATTCAGGAAGATGGTGGTGGAGTTCGATCCAAGTGCAAGTCCTTACTGTAGAAAATGGATTATGAAGGTTGGAAATATGAGTAAACAGAAGAAGACACAACAAAAAGAAAAGCCTTAGAATTAGAGAAACTCGAGTGATAAACCCAGAAAGAAAAAGTAACTTTACAAGAAGTCTATCATCCTATATCTCCTCTGCCCTTTGTAACTAAACTCCTCAAAATGGGCATCTACAACACAGGTGCCTCCACTTTTCCTCCTTTCGTACTCTCCTTAACCCCTTACAGCTTCCATCCAACCTTATCATTTCACCAAAACTGCTTCTTCCAAAATTGCAATTCATCTCTTAGTTGCCAAATTTAATGGCCTTTTCTCTATCCTCATTCTTCTTGACTTCTCTGCGGCCTTTGACATTGTTGATCACACTCTTCTCCTTGATAGTCTCTTCTCTGTAGGTTTTCAGGACACTACTCTTGCTACTTCTCCTCCTACCTATCTGACCACTCCTCCTCCCTCTCCTTTGCTGGATCCTCTTCCAGATCATGCCCTTTAACATAGGTGTCCCTCAGGGTTCTGACCTAAGTCCTCTTTTCTTCTCCCTCTATACCACTTCACTTGGTAATCTCATCAGCTCTCATGGATTTTATTTACTATTTCTTTGCTGATGATTCTCCTATCCACCTATCCTGCCCCAATCTTTCTGATGCTCTCTAACTGCTTTTCAGATGTCTTGAACTGAATGTCCAGTAGACATCTTAAACTCAATGTATTTAAAATGGAACTCATTATTTTTCTCCCTAAGTCCTCCTCCTCTCCCACCTTCTCTATTACTGTGGAGGGCAACACTATCTTCCCAGTCTCTCAAGTTCGAAAGCTAGGAGTTATCCTGGATTCCTTACTGTCTCCAATCCCACTCCCACTCCCATATCCAAACTGTTGCCAAGGTCTATTGATTTTACTTTTGCAACATTTCTCAAATACAACCCTTTCTTTCCTCTGACTCTGCCAACATTCTAGTGAAGGCCTCATCACCTCATGCCTGGATTATTGCAATCACCTGAAGGTGGCTCTGCCTCCCTCAAGTCTCTCCCCACTCTAATCCATCCTTCATTCAGCCACTAAAGCAATTTTCCCAAGTGCAGATTTGATCATGTTACTTCCCTTACTCAATAAACTCCAATGACTAAATTGCACCCAAGATCAAATACAAAATGCTCTGTTTGGCACTTAAAGCCTTTCATAACCTAGCCCCCTTCTATCTTCCTAGTTTGCTTATACCTTACTCCCTGCCATATACTCTTTGATCCAGTGACACTGACCTCCTTGCTATTCCATGAACAAGACACTCCACCTCTCAGCTCCAGGCTTTCTCTCTGGCTATCCCCCAAGTCTGCAATGCTCTCCCTCCCCAGTCTGACTATTGACTTCCCTGACTTCCTTTAAGTCTGAACTAAAATGCCACTTTTTACAGAAAGCCTTTCCCAACCTCTTTGTTTCCAGTGCCTTCCCTCTATTACTTATTTTCTATTTATCCTGTGTATAGCTTGCTTTTTATATATTTGTTTGCGCATTGTCTCTCTGATTAGATTATAAAGTCCTTGATAGCAGGGGTTGTCTTTTGCCTATTTTTGTATCCACAAAACTTAGCACAGTGCCTGGCATGCAGTACATGCTTAATAAGTATTGGCTGACTGAAGACGAGGTTCTTTTTCTGACTCTGACAGTAAATAAATGTATGATCATGTGTAAGTTACTTCCCAGTATTTGAATTAAAGTGTCTTCAACATTTTATGATTTTGATAAGAAAGATTTCTGAAAAAGTTGAGCAAGGAAACAAAACTTGAAGATCATTTTCTAATTCTGAAACATCTAGGACCTTACTCCTAAAGTTACTTGAAGTGACACATGTTATTCAGCCTGGGATAATCCTTAATCCATACCATGTAAAGCCCTAATTCTCTATATTCAAATTTATGGTAGATGATATATGTGTAAATTGTATGGCAAATGATGTAAAGGATGTATGACTAAAGGATGAGTATAGAAAGGTTTTCATCCTCAGCTTATTAATCTCCAGGGAGAAATATGAACCCAGGAAATTTACTTGGTTCACATAAAGCAGATTAGACACTTAGATAATGAGTTGCCTTTCTCTTACTTGGATAATGGCAAAACAGGAAACCAAAGAATATCAGACAATAGAGTGAAACTTCTCTTCTGCTAAGATCTCCAAGGGAAGAAAGGCTGACTTCCCCAATCAACACCTCTGGGGTTGGTTTGTCTCCTGAGTCCTGTAACTGGAAAGAAAAAGAAAAAGGAAACCAGAACAAGAGTTAGAACTCCTCAAATCTATCCATACAACTAGTTCCCAACCCCCTTGAGCTCAGCTTCTTTTCGAACTTGGTGAAGTTGGAACTGGGATCAGGGAAAGGTTCCCATTGCTTCCTCCTCTGTCTCAACTGTTTGTCTCACTTGTTTCTTGTTCTGTCCTAAGGCACAAGTTACTCCTTTGCTCAAAGAAATATGTTTTGTGAACATTAAAATGAATTCTGAGTTGAGTTGGCATATAGGTGGTACAGTAAATAGAATTCTGGGCCTGGAGTCAGGAAGAACTAAGGTCAAAAAAGGCCTCAGATACTTCATGATCCTGAAAGGGGTAGCCTTGGATTGTGTCTTCTACAGTGGGGAATGACTGAACAAATTGTGGCATATGAATATAATGGGAATTTATTAGAATGTAAGAAATGACAGAAGATGGCAGAGTAAAAGCAGGAACTTGCTTGAGTTCTCCCCCAAATCCTTCCAAATATCTGTAAAAATTTTAGAGCTATAGAACCCACAAAATGACAGAGTGAAACCTAAGACAACCTGGAAGGTCAAGAGGAAGGATCTATCACACCAGGCTGGGAGTGGAGCACAGTCCTCTATGGGCCATACCATCACAGATGGGGCTTCAGCAGGCCTCAGGAGACTGAATCACTGGCAGCTGTGGCAGTTTCTAGGCTTCTCAACCCACAAACACCAAAGAGAGCATAGAAGGTCAGTGGGAAAACTCTGTCAGACCTGAGTGGGGGAGGAGTGCAATCCACCCCCAGTCCAGGGGCAGCAGAGATGGTGACAGTGGCAGTGGCAGGAGGAACAGTGGCTGCTTCCAGAGCTCTGGGCCCACAGACTGTGAGGGATTGAGAGACTTATATAAAACCCCTGAAGCCTGGGACAGTATACCCATACCCACACTCATTGAAATCAGAGTCCTACCTTGACAAAAATTAGAAAATCAAGTATTTGTCTGGGAAGACAAGCAAACAATGTAAAAAAAACAGACTATGGAATCTTACTTTGGTGACAAAGAATATCAAAATATACAACACATTCAAAGTGTCTGCATCAAAGGCCTCCAAGAAAAATATCAATTATTTTCAGACCATGGAAGAGCTCAAAAAGGATTTTGAAAATCAAGTAAGAGAAGTAGAAGAAAAATTGGGAAGAAAAATGAGAGTGAAACAAAAAAGTCATGAAAAATGAGTCAACAGCTTGCAAAAGGAGACCCCCAAAATACTGAAGAAAATAACACCTTAAAAAAAGACCAGCTCAAATGGCAAAAGAGGCCCAAAAAGCCAATAAGAAGAAGAATGCCTTAAAAAGCAGAATTGGCCAAATGGAAAAGGAGGTCCAAAAGCTCACTGAAGAAAATAATTCCTTCAAAATTAGAATGGAGCAAATAGAAGCTAATGACTTTATGAAGAATCAAGAAATTATAAAACAGAACCAAAGAATGAAAAAATAGAAGACAATGTGAAATATCTCATTGGAAAAACAACTGACCTGGAAAATAGACCCAGGAGAGATAATTTAAAAATTATTAGACCACCTGAAGACTATAATCAAAAAAGGAGCCTAGACTTCGTCTTTCAAGGAACTACCAAGGAAAACTATCCGGATATTTTAGAACCAGAAGGTAAATTAGAAATTGAAAGAATCCATCTCTTGAAAGAAATTCCAAAAGGAAAGCTCCTAGGAATATTGTAGCCAAATTCCAGAGTTTCCAGGTCAAGGAGAAAATAATGCAAGCAACCAGAAAGAAACAATTCCAGTATTGTGGAAACACAATCAGGATAACAGAGGATCTACTAGCTTCTACATCAAGAGATTGAAGGGCTTGGAATATGATTTTCTGGAGGTCAGAAGAGTTAGGATTAAAACTAAGAATCATCTATCCAGCAAAACTGAGTATTCAATGGTTATTCAATGAAATAGAGGACTTTCAATCATTCTTGATGAAAAAACCAGAGCTGAATAGAAAATTTGACTTTCAGATACAAGAATCAAGAGAAGCATGAAAATGTAAACAGGAAAGAGAAATCATAAGGGACTTATTAAAGTTGAACTGTTTATATTTCTACAAGGAAATATGATATTTTTAACTCATGAGACCTTTCTTAATATTAGGGTAGTTGGAGGAAATAGAGGGGGGGGGGAGGGAGAGAGGCAGAGAGATAGAAAGAGAAAGAGAAAGAGAGAAAAGAGAGAGGTGACACAGGGTAAGTTGAATAAGAATGGATGATATCTAAAAATACAATTAAGGGGTGAGAGAGGAATATATTGGGAGGAGAGACAGAGTGGGGTAAATTATCTCACACAAAAGAGGCAAGAAAAAGGTTTCACAATGGAGGGGAAGAGTGGGGAAGTGAGAGGAATGAGTGAACCTTATTCTCATCAGATTTGGCTTAAGGAGGGAAGAACATACATATTCAATTAAGTACCTTACCGTACAGGAAAGTAAGAGGGAAGGGGTTGGGGGGGGGAGCGGAATGACAGAATGGAGGGCAGATTAGGGAAGGAGAAAGTAGAATAAGTCATGGGCAGGATAAGATGGAGGGAAATATAGTTAGTCTTTCACAACATGACTATTATGGAAGTATTTTTCATTGTTGCACATGTATAACCTATATTGAATTGTTTGCCTTCTCAGTGAGGGTGGGTAGGGAGGGAAGAAGGAAGAGAATTTGGAACTCAAAGTTTAAAAAACAAATGTTAAAAATTGTTTTTACAGGGAAATAAGATGTACAAGTAAGGGATTATAGAAATCTATCTTGCCCTACAAGAAAGAAAGGGGTGATAGAAAGGAGGGCAGACTAGGGGAAGGGGTAATCAGAATGCATTCCATCTTGGGGTGGGGGGAGGGGAGAGATGGGGAGAAAATTTGGAACTCAAAATCTTATCGAAATGAATGTTGAAAACTAAAAATTGATGAATTAATTAATTTTTTTAAAAGAAAAAATATAAATGACAAAAGATGATTCCAGACAATCCTGAGGAGGGAAGGGGAGAAGTTGTTTTATCAGCAGCAGCATCCCCAGTGTTTAGCACAGAAGCTGGCTCAGAGTAACCAATTAAGAATGTTTTTTATTAACTGTGACCCTGGCTAAACCCTTTAACTTCTTATTGAGAGAACAACTCTCTAACCCCAAGTTTCAGAGAAAGAGATGACCTGCATTAATAAAGGTGATTCATTTGGTAGTTCCTTATACAAATAAATTTTAGCCTACTTTTTTTTGTCAGTTTAGGATCACAAATGGAAAAGGACCATAAAGGCCTTGTAAGATGAAGACCTTGAGACCTAGAGAGGCAAATAGATTTGCCCAAGGTCAGGGTCAGTTTCTGCTTCAGCCACTTACTATTTGGGTGACCCTAGACAAGTCACTTAAGGTCCCCAGACCTCAGCTCCCTCATCTATAAAATAAAGAGGGTTGGGTCAGATAGCTGCTGAGATCCCTTCCAGCCCTAAATTTATGACACTATCTATGGTGATTGTCCATAATGCCTATTCACAAAACACCTTCTAATGTTCGAATGATAAGACAATGGCGATTTCTACGGAATGAGCATGAACAAGTAGAAGAAGGATGTAGCCAGTCATCATAGCCATGGCTGTTTTTGAATCCTTGGGCTTTGTGGCTCTCTTCCCAGGGTCAAAAACCTCCTAATGACATCTTACACTTCCGTGACTGATTTTTTTCTTAAAGTCAAAGCATTTGATACTTTGGTGCTGTTAATTTACTAAAATCATATGGGTTCTTTTCCTTTATGAAAAGGTAGTGGTCACTTTATCACCCTCAGTTTCTTCATTTCCTGTATCAGACTGGGTTTAACCCTCCCAAATTCACTTCACATACACACACACGCACGCACGCACACACACACACACACACGCACGCACACACACACACTGTTGTGGAAAAAACTGCTGCTATAGAACTGAGACTTTTTAAGTGACTGCTTCAGACGTCTCCCCTCTGGTCAGGGCTCCTCACCAGTAGGGTGCCAAGCTCTCTCCATGGACCTACCCTACTACCATGGCCCTCTGACCAAAAAAGCTTGTGAGACTCTCCTGTTCCAGGAGGGGAAAGAAGGCAATTTTCTCTTAAGAGACAGTGAATCGGTACCAGGAGCCCTTTGCCTTTGTGTCTTGTAAGTGGTCTTTGCTCTTTGCTTTTATTGGAATGTTTTGCATGTACTGCCTAAGGTCGCTTCTAACCTTAGCCTCCTAGAATTTTCTGGGATCAATGAAATAAGAATAGAGCAGCAGTGAATTTGAGAAACCCCAGGAGGGAGGGAAATGGCTAAAGACCACAAGGGAGAAATTGGAGGGATGGCAGAATGCTCCATTACAGTGGGTTATTGTCATAGGAGAGAACGGGCCTTGCAACTTCGAGGGGGCTTTGATTCTCCTCCTGTTTCTGATACAACTAGTTTTGTGCCTCTTGCAAAATCATTTACTGAACCTCTCAGTGCTCCAGGTACCTCTTTAAGTATATCATTTATAGGAGATTTGCTAATTTGACTCAGTAGAGAAAGTGTCTGTACTAGGAGTTGATGATATCCCAGATCTGGAATGAAAACAATTGTGACAAATATGATTACTATCCAGTGAATTCATCTATTCTACTTGAGGAAACGGCATGTACATATACAATTATGTACCAAATATATTCAAAGTAAATATGAAGCAATTGGTGGGGGAGGAGGGAGGGGGGACGTAGGCAGGGTAGGCAACAGATACTGGGAAATAAGGAAAAGCCTCATTTAGGAGCTGAATTTTGAAGGAAGCTAAGGATTTCAAGAAGTTGTGAGGAAGGAGTATGTCCCAGACATGGAGGATAGCTTGTACAAATGTGTGGGGATAGTAGATGGATCATAGGTGAGCTACAAAAGTAGCCTGTCTGCATGGCACAGGGCAGAGTGCAGAAGGTGTTTGGCACAGAGAGAAGGAGGAAGGGTTATCTCTGTCCTGGACATCTGCTTATTTTGTAATTCAAGGGCCTCACCCCAAATTTAATCTTGCATTGATAATGCCTCTACTAAGAAAAAAACCTTCAAATTCCAAGGCATTTCTAAATAATATTCATTCATTCAAGTGATTCAATAGTTATGGAGTGTTAGGGGATTTGGGATCTTCTGTGTTAGTCAGGTACTGTGAGGGAATACAAAAATAAAAGTACTCTCATCTCATTTGATCCTCTTCTCAGCCCTGTGATACTCCAAGTCTTTTATGCTCCCGTTTTACAGATATAGAGAGACTCAGAGAGTTAAAGTAATTTGCCCAGCATATTAGTAGCTTTCAGTCAGATTTTCTGACTCTAAGCCTAGTACTCTTTCCTTTCTGTAATTCTCCCCTGCCTTCTCCTGGAGCTTGTTCCATACTATGATTTAAACCAGAAGTGCTAAGCTAATGAAATGGTTCTCTTGTTGAACGCACTCTTTTAAACAAAGTATAGAGGTAATTACTATATGTCCTTGACTTTCTCTCTTTCTTCACTCTAACTATTGTCCTCTTACTGCTTACTGATTACTGAGCTTAATGTAAGAGTCTTTTTAAAAATTTTTTTTTAAATTTATTTTCAGTGTTCTACAATCACTACTATATAACTTAAGTTTTTTTCCCTCCCTCTCCCTCCTTCCCCCCTACCTCCGAGATGCCATACAATTTTATATAGGTTCTACACATATATTCCTATTAAATACATTTCACCATAGTCATGTTATATAGAAGAATTAAAATGAGTGGGAGAAATCATATAACAAACCAAAACGTAATATAAAAGAAAATGATCTGCTACATTCTGTGATTGAATTCCATAGTTCTTTCCCTGGATGTGGAAGGCATTTTGCCTTAAAAAGACTATTAGGAATTTTTTAAGCCCTTGCATTGCAATGAAGTTCTAAGTCTACCAGAAAAAATCCTTGCACACTGTGGTTGTTGCCGTGTACAAAGTTATGGTTCTGCTCCTTTCACTCAGCATCAGATCATATAAGTCTTTCCAGGCCTCTCTGAAGTCTTCTTGTTCATCATTTCTTATAGCGCAGTAGTACTCTATTATATTCATATACTATCACTTCTTCAGCCATTGCCCAGTTGATAGGCATCCCCTTGATATCCAGTTCTTGGTCACCATAAAGAGTGCTGCTATAAATATTTTTGCACATGTGGGACCCTTTCCTATTTTTATGATCTGTTGGGGATACAGTCCTAGAAGAGATATTGCTGGGTCAAAGGATATGCACATTTTTGTAGCCCTTTGGGCATAGTTCCAAATTGCTCTCCAGAATGGATCAGCTCACAGCTCCACCAACAATGAATTAGTGTTCCAAGTCTCTTACATCTTCTCCAACATTTATCATATTCCTGTTTTGACATATTGGCCAATCTGTTAGGTATGATATGGTATCTCAGAGATGTTTTGATTTGCATCTCTCTAATCAACAGTGACTTAGATCATTTTTTCTTATGACTATAGATATCTTCAATTTCTTCCTCTGAAAACGGCCTGTTCATATCCTTTGACCATTTATCAACTAGGGAATAACTTGTATTCTTGTACATTTGACTCAGTTCTCTATATATTTTAGAAATGAGGCCTTTATCACAGACATTAGTTGCAAAAATTCTTTCCCAGTTTTCTGCTTTCCTCCTAATCTTGGTTGCATTGGGTTTGGTTATGCAAAAACTTTTCAGTTTAATATAATCAAAATTATCCATTTTGTACTTCATAATGCTTTCTATTTCTTGTTTAGTGAAAAATTCTTCCCTTCTCCATAAATCTGATAAATACATTATTCCTTGCTCCACTAATTTGTTTATAGTATCAATCTTTATACCTAGATCATGTACCCATTTGGACTTTATTCTTGTGTACAGTGTGAGGCATTGGTCTATGCCTAGTTTCCACCACACTGTTATCCAATTTTCCCAGCAATTTTTGTCAAACAGTGAGTTCTTATCCCAGAAGCTGGGGTTCTTGGGTTTATCAAACAGTAGATTGCTGTATTCACTGACTACTGTGTCTTGAGTACCTAGCATATTCCACTCATCTACCCTTCTGGTTTTGATAATTGCTGCTTTATAATATAATTTGAGATCTGATGGAGCTAGGCCACCTTCCCTAGCATTTCTTTTCATTAATTCCCTTGATATTCTGGACCTTTTGTTCTTCCAGATGAATTTTGATATTACTTTTTCCAGCTCTAGAAAATAATTATCTGATAGTTTGATTGGTATAGCATTAAATAAGTAAATTAATTTAGGTAGAGTTGTCATTTTTATTATATTGACTCATTCTACCCACGAGCAACTGATGTTTTTCCACTTACTTAGATATGACTTTATTTGTGCGAAAGGTGTCTTGTAACTGGGTTCATATAGACTCTGGATTTGTTTTGGCTGGTAGACTCTCAAATATTTTACAGTGTCTACCCTGTTTTAAATGGGATTTATCTTTCTATCTCTTGCTGTTGGGCTTTGTTAGTAATATATAGAAATGCAGAAGATTTGTGTGAGTTTATTTTGTAACCTGCAATTTTGCCAGTTATTTATTTTTTCAAGTAGTTTTTACTTGAATCTCTGGGATTCTCTAAGTATATCTTCATATCATCTGCAAAGAGTGATAACTTAGTTTCTTCTTTGCCTATTCTAATTCCTTCAATTTCTTTATCTTCTCTAATTGCTACAGCTAACATTTCTAGTACTATATTGAATAATAGTAGTGATAATGGACATCCTTCTTTCACCCCTGAAGAGTCTTTTTTTTATATAAATTAAACTACATTGTGGGTGATATGGGTTTTTATGGGTCTGCTTGTGTAGCCCATGATTTCTAACATTTGGAGTACCACCTGTACAGGAATGCCTATATTTTAAGAATTTCCCATCAACTTGATATTTTTTGTTATTGTTGTATATAATATTCCTATTCATTGAATCAGCATGTTATAGTAGATAGTGTTCTAGACCCCCTATGCAGATAACTATGGATAATGCAGATAGTTACAGCAATTATGGAGCCAGTAGGAAAAACCTCTTATATGATGCCATATGCCCAAGATGAAAGATGCATTCAAACCAATGATCCTGGGCAAGTCACTTAAACTCCATGGAACTTACGTGATAGAGATAGTTTTCACCTCTGTGTATGAAGAGAGTTTCCCCAGTGAGATTTACCCCCAGATACTTCCTTTATTTCCATCTTCAAATTCTTTAGTCATCCTGATGAATATCTGATCACTGGATCCAGGTGGCTCGGGAGGAGAAAGTGAGACTGATGACCTTGCACAGCCCTCCCTCACTCATAACAAAGTCAAGTGCAAGTCGCGTCATCTTTCTCTGATGTCATGGTCTTCTTTAAAAATGAAGGACAAACACAACAACAACAATAACCACCACCTTTGTAACAAGGAACTGTAAATAAAGACTGGACTTATGTGTGATATCAGTGGTACATGAAGCTCTCTACTAATGAAAGCCAACATCTTCGCTGCAATTTAGAGCCTTAGAGAGTTGGCTAGAGTATAGGGATTTGCCTAAGGCAATATGGGTAGTGTGTGTATGAGGTAAAGCTTGAATCCAATTCTTCTTCATTTCAAGACCAGATCTTTTTTCATACACCAAGATGCTCATTCAATGAAGTATAGTTATGGAAAACTAAATAACACATTAATCAGATCCAAGAGCTTCATTCCATGCTTATATATGGACCACTACCTCACTGCTGAGAGGATGGAGATAAATTTCCATATCAGTTCTCCAGAGCTAAGATTGGCCATGCATTTTTCAGATTATAGATAAAAAATATATAGACAAGATGGGCCCTGCATTATGCTCACGAAAGATGTTCATAAGAGATGGGACAAAAATGCAGCCAATAGAAAAGACCTTTCCTCTAATGTCATATACCCAAGGTGTATGCACTAATTGGAGAATTCATGTAGCTGGTAAAAGAAGTCATCATACATGGAGATGATTGGATCACACCTGAATCGTGGAAATCATTAGCCATGTGTGGGATGGCAGTAGGGGAACAGTAAGGCAGTTGGGCATCCAGCATCAAAGAGTATTGGAAACACATACAGCTCAGGAGCTATGCCAATTTGACTATAGGGTGCAAAGTGCAGATATTTCAGAGCTGAGAAGTGAGACAGAAAAAGGCATACTTAGCCCACTTGTCCAACTTTCTGATGTCCCAGTGCTGAGAGAGTCAGTCTACTGTATAACGGTCAGGATGTGGTGAACCTGACGCCTCAAGGCCACATGGCCCCCTAGATTCTGAAGTGTGGCCCTTTGACCGAATCCAAACTTTACAGAACAAATCCCTTTAAAAAAAAGATTTGTTCTGTAAAACTTGGACTCAATCAAATAGCCACACCCAAAGACCTAGAAGACCTTGAGGCTGCAAGTTCCGTACCCCTGGTTTAGACCATTGAGCCAAATCTAATAAAATGAATTTTAATAGAAAAAAATGTAGTCTTATACTTGAATTTAGAAAATGTCACCTTCACAAATACAGTATGAGGGAGTCATGGCCAGGCAATAGGGATCTGAAAAAATTTTGAAGGTTTTCATGGACTGTAAGTTCAATGAAATTGTGATAAGGTTATCCTTAAAAACTAATGTCATTTAGGCTTTATTAAGAGAGGTGGCTAGCTTTCACAGCAATGCAAGGACCTAAATTATTACCAAAGGACTCTTGATACAAAAATGCCATCCACAGCCAGAGAAAGAACTTTGGAATTAGAGTGCAGAGTGAAGCAGACTATTTTCTCTTGTGTTATGTTTTGTTTGATTTGTTTTTTTTTCTCGTAGTTTCTCCACTTCACTATAATTCTTCCATGCACCATGACTAATGTGAAAATGTATTTAATAATAATGTATATATAGAATCCTTTTAAAATTGCATGCTGTCTTAGGGAAGGAGGGATGAGGGAGGGGGAGAAAATTTAAAACTTATGGAAGTGATTGCTGAAAACTTAAAACAGTTAAATTAATAATAATAAAAAAAAATGTTAAAAAAAGTGCAGCTAGGTGGTGCAGTGGAGAGAGTGCTGGACTTGGAGTCAGGAAGACCTGAATTTAAATTCAACCTCAGACACTTACCACCTGTTTGACCCTGGGCATGTCACTTCATCACTGTCTGCCTTAGTTTTCTCAACTATAAAATGGGATAATAAGATCACCAACTTCCTAAGGTTTCTATGAGGTCCAAATGAGAATATTTGTAAAGCACTTTGTAAAATGTGAAGTACTATCTAAATACTAATTGTCTTTTACCTTTCTTTGTATCCCCAACTTTTAGCATAATGTTTGGCACATAATAGGCACTTAAGCTCACCTGGTTATTACTATTATTATATCTAGGAGAGGGAAAGTGAGAGTCCCATTGTGCTCTGTGCGTATCAAACCATATTTAGAACATTGTGTTTAGTTCTGTACTCTATAGTTTAAGTAAGTAAGATTGAAAAATCGAGTGTTGAGTGGCCTCCAGATGATACCAGATGAGTGTTGGTTGATGTAACTGGAGATGTTTGACCTAAAGAGAAGACTTGAGTGGGATGCAATAGCTGTCTCCAAGTACTTGTATGGAAAAGGTGCAATCCTCACCTAAGGAGGAACAATGGGTAGAAATGACAAAAAGGCAGTTTTAGTCTTGATGTAAAGAAGGGATAGGGATAGGGATTGGATGGGTGATTTCTTTGATATAGGAAGTCCCAGGTTAGGAAACTCTACCTCCCAATATAGGTCAGGAACTTCTCTGAAACTTGTAGTCTTAGTGATCTACAACACTGGCAGCTAGGGTACTCAGTGGATAGAGAGCACTGGAATTGGAGTCAGGAGGACCCGAGTTCAATGTGACCTCAGACACTTATTAGCTGTGTGACCTTGGGCAAGTCACTTAATTTCTGTTTGCCTCAGTTCCCTCATTTGTGAAATGGGGATAATAATAGCACCTACTTCCTAAAGTTAATTCCTGAGATAATGATTGTAAAGTGCTTAGCACAGTGCCTGATACATAAAGTACCAAATAAAAGTTAGCTATTATTATTATTAAATGGATCCATGCTGGCTGCATATTGATTTAGAAAATCATAAATTAGCATTATCTGTGTTGTATTATGTTTTCACATTTCCCGATAAATTTATTAAAGATTTCCCAATAAATTCATGCCTGATTTGTTCTACATTTGCAAGCTTTGCAGGGACTACAGCTGTGAATTTGACACCTCAGACTGAGACCCTTAAAGACTGCATAACTTGTCTTTGGTCATACAGTCAGAGGAGAGTTCTTACTTCTGCCCATTTCCCTGCTAATTGGGGCTTAGGGGTAAGTTTTACTTCTATTCCTTATGTACTTTGTAATAAATATGCTTTATATTCAAATGTTTATTAGATTTTTCTGCTTGAAATAGGAGGAAGGAAAGCATTTCTCTAGGGGATAGTTAGAGTCAAGCCAAATTCAGATTTTCCCAGAAATGACTTCTGAGTAGGGGTCCACATTAATCATCCCACAGTTCCCCTAAAACTGAACCGTCAGTCTGCCAAAAGCAAGCAGTTCCAGGAGCACCATTTGACATGAGCAACCCATCTAACAAATGTTTTATAAATTTAATAAACAGGATAAATGCACTCCTTTAAAGGTGTAAAATACTGTCCTAAGTGGCAGATGAGGGAGAAGGTCATTAAAAACAAGATCCATCAAGGAAGTTTTAATGGAGGATGTAGTATTTGAGTTAGGAGGGGCAGGTGTTAATTCAACAGGTGAAGAGAGGGAAGAGAGCAGGCTATGTGTCTGGAACACAGAAGGAGGTGTGAGGGGCTACAGAGTGTCATGATACTGTGGAGGGACTTTGATTGCCCAAAAAAGAAGTTTGAATTGTTAACCTATTAGCAGATGGATCATTGTTTGAAAAGAATATTTAATTTTAAAAAAAGAGTATTAGGTGCAGGGAGTGCAGGAACAGATCTATTACTGATTCCCCCTCCCCCTTCCCCTTTCCCTGTATCTACTCCTTGACATTGCTCAGCCAAGACTGATTCTGTCTGATTCTGTCCCACTTCTTCCCAAACAAACAAAAGCTATATATCTTTATCAGGTACACTGTACCTACACCCCTCCCCACCCCACATCCATCCCTGTCCAAGTTCTAGTTCACCCTCACATCCCCATGGTCTCCTGGTCTACATTTAGTCAGCCTTCCCAGGGGTGTATTCCACATCTGGTATTTGCTTTTCTAAGACCAAGATTGGAGAAACATAAATGTGATCAATGTCATTTATTCCACCTATGGACCTTGGTGATCCCAATACAGGTCTTTTAGTTTAGGTTGTTGGTTGGGACAACAAAAGTTGTCTACCATGTATTTGGAAAGTACCCAAGTTCTGTCATCTTTACCAGGATGCTGGGCCTCATCATCTTCTCCTTACTCTAACTATCAGAGGAAAGCTTGGCTGAGCCCTATTCCTCTGTGTTCTTCCCTAGGTGGGAGTGTAGTCACCAGTCTGTTCACTCTTAGATGTTTTCCTGAGGAAATCATGGTCTTAGGGGCCTACGTCAGTTTATTCTTTCTTTCTCTGCTTTGATAAATTTTGTTGCAACATGTCAGTTTCTAGTTTTTTTAATTTCTAGGACATGACTAGTTTCATACCACCTTGAAACAAATTGTAATCTCTGCCATTTGTCAAGGACAAAATTTCTGCACTAGGGCATTTTGAATACTTGTGTCAGTCTATCCTAAAGCTATGACAAATTAATAATAATAGGTATCATATATATGTGTATATGTATGTATTTGCATTCATCAAAAGCGCTGACCCCAAGGCAAAATGACTACCAGAAGAATTAATATCAACAAATTAGAGCTCTTCTCTGAGTGTGAACAGTTTGCTGCTGACTTGAAGGGAAAGTTGAGCCAACACACAGTCAACAACAGTGGAGCAGAAAAGGACTGGGCAGATCCCCGAGATTTGGTGTACAGCACTGTATTTGCTCATCTGAGTCAGAACACTTACAAGCACCAAGACTGATTTGATGAAAATGATGGGGAAATTTAGAAACTCCTAAATGAGAAATGAGAACTCCACAGGATTTACCAGCAGGATAATTCATCCACCGCTAAGAAGGCAGCATTTAATTCCATCAAAAGCAAAGTACAAGCAAAGCTTAGAGAGATGCAAGATTCCTGGCTCAGTAAGAAGGCAGATGAAATTCAGTTTTATGCTGATAGTAACAATCCAAAGTGATTTTATGATTCCCTGAAAGCTATTTGTGGATCAAAAACCTATGGTGCATTATAACTACTCAGTGCTGATGGAGCCACATTGATTAGTGATAAGATCATGATCCTTGAGAGATGGGCTGAACACTTCCATAGTGTTTTCAACAGACCATCATCAATCAATACTGAGGCCACTGACTATCTACCTCAGGTTAAAGTTAGTCCCTCCTTAGCTGAACTTCCAACTGAAGAAGTGGTTTTGAATGCCATTAGGCTCCTTTCATGTGGCAAAGCACCTGGTGCTGATTCTATTCCAGCTGAGATTTACAAGGTAGGGGGACCATTGCTCAGACAAAAGCTGACTGAAATTTTCCAGGTTATATGGCAAGAGGAGGTTATCCCCTAGGAGTTCAAAGATGTTTCCATTGTCCATCTCTATAAGGGTAAAGGGAATAGGCTGTGCTGTGACAATCACAGGGGGATCTCTCTCTTAGTCATTGCTGGCAAAATTCTTGCTTGAGTCCTTCTTAATAGGCTGATCCTTCACCTGGAAGATGATCATATATTTGAGAGCCAGTGTGGCTTCAGAAAGGGCTGAGGAACAGTCGATATGGTGTTTGCTGCCCGACAACTCCAGGAGAAATGCCAGGAGCAGAACAGAGGTCTGTACACAACGTTTGTAGATCTGACCAAGGCCTTTGACACTGTTAGTCATGAGGGCTTATGGAAAATTATGTCAAAATTTGGTTGCCTAGAAAGTTCATCAATATTGTATGTCAATTTCATGATGGCATGTTTGCCCAGGTTCTGGATAGTGGACAAAGCTCTCATGCCTTCCCAGTCACCAATGGAGTGAAACAGGGTTGTGTGCTTGCTCCCATGCATTTTAGCATGATGTTTTCAGGCATGTTGTCAAAAGCTTTCAATAAGGATGAACATGGCATCAAGGTCAACTACCATACTGATGGTAAGTCCTTCAATTTGAAAAGGCTACAAGCCAAGACCAAACTGGAGGGAGTGTTGGTGCATGATTTTCTGTTTGCAGATGACTGTACACTCAATGCAGCCTCTGAAGCTGAGATGCAACAAAGTATGGATCAATTTTCTGCTGCCTGTGCTAATTTTGGCCTAATAATTAATACCAACAAAACACAGGTGCTCTATCAGCCACCACTACACCATCCATATGTGGAACCATCAATTACAACAAATGGAGAAGTTTTGAATGCTGTGGATAAGTTCACTTACCTTGGTAGTGTACTTTCCAGGGATGTACACATTGACAATGAGGTTGGTGCACACATTGCCAGAGCTAGCTCAGGGTTTGGGAGGCTCCGAAGAAAAGTTTGGGAGAGAAGAGGTGTTAGACTGACTACCAAATTGAAGGTCTACAGAGCCATTGTGCTGACCTCATTGTTGTGTGCCTGTGAAACATGGACAGTCTACCAGTGCCATGCCAGGAAACTGAATCATTTCCATTTGAACTGTCTTAGGAAGATTCTGAGGATCACCTGGCAGGATAAGGTACCAGACACTGAAGTCCTTGCTCTAGTTGAACTGCTAAATATTCAAACTATGCTTCAGAGAGCGCAACTTCAATGGGCTGGCCACGTTGTTCGAATGCCAGATGTACACTTGCCAAAAAGACTATTTTATGGAGAACTTGCATGGAGCAGGCAGTCAGATGGTGGCCAGAAGAAGCAATACGGGAACACTGTCAAGGTCTCTCTCAAGAACTTTGGATCTGACTGTGCAACATGGGAGACACTGGCACAGGACCACTCAGCATGACATGCCCACATAAAGAAAAGGTGCTGTGCTCTTTGAGCAAAGCAGAATTGAGACAGCACAAAGTAAATGCAGGATGTGCAAATTTGGGATATTCACCCCAGATATTCACACGGACTATCTGTGCCCAACCTGTAGTAGAACATTTCGAGCTCTTATTGGTCTGATCAGCCACAGTTGGACACACTGAAATTTCACTTTACAATGGTGATTTCATTTTGGTCCTCTTCGAAGACGAAGAACAACAACCAATATGTGTGTGTATTGATTTAAGGTTTACTAAGCACTTTACAAGCATTATCTCAGTTTATCCTCACATTACCCTGAGAGGTAGGTGCTATTATTACCTCCATTTTCCAACAAGAAGTAGATAGAAGTTAAGTGACTTGTCCAAGGTCACACAGCTAGAATGTGTCTGAGGCTAGGTTTTCATTGAAGTCTTCCTGAATCCATCATGGTTATTGGTGACATTAAGATGTTTCTTGTATAGTTCTTTTGCGCATTCTTTCCATCTCTTCTGGTTACTGATCTAGAGACAGACATCTTGGAGAATGAAGTCAGGTGGGCCTCAAGAAGCCCTGCTAACAACAAGACTATTGGAGGTGATGGAGTTCCAGCTGAGCTATTGAAAATCCTAATAGATGATGCTGTTAAAGGGTTGTACTCAGAATGTCATCAAATTTGGGAAACTGAACAGTGGCCACTGGATTGGAAAAGATCAGTTTATGTTCTAATCCTAAAGATGGGCAATGCCAAGGTATGTTCAAATTATCAAAAAATTGTACTTGTTTCACATGCCAGCAAGGTTATGATTAAGATTCTGCAAGCTAGGATTCAGCAGTATGTGAACTGAGAATTACCAAAAGAGCAGGCTGGGTTTTGAAGAGGCAGAAGAACTAGTGACCAAATTGCCAACATTTGCTGGATTATGGAGAAAGCAAGGGAATTCTAGAAAAGTGTCTACTTTTGCTTCATTGGCTATATCAAAGCCTTTGACTGTGTGAATCACAACAAACTGTCGAGTTTTCAAAAAGATGGGAGTACCAGATCATCTTACTTGTCTTCTGAGGAATCTCTATGCAGGCCAAGAAGCAACAGCTAGAACCAAACATGGAACAACTGATTGTCTTAAGATTGGAAAAGGAGTACAACAAGGCTATGTTTGTCACCTTGTTTATTTAACTTATATTCAGATTACATCATGTGAGATGCCAGAATGGATGAATCAAAAGCTAGAATTAAGGGTGCTGGAAGAAATGTCAACAATCTCATATACACAAATGATACCACTTTGGTGACAGAAAGCAAAGAAGAACTAATAAGCCTCTTGATGAGAGGGAGAGGAGACTGTAAAAGTTGACTTGAAGCTTAACATAAAAAAAAGATTTTGGCAACTGGTCCCATCACTTCCTGGCAATAGGGAAAGATGAAATGCAAGCAGTGTCAGATTTTATATTCTTGGGCTCAAAGATCATTGCAGGTGGTGACTACAAGACACTTGCTCCTTGGAAGGAAATCTATGGCAAATCTAAATAGCATGTTAAAAAGCAGTGATATCATTTTGCTAACAAAGGTCTGTATAGTCAAAGCTATGATTATTTTAATACCAATATGTGGCTATAAGAGTTGGATTGGAAGGAAAGCTGAGCACCACAGAATTGACACTTTTGAATTATGTTGCTGCACTTCTGAGAATTCCTTGAACAATAAAAAGGCTAAATCAGTCTTTACTTAAAGAAGGTCAAATACTGAAGCTAAAGCTTAAATACTTTGGCCACATAATGAGAAGACAGTACTCATTGGAAAAGACCCTGATATTGAAGGCAAAAGGAAAAGGGGAGGGCAGAGGATGAGATAGATGGATAGTGTCATGGAAACTATGAACATGAACCTGGATAGACTTCAGGAGATAGTGGAGGATAGAAGGGTATGGTGTGCTATGGTTCATGCAGTCATAAAGAGTCAGACATGACTAACAACCAAACAACAACACAACAACTTCCTGAATCCAGGTCCAAAACTTTATGTTCAAGACAGAGTGGGAGGTATATAAATCCTCCCATTCCAAGTAGATTCAGATAAGGGGACAGTGACCTTTGAGCCACTCCTCTTTCACTTAGGGCCTATGTTTGTTGAGCTAGGTTAGTGTGTTCTCCTTGCTGATTCTCTTTGGATGTGTGTTTGTTTACTTTTCTGGTGGACTGGAAAAATAGAGCAGCTTGTCTCTGTTTTCCTCCGGCTGGAGTTTTCAAAATAACAGTGCATACTATAAGAAATCATTGATCATTTGAACATATCTGTCATGTCTCCATTACCCCACAGCTAGTTGTCCCTTTTTCATCACCTTCTGTTGTATTCTCTCCAGTCTCTTTACCTGGCTTGAGATTGTTTTGCTGGCTTCTTGATAGATGCTTAAAAACTTAATGTTAAAGTTGTTGCTTTATACATCCCAGAAAGCATGCTCAAGTTCTTCCATTGCAAAAATAGGGCGGCTTGTCCCCAAGGTGTACCTGTTGTGTAAGGAAGTATTCATGAACTTCTCGTCAGCACCTTTAGTATTTGGTTCATACCCTTCTGGCACCATTGCAGGAGGCTGTACCAGTCAATTTTCTAATTCCTCTTCTCCTAGTAGGGCCAGTATCCCCTTAAGATTTTAGATTCTTCCAAGGCAAGAATAGTATCCTTTCTGTATGTGATCTCATTAGTGCTCTGCATATAGCTTGTACTCAATGTTGTCAGATGGATCTACATGTCCTCCTTGCTTATTTGGAATGCTTGGATCCTGAAGACGCACTGCTGATGGTTAGAGAACAAAGCTGCCTTCTCACCCCAGTGTCTGGATCAATTTATAGCCTACTTTTATAGAATTCATAGAATTCCTTTTTGAACGCTCTGTGCTCTAGCCAAACTGGTCTGTGTATTGTCTTCTGGACTCAACATCCCATTTCCCACTGCTGCACCTTTGCATAGGCTGTGCCATAAAATGTATTCCTTCCTTATTTTTATTTCTTAAAATCCTTAGCTTCTTTCAAGACTCAGTGCAAATGCCACTTCCTGTAGGAAGCCTTTCCTGACCACCTTGTTGGTTAGCACTTTCAACCTTTTCATGTTGTCTGACTTATCTTTGTAAATATTGTACTCCTCTTGTAGAACATAAGTTTCTTGAAGCCAGGGACTATTTTTCATTTTGTCTTTGAATTCCCTGCACTGAACTCAGGGCCTTGCAGTCTGTCAGTCAACTGTCATTTATTAGGCATCAACTATGTGCCAGGCAGGTGCTAAATGCTGGGAATACAAAGACAAAAAACAAGTGATCTCTGCTCCTAAGGAGCTCACAGTCTAGTGCACGCAGTTGGCACTCAGTAACTTCAGTATTTGAGTGGATCTGTGATCTGCTTCCTACTGGACCCCACAGCCATTGTTTAGGGGAGCCACCTGTGTGGAGATATGACCTGGCAATTGCCTCTCGAGGGGCAGCTGCTGAGGATCCAGGCAAGCATGTTCTCTCCATCCAAGTCCCTGGTGCTGTCAAATGGTTCAATATCATCGATGCCTATGGTTTTATTAATGGAAATGATGTGAAAGATGCATTCTCTTCTGCTTTTCTGCCATGGCTGATGGGACATAGGATCTTTTCATTTGCCTTGAAATATGGCAGCTGGATAGATAGCATAGCGGAGGAATTAAGCCTTATTTCTTCCACAGTACAGCCCTTCAACTCATAATAATAACAATGATGATGATGGTGCTGGTGATGATGATAGCATTGATATGGTGCTTTAAGGTTTACAAAGCATCTCAGATGGTCCTCTCAACAACCCTGTGAAGAAGGTGTTATTTTTGATCTCCATTTTAGAGATGAGAAACTAAGTTCAGCGAAATTATGACTTGCTCAGGGTCACACAGCCAGCAGGTAGCTGAAGCTGGCCATACAGGCCACAGACACAGGGATAATTAACCTTCAACAAACTAAGTAGCTGATCTTCAGTAGGTTATCTTTCAACTTTAGGGAGTTTAACTAAAGTAGATGTATTAAAAGCAGTAGGTTTTTTTGTTACCCCAGGAATCTCTGAAAGCACTCTCTGAGATGTCTCTTGTAAGATGGAGGGAACAGAGAACACGTTAAATAGTGTAACCAGCATCCAAAAAGATCTCAACAACTTGGAATGGTTACTTAAATATCACAAGATGAAATTCAATGAAGATAAATCCAGAGTTCAAAAAATCAACTTTGTAAGTATAGCATGGAAGAGGTGTGCCCAGATAATTGTTCCTAAGAAAAAGACCTAGGAGTTGTAGTGGATTTGCAAGTCCAGAATAAGTCATTGGTGTGATATGGCAATAAAGAAAGTACATGCAATCCTAAGTTATATTAAGAGAGAATAGGGTCCAGACTGAGGGAGGTGATGGTCCCAACATTCTCTGCCATCACAAGTATGGTTTTCATTCTTGAATGCCATAGTTAAGGAAGCATTAACAGATGGCAGTTAGAGACCATGACAGATGAAAATCAGTTGAAGCATCTGGAGATGTGTTGCCTGGAGAAAGAAGGGTTAAGGAAGATCAGATAGTTTTTGAAGGAATGTTGCATGGAGAAGGGATAGGATTTTTTGGGCCTATAGCACAGAAGTTGGAGCAGTGGGTAGAAGCTGCAAACAGGCAGATTTCAGCTTGATGAAATGAAATATTTCTCAAGAATGAGAGCTCTCTAAAAATAGAATTGGCATTAGTAGAAGTCTTCAAGTAGAGGCTAAGTGTAATGAGAATAACTATGTTAACTTAGGTTGAGGAGCTCCATTTTGTTTAATGACTCCATTTGGTGATAGAGGAATTGTTATTTTAAGTTATTTTTCTGTAATAGGATAAGGACTTGAGTGGTATGGTTTGGCAATGACGTGTATCTCTCAAATCTGACAATTACAGATAATGTGTGTATTTCCCAAGTTTGAGAAATAACTGACATATACTTGTTAATGATGTAAAGAAACTAAAACTAACAAGAATAGTTTCACTTCATCATACACCTAGATAATTGATTGCCAATCAGAATTTATTTGTAGTTTATAAACACCCTAAGGCATAAAAACTCACTGGAGGCCCCAGCCATCAGTCTGCTCCTGGGTGGCTATCAGAAGTGATACCTACATGAGCCATATTCAGGGATTTGAGAATCCATGTTTGATCAAGAAGAGTGCCAATTGATGGAGATTTGTCAAAACAGCACCCATGACCCCTGGGTAGAGAGGGAACCTTGTCACAAGCCCTGAGCCATGCTTCCTGGGACCTTGAGGGATCAGGTTGCTCTCTGACACTTGGCACAGTGCCTGGCACATAGAAAATACTTAATAAATACTTATTGACTGACTGACTACATACAACATTAGGTAAGTCATGTTTTTTGAGACATAAACATATATAAGGGAGCAGTATGGTAGGCTGGAAAGACTCTAGAACTTGATGTCTTGAGATGTGGACCTGCTTTGACATTTAATGGTACCATGGACAAATCAACTCACTCCTTTGAATGTCAATTCCTCATCTAAAACATCAGGATCATTTTTGCCCCCTTACTTCACAGAATTATTTGTGTAAGAGAAAATCCTTGAGAAACTAAAGGAGTGTGAGTCACTACCATGGTGTACTGGTACATTTACCATTTAACAATGGGCTGTCTATACCAAGAAATGTACACATGACACATTTATAAGTTTAATCTGTATTATTAACCTCGTCTCCACTACTGTCTTAAGTCTACGCAATCAACAAAACAGTAAATCAAGCCTTGATTTGTATCATGTGCCTATTTCTGTGGTATAAATGTTCACAGTGAAATTAAACCACTTTCTCTGATTCTCAGGTTCAAGCTGGCTCCAGCACAGTACTGGTCACCATTGTCATCATAAACACAAATGCAGTACAGTCCCTGGCCGTGGTCCCTATTTTCCCTTTCCTTTATTTCTAGAGGATGTTCTCCTATGGACTAGCTAATAAAGACCCTGATGGGGTTTCTTGGGGTCATGACAGTAGCCTTGCTTTGTGGAACATCATTAACCCAACTCATGGAGATGAATAAGTGTGGAAAGGAGAGGAAGCCACAGGTGACATTACTCATATCTGTGTTCTCACAATGAGAGTGATGGAGAGGATTGGGCATGAAGGCAGGAAATGACAATAGAATTTTGGCCAGGAACTTATGGTATTGACCTGCTATATGTGGTAACAGTAGACCGGAAATGTTATTTGATGTGAAAAAATGATAGAACTGTGAAAAAAAAAAAAGCCGACCTCAGTGCATAGTATAACAAGACTATGTTTTTCTTTTGGGTATAGGAATATGCCAGTAGAGTGTTTGGGGCCTGTGGGGTGGAGATCTTTTCCCTAAGGCCAGGTACAAGTCTGTGAGTTTGTTCTTCCTGCTATGGGAAGGAGGGATGACTGAGGAAGGGGTGGGGTATAGGTGCTGAGTGAGCCCCCTAGGTCTTAAAGCTCTTGGTGTTAACTCAAAGATTTTTACCCTTACAGGATTATTATCATATCATGCTCCCCTAACCACAGCACTCTATCTTGGGCCTCCTCTATACTTTCTCTCTTAGTGGCCTCACTAATTTCCTGTGAATTTATTCTCTATACCAATGATTTTCACATCTATATAGCTATCCCAAATCTCTATCCTGAGCTCTAGTCCCATATCAAAATTGGACATTTCAAACCAGATATCTCAAACTCAGTATTTCTAAATCACAATCAATTATTTTTTCCCTCAGTGCTATCCCTCTTCCAAATTTCCCTAATTCTGTTCAAAATCTCTCTAGTCTTCCAGTCCATTAGGCTCAGTGATATCCTTGATTCCCTTCTCTCCTTCATCCTACACATTTAATTAGGTGCTGAAGTTTGTTGTTTATACCTTTCTCCTCTATACCCGTATTTTCACCCCCATACAGTTAGCCATCATGACCTCTTACCTGGACTATTTCAACAGTCTCCTATTTGATCTCCCTGACTCAAGTCTTTCCTCACTCCAAGCCATCCTTGACATAGATGTCAAAATGATTTTCCAAAGGTTCATATCTAACCACATCACTCCCCTACCTTCTTCCTGTCAGTGTTCTGCCCCATGTTTATTTTGTGTATATGTGACGAATGTGATCTTTTGAAACTTCAGCAAAGCTTAGAGTTGGAAAGGGCAAAACCAAAGACATTGACAAGTAAATGAAAGGCTCTTTCAGGAAGAATAGTTGAAGACCATACTTCCAAAGGGGTCTGGTACTTGAATAATTCAATTATAAAAGAAGAGACCAATAAGACATAATATTACTCCAGGGCATAGATTATTTCACTTCCTTTTGTCCTCAGTCATTCATTTGAATAATACCCCAACAGATAGGAAGTGCAGCTGACTGATTACCATAAGTAATATAGGAATTGTATAAAAGGGAAGACTTGTCCAATTTGATCTATTAGAGAGGTACTTCATGACTTGGATATTTAAGATTCTTAAGGAAAAAAATGCATGTTCTCCCTTTGGCTCTATAGCAAACTGTTTTAACCCATGGTTGTGCCTCAACCATTCCATTAAAATTATCTTCTTCAATCTATCAATAAATACTTGTATTTAAAAAAGATAAAAAAAAATAAGTAAGGGTATAGTTTTTCATTGAAACAATCCATTCTACACTACAAAGAACCATTTAAGAGTCTAGCCCTCTCTCACCTCTTGACAAATCTCAGCATCAAGGCTGAGGTCAAAGAGGAGAGATTCCTGCCAATTCTATGGTAAGGATCCTTTCCTTCTCTGAAAAGAACATTGTAATGCTGCAGCAAAACAGTACTAGAATGCTGGGCAAAAACAGTATTGTAACACCCAACTACACTACCCCTTGAATGGATCAACGTGACCAGTAGAGAGAGGAAGAACTCAAGGAAGAACCCAGGAGCTTGGCAATCCGCCCTGCTCAGGCAGCAACAGTGGAACAGCTTGCCCTGCCTAGTCCAGCAGTCCAAGGGAAGAGCAAGCTTCCTGTTCTAGCCCAGTATTAGCCAAACCCAGGGAGGAGATGTCTCAGCATATGGAACCATTCATTCATCACTGATGTAAACATCCTGATTCACAGTGAACTTCATAAAAACTCTCCAAAGAAAGAAGAAGGCATTGAGGCCCTACTTCTCCAGAGTTGTGAGGTGACCTGACTAGATGTGTCACATACACATGTGCCTCACTACCGATGTGTTTTAAGTTTGTGCCTGCCTTTTCCTGTGCACTCTGTGTGTATTCTTTGGAAAGTATGGGGGTGATGGTGGTGGTTGTGGTCATCTCTGTCATCGTCTCCTCCTCCTCCTCCTGCTTCTTCTTCTAGCATGCTTTGTAACTATTGTGTTTTTATGCCAGCATCACTGCAGACTGGAGGAGTGAAGGCCCACAGTGGTGCTATATATATATTTTGTACTCATTTATTTATATGTTGTTCCCCTTCCACCCCCAGTGGAATATATGTTCTGTGAAGGTGAAAACTTCCATTTTTAGCTTTTTATTCTCAAGATATCATATAATGCCTGGCAAATAGTAGGCACTTAATAAAATGAATTTAACTGAATGTGAACTGAATAATTATAGCCCTAGAGAGCATTGAGTATTGGGTGAGCTTTACTTCTGGTACTTCTTCATCCCATTTTGTATGCTCCATCCCTCTTTCCCCACTAGTTAATACCTTTCAATCTAATCCAATCTTACCAGCATTTATTTTATCCTCCATGCTCCCCATATTCCATGGCCCTACACTGTCTGGTCCCTGACATCCAAACACCAAGGCATGTCCCTATGGAACACAGATTGCTTTCTTGGTCCCCTTTTCACTTTTCCATATCAAAATTTACTTGTGGGAGGCAACATTGCCTAGTGGAAATAGCGAAGGATGTAGAGTCAGAAGAATCAGGTTTGCCTTCGTTTTGCTCTCTCGTAGCTACATGACTTTCTTAAACTGTGGCCCAGAAGTGAACACTACACTCCAGGTACAAACCAACCAGGACAGAAAACAGTGGGACGATCATCTTTCTGGAAGCTATGTCTCTCTTAGTGCAACCCAAGCTCGGGATAACTTCTTTGTCTGTCACATCACACTCCTATCAACTCATATCGAACTTGATGCCTACAAAAACCCCAGACCTTTTTGAGGACAATCACTCTCTATCCATGCCTCTTCATATTACACTTGTGAAGTTTGTTTGGTTTTTTTCTTCTATCCCAGTACAAGACTCCACATTAATCTCTATTGTTTTTCAATTCATTGGATTTAGCCCAATTTTCTAGCCAAAAATTATTTTGGATCCTGATTTTGTCATCTACTGTGTCAACTATCCCTCTTTGTTGTGAGCTCCTTGGGAGCAAAAGCTGTCTTTTACTTTTCTTTATATCCTAGTGCTTAGCACAATGCCTGTCTTATAATAGGTGCTATGTGTTTATTTATGGACTGATAGGGACAGGGGCTAGATCTGTGATTTCATTGATCCAGGGAACTGCCAGATGAGGAAATCCTATCTACCAGTGGATGTCAGCACCTTTTCTGCAGTTTATGGAAATTTGCCTACAGCACTGAGTGGTTAGGTGATTTACCCAGGATTACACACCAAAGATGTCAGAGATAGAACTTAAACCCAGGTCTTCCTTGATTTGAGGTCATGTCTTTGTCCACTTCAGCACACTGCCTCTCAAGTCATTTACAAAAATGGTGACAGTACAGGGCCAAGCATAGATCCCTTGGGTCCTTCACTGGAAACCTTCTACCACATTGGCAGTGAACTGTTAAAAGCTATCTCAGTATGTGGAACAACCCATCCATCTTTGAGTTTAGCTCTCCAACTATTATGAATCCATTTAAATGTGCTATCATCTAATCCATCTCTATCCTTCCTCTCTAGAAGAATGTTATGAAAACTTTTAATGAAAAGCATTGCCAAAAAGTCAGGTGAACTATATCCTAATCTACTAGTTTAACAATGCTGTAAAAAAAGATAAAGAATAGAAGATTAATCTGGAGTGAACTATTCGGATAAAGCCATGCTGACTCTTTGTAATCACCTTTTTTCTTTCTTTTTTTTTTTTGCACTTAAAAAATTTTAGACTCAAACAGCAAAACTTAAATACACAATAGAGAAAAGAAAAAGAACCATATCATAAACTTAAATACAAAGTAATAAAAGCATGTCATGTACACAGTAGAACATAAGAGAAGGTTCAAACTATATAGCAACAAATTTCCATTTCAAGAAAGCCTGTATAATAACTACTACACATTGTGTTGAGAGCTGCCCATCTTTTCTTTGCTTCCTTATAAGTTTTCTTTTCTTTTCTGCTGTGTACTTTTTACTTTGCTCCTTTCCCCCCCTTCCTCTGCCCCCTTTACCCAGAAGGCTACAATGAAGTGCATACACACATATGTATATGTATATATTTACTTTCCCTAAAAATTCTATTCCTGATCTTTGTTTTTGTGTTTGTGCATGTTTCTTATTTCCTATCCTTCCTGACTCCTCTACTTTACTTCTCTTACCTGATACCTTACCCTCCAATTACTTACCTCCCCCCCCGCAAGGATCCCTCCCTTATCCTCCCATTCCCATTGATCTAAACACCCTTCTATACCCCCCTTTAATCTATTCTCTCACCCTTCCCTCTAGAGATCCCTCCCTTATCCTCTCTCCCCCAACCATTTAAGTTTTATTGCTTTCTGAATTTAGAAGACTTTTATACTCTTCTAGATATTTATGTATTGTCCTCTCTTGAACCCATTTCCAAAAATAGATTTCCAGAATTAACAGCCCTCCTTCTCCATCTAATTCCTGTTTCTGTTCTTCCTCTTGCACCTCATTTGTATGAGATAATTGCTCTTTTTAGCTGTTCCTAAATGGCTTTACTTTTTTTTTGCATATACTAATATATTTACTTTTAATATATAATTTATTTTTCAGTTTTCCATGTTCACTTCCAAAAGAAATTGAATTCCAGATTTTCTCTCCATCTCTTCCCATCCCCACTCCTGGACAGCATGCATCCCATCCGCCCCTACCTTCTATCACCCCCCTTCTTTGATCCCCTCCCCCCTATTTTTCTGTAGGGCAAAATAGATTTCTATATCCCATTGCCTGTACATCTTATTTCCCAGCTGCATGTAAAAACAATTTTTAACATTCATTTTTAAAGCTTTGAGTTCCATATTCCCTCACTTCCTCCCTCCCCACCCGCCCTCATTGATAAAGCAAGCAATTCAATATAGATCATGCATGTATAATGGCTTTACTTTTTAAAGTCATATATTCATGTCTACCCCAATCTTTCTTATGAACTACCCAATTACCAATAACAGTCTTAGACATATGCTTTATATTTTACATTTTTTAAGTCTTTTTAAAGTTCTTCTAAAATTCTTTTTGGGCAGGTGACCATTTGATGTTACTTTGTGGAGTAGAAGAGGGCTTCTTGGCTCCAACTCCTCTGAAGATGAATCCAGGCCTTCTCTATTCCTATAATAACTCTCTATGGTTAGATCCTTTCTCCTTTGCCTGTGCGCTTTTCTTTTTAGTTTGTAGCAGTTTAGTTTCTGTAATCACCTCTAGTCCTGGGGCATGGGGGAATGATGCCCTTGTTCTCAGATTCTACTTTAGTTCTCCCCTCTGGCCTGGAACCAAATCCAAGACCTCCAGCAAGTGCCCACAGCCATCAGCGTCCCCACCCCGCTGATTCTGTGCTCACCAGGCATGTGCTGGTTTCTTCTTGCCCCCAGCTTGGTCTCTGTAGCACAGGTGGGTCTGGTGTTTCTTCTCAGCACAAGTTCTCTCAATCTTCTCTGGCTTAGATGCCCAACTCCCTCCACTGTCCTGGGGTAAATGTTCCTGGGGCTCGGCCTGAGGCAGCCTCCTAACCTAACTAACCTCAGGGCTTGCCACTTACTGTTTCAGCAGAACTAGTCTGGAGGTGTTTATTCTTCACAGAGACAAAACCTCAGCCTGATATCTTCTTAGTTTGTTCCAGGAGAAACCCTGTTGTACCCCTGCTATACTTACTTATTTATTGCAGCTGTCTGTTCTCCCTGAGGCGCTATTTTATCTCTTTTTTTGTGAAAAAAATCTTGAGAGCTTGGAATTTTCTGACCTATTCCACCATCTTCCCAGAATCCTCTTTCTACATTTTCTTTTTCTGGTTGTTTTCCAGTATCTCTTCGGTGTTCCATCCTAAATTTTTGCCAACATTCAAAGAATTCAAGTTCACTGGCCAAAGAAATATGTTCCTTAATCTTAAAACTGGGACTTCAGCTTTCAGCGCACATCTTAGCGGGAAGCACCAGAGGGCTACAGGCTTGTAGACTGGATTCTGCTATAGGGTTATTCACTCAGTTATTTTTCCACAGGTTTCAAAATAAGATCTACACATATCGAATCCGAAAAGAAAAATATGGATACTACACGATACAGGTAAGGAAATCCCTGAGTGTCATCATGCAGAGATGGGAAGAGAAGTATTTTTCTGGGTGTGTGGTCTTCTATGTGGCCATTTGGGGAAGAGGCTTCAGTTCCAGTTCAGTACGGCAGCCCAGTCCCCAAGAACCCAATCACCCCCTCTTCTTCCTTTGACACTGTGGTCAGTGAATTCTAATAGATGTTGAGTCTCTAGGAGTCAGAGGCAGGGAGGGGCCGCAGTCATGCTGACATTGCTGGACCCTGGAGATTGAGGTTATTGGTCAATTGGTCATCTTCTGTGCTGTGAAGGCCAAGTTTAATCACCTTCCCTGCTGTCTCTTTTCATACTATCACTCCCCACCCCAGTCTATCATTCCTATGCTGCTTCTATTCCACTGGGCCCTCTGGAACATCTAGCTTATTGTTAACAAGCTTGCTCTTTACGTTAGATTTAACTCACTTCTCACTCGTTCTATCTATTAAAAACATAGCTTTCTCCATAAGACCAGGCAGCACTGGCCTCACTCTCAAGTACTCCTTTCTCATGCCCCATGAAAAACTGGGCCACAAGGAGAAAGAGGAGGAGGAGGGGGAGAAAGAAGAGGAAGGGGAGGAGGAAATTTATTCTTCATCATCGCTCTTACTTGCAGCATTCCTTTCCCGTTATTTTCAGCAGCTTCTCTTTTTAGGGTTCCTCCGTTCATTTTTATCACCTGGTTCCCCTGTCTGTCCCAGTGACCTACTGACCTTTCTATTATTTCTCTTCCTTCCTTAAGCAGTTTAGTTCCCGATTTACAGTTTTCTTCTTTTTTCCAACCCTTTTCTGGATACTTGAGTATTCCAATATATGCATAGATATGCTCAAGAATACTCTAGCGTCTTATTTCATCGAACTTCTAAACTTTCATAGCCCCCATCATCACTTTACATCAGTCCCATTCAGGGACAGTAATATCTTTAGGCACATTATCACTCACTGTCATATAGCTATAAAACAGTAATCTGAACTTCCTTCCTCTAATTCCAACCTCGTATCTTAGCTCATCCTCTGCTTCAATCCTCCTAAATGTATTCATTCTTGTTTCCCCCTTTTATTCTGGGATTATTTGTTTAATTACCTGTACCTTCTTTGGTTGCTGTCTTTATTTGCTTACTTTTCTTATATTCCTCTTATTTGGAGTGTTTACAAAGCAGATAGTCTTCTCAGGGCTGGTTTCTTTGTCAGAGTGTTTCGATGTCTTTTTTAAAAATTGAATTGCCATCTTTTTAACATTAGTACTCAGGCTCAGATTTGCAGGGTATGTTACCTTGGATTGCATCTTGAGCTCCTTTGCTCTTGAGAATACACTATTCTGTACCCTCTTGTGGCTTTTAATGGGTACAAAATAGTTTTGTACTACTCAAATTTCCTTTCTTTTATATTTGAAGGTCTTTCTTCTGGTCCCTTGCAGAATTTGTTGTTTCTCGTTGGAATTGTTAAGTTTAATCATTATGTGTCTTGGAGTTTTCAGCAGAGGTTGTTTTTTTTGTTTTCCTGGAGGCATCTTGTGGATACTTTTGATTGGTACTTTGTTTTCTGTGACCAAAAATTGTGGGAAGTTTTCTGATGTTATTACTTGCATTATGATGTTCAAGTTTTTTTTGACTTGTGTGCTTTTGGAAATTCTATAATCCTTAAGTTGCCTGTATAGATTATCTTCAAGATCAGTGTGTTTTGCTTGTAGACATCATGTTTTCTTTTTTTATTTGTAAACTTTTATTTTAAATTTAAATACAAAATAAGAGAAAAAAAGAAACAAACTTAAATACTAAAACTAAAACAATACAAAATAAGAAAAAAAAACATTGCCAGGTACACAACAGAATGTGAGAGAGGATTCAAAATATAGGGCAATATATTTCCATTTCAAGGAAGCCTGTTTAATAAATACTATGCATTTTGTTGAGAATTGTCCATCTTTACTTCCTGGTAAGTTTTCTTTTGTTTCTACTGTGCACTTATTACTTTGTTCTTTTTTTCCATTCCTCCCCCTCCTGCCACCACTAGGCTAAAATTAAACAATATATATGCCTGCATGCATTCTCTATATATGTTTATATACACAAAATATAACATATACATACATATATGCCAATAGACACACGCATATACATAGATACCTACACATATGACATGTATACACACAAAGGTATACATGTGTACATACACACATGTATCTGTCCATACATCCACTTCCACATACATATACTTAGATATCAATAATCATAACCATATGCAGACATATACATTCATATGCATCTGTGTAAGACCATACTGTACTTATTTATCCTCTGTTTCTCTGAGGGTGAATAACCTCTTATTTCATCAAGGCCAAGTCTTTCTATATTTTTCCAAGTCCATCAGCTCATTATTTCCTGTTCTACAACAACATTCCCACCTTATACTGTCTAGTTGTTTTAAATGGTCCAAAACACTGTTGACAAATATGGCTGACAGTGTCGTTTCCTTATTTTTCTTTTTGATTAAATCTATTTTAGTCTTAACTTTGTCTGAGATCATGACTACCACCCTTGCTCCTTTTCCCCTAACAAATTCTACTCCTAATTTTTATTTTATGTTTATGCATGTTTTTTTCCCATCCCTCCTGACTCCTTTACTTTACTTCTACATACTATGTTGCCTTTCTATTATTTACCTTCCCCCAAGTCCCTCCTTTATCCTCCCATTCCCATTAATTTAAACACCCTTTGATACCCACCTTTAACCTGTTCTCTCACCCTCCCCTCTACCCCCTCCCTATCCCCTTAATGTTTTATTTCTTTCTGAATTTAGAAGACCTTTATACTCTTCTAGATATGTATATATATATTCTAGGTATGTATATATATGTATATATATATGTATATATATATATATATATTGTTCCCCCTTGAAACCATTCCCAATGAAAATAGGCTTCCAGAACTAACAGCCCTCCTCCCCTATCTAATTCCTCTGTGTCTGTTATTCTTCTTGCACCTCATTTGTATGAGATAATTACTGTTTTCAGCTGTTCCTAAATGGCTTTACTTTTTAAAGACATATCATACTCAAGTCTACCCTAATCTTTCTTACGAACTACCCAATTACTAATAAAAATCTTAGACATACATTTTACATGCATAAAAGGTAAAGTCTGTACTTTATTGAGTCCCTCATAATTACTCTTTGGTATGTACCTTATATTTCTCTTGGCTTTGTATGTCAAATCTTCTATTAAGTTCAGGGTTGTTTTTTTTAACAAAATCTTGAAAGTCTGACAATTTATCAAATGTCCATTTTTTTCATTCAGGATTATGCGTAACTTTGGGCATGATATTTTGGGCCAGAACTCCAGTTCTTTTGCCTTTTGATATTAGCGTTCCATGACCTGTGATCCTTTATTGTTGTCACTACTAGGTCTTGTGTGATTCTAATTGTGGCACTACTATATTTAAATTGTTTTTTTCTTATTGCTCTTAATATTTTATTTTTAAGCTGGGGTTTTTGGAATTTGACTATGATATTCCTGTGGGTTTTCCTCATAGGATTTCTTTCAGGTGGTGATCAGTGGATTATTTCTATTTCTGCTTTCCCCTCTTTTTCTAATGCCTAAGGACAATTTTCTTTAATTACTTCTTGTACTTTCATATCAACATTCTTTTTTGTTTTTTACCATAGCTTTCAGGTAATCTGATTATTCTTATGTTTTCTCTTCTTGATCTGTTCTTCAGATCAGTTTTTTTATGAGATATTTCACATTCTCTTCTATTTTTTCATTCTTTATATTTTGTTATTTCTTGATCACTTATAACTTTTCTGGCTTCCCCTTGCCCAATTCTATTTTCTTTTTTTTTTTTTTTTTGCCTTTGAGGAAAACACTTTATTATATTTTGTGAACTTACCCTGAATAAGCATGCCTATTCATAACAGCTGCTATGGGTATCACATTGGCATTACAATCCATCTGGTCCTGGATATTTTTTCTTAGGATCTCATTTATGACTAGTTCAATTTCTTTTCCTTTTTTAAATTAATTTGTTTTCAGTTTTCAACAATCACTTTCATAAGTCTTAAATTTTCTCCCCCTCCCTCTATTCTCCCTCCCCAAGACGGTGTGCAATCTTATATGGGTTCTACACACACATTCTTATTAAATACATTTTCACATTAGTCATGTTGCATAGAAAAATTCACATGAATGGGAGAAACCATGAGAAAAACCAAATCAAACCAAAACATAACACAAGAGAAAATAATCCGCTTCATTCTGCATTCTAATTCCATAGCTCTTTCCCTGGAAGTGGATGGCATTTTGTCTCGAGTCCTTTGGGAATGTTTTAGGTCCTTGCATTGGTGAGAAGGACTTAGTCTATCAGAAATGGTCCTCACACATTATAGCTGTTACTGTGTACAATGTGCCCAGTTCTGTTTTCAAAGAGTCATTTTCTTCCTTAAGATTCTGGATCTTCTTTTCTAATTGGTTGACTTTCTTTTCACAATCTTCTTGTTTTTCTTAGATTATTCTTTTTATTTTTTTTTAGGTTTTCCTCAATCTCTCTCATTTGGTTTTTAAAGTCTTTTTAAAGTTCTATAAATTCTTTTTGGGCAGGTGACCATTTGATGTTACCCTTTGGTTTCTTTGCTTCAGTATCCTCTTCTGAAAGTGAATCCTGATCTTCTCTATTCCCATAATAACTCTCTCTGGTTAGATTCTTTGTCCTTTACCTGTGCATATTTTTTTTTTTATTTGTAGCAATTTAGTTTCTGTAATCACCTCTAGTCCTGGGGTATGGGGGAATGATGCCTTTGACCTCAGATTCTTTTTCAGTTCTCCCCTCTGGCCTGGAATCAAATCCTCCAGCCTCCTGTAAGTGCCCACAGCCAGCAGCATCCCCACCCCACTGATTCTCCACTCACCAGACATGTGCTGGTTCCTTCTTGCCCCCAGCTTGGTCTCTGCAGCACAGCTGGGTCTGGTGTTCCTTTTCAGCAGAGGTTCCTTAAATCTTCTCTGGCTTAGATGCCCAACTCCCCTCACCGTCCTAGGGTAAAAGTTCCTGTGATTTGACCTGAGGCAGCCTCCCCACCCAGTTAACCTCAGGGTTTGCCACGTATTGTTAAAGCAGAACCAGCCAGGAAGTGTTTACTCTTTACAGGGACCAAACCGCATCCTGGGATTTTTCTTCAGATCTTAGATTGTCCCAGGAGAACCCCTGTTGTGTCCTTACTACTCTTATTTTTTTTTAACAGCTGTTTATTTGCCCTGAGGCTCTATTTTATGACTTTTGTGGGGAAAAATCTTGAGAGACTGGAATTTTCTGACCTACTCCACCATCTTCCCACAATCCTCTCCTATGTTTTCTTTAAATATTTTTATTTTTTCTTCTCTTCTTCTAAAATGTCCTTTACTCCTTAGTTTTTGCAATCACAATCCATTATTCTCTCTTTTGTTTCTTCAGTGAAGTTTGTTGCTGGGGATTCAAGGTTGTCTATTTTGCCAGTTATTTCTTCTGTGCTGTGCATACATTTTGCCTTCTTGATTCTTAGTTTTTTCTTCAATCCATTCAGGAACATTCTGATGTGCTTTCATGCTCTTTTGGGAACTCATACTGTATTTTGCCTCAACAAATGCTGATTCTTTTTCCTTTGTTCTGCAATACTTACTTACACTTATTTAGATGATCTGCAGGCCACATTCTCTTCTGCTATTAATACTTTCCCTGTTGGTTTATCTGCTTATGCTTAAGGTCTTTAATTTTTTTTCTTCTTGATATCTTTGTTAACTTTAATCTCTTTATATTCCCTTATTGTTTACTGATGATGAACTATGTTACTCATCTCTTAACAAAGAGATGATGGATCCAGGGTACAGAAGGAGATGTAAATTTTTTTGGACATGGAACATTCCAGTGTTGGAATATGTTGTCCTTGACTATATCTGTTACAAAAGTCTTGGTTTTCTTTTTTTCCCCTCAAAGGTGGTAATGGGAGGATTGTTGGTAAGAGGGAGAGAGTCAAGTTTTGTGACTGAAAAAATAAAACTTAATGAAAAAATAGGGTAAAGCGATGCAGAATTTTCAGAATAATAAAATTTTGCCTATATCTACATGTATATTTTTTAAAATTTTACTAATTAAGAAAGAAGGAAAGAAATGTAGAAATATGTTGGAGACATTATATGAGAAACTGTAAGGCCGCTAATTTTTTTTAATTATCAAAGGTCCAAGAAAAAGTCTATTAGCTTTAAATGTTTTAAAAATCAATCTAAAACATAATAATCTGTCTCCTAATTTTTTTAAACTATGTTAACATCATTTACTGTCATTACATCTTTAGCTTCTGGTGAAGAACCTATTGAAACAAGTATTATGCTACGATATAACATATACACAAATATCTGTAATACAAAGTGAAGCATATATACTCTACTTCTTTGGCTTTCTTGGTTCTGCCCTCTCTAGACTCAGCCCATTCTCTTACCCCTGTGCTGTCTTTTTCAGTTTACTTGGTTATATCATCATCCAAGCCCTGCCCCCTAACTGATCAAGACTTGATACCCTCTTTCTTGGTGATTTCATTAACTCCTATGGTTTGAATGATCATCTCTGGGCAAATGACTTCCAGTTCTATAGCTCCAGTATTTAATCTCCCATCTAAATTCCTGTACCATACCATCAGCTATCTTTTGGATATCTCCACCTGGATGTGTAAGAGATAGTTCAAAAACCCTAAGTCTAAAAGGAACTCATTTCCCTTCTTTCCTTCCCCTCACTCGCCATCTATCCCTTCTATAAACTTTCCTTTTACTCTGAAAGGTACAACTAACACATTCCAGTCACCCATGATGGCAAGTTTGGAGACATCATAACTCTTCCCTTTCCTACACTGCCATATCCAATCAGTCACCATGTCTAGTCAGTCCAGTCTTCCACAATACCTCTTTCATCTACCACCTTGTCTCCACTCACATATCCACTGCTGTCATTTAACTCCATCTCCATCTCTTAGCTGGACTATCAGAGTAACCTCCCTTTCTCCTTGGCCTCTGTCCTTCCATTTTTAACTCTCTCCAATCTATCATCCCACACAGCTGCCAAAAATCATCTTCCTCAAGAACAGATTGTACCATGTTACTTTCCTGCTCAAGGATATTTGATGACTTCCCATTACTTCTAGGGGGAAAAATGCAAACCCTTTAGCTTGACATACAAAATCCTTCGCAACTTATTTTTCCAGATTTATTTCATATTTTACTCATTCACATGCTCTGTGGTACAGCTAAAAAGGTCTACTTCCTATCCCCCCAATGTTGTATCCCATCTTCTACATCTCTTTCTACAGGTTGTTTTTAGCTCACATCCAGAACACCCTCTGCTCCTAGAATCCTTTGTTTGGTTCAGTGCCCAGTACCAGAGCCATTCCCTAGAGGAAATCTTTTCTGATCCCAGTGGTTCTGACTGCCCTCTTCTACCTCAGCTGAACTTATATGTCCTTATCTGAATACATGTCATATCACCCAGTAGAATGGGTCCTTGAAGGCAGGAATAGTTGTTTTTGTCTCCATATCCCCTTATCTAGTATTGTGCTTCATTTATAGTATTCATTTAATATTTTGTTTTTGTTGTTATGGTTGTTGTTGAATTGAACTGAATCAAGAATTCCCCAGAGCCTTGAGCTATACGCTCAGGGTTTGGACTTTATTAAATAGGTGTGAATAATAATAACTAACATGCAGATAGCACTTTAAGGCTTATAAAAATTTTACAAATATCTCATTTGCTCCTCACAACAATCCCATGAGGTGGGTGCTATTAATATCCCCATTTTACAAGAGAAGAAACTGAGGCAGAGTGTCTGAGGCAGGATTTGAACTCAGGACTTCCTGATACCACCTCCTATCAACTACCAACCAGCTACTGTAATAGGGAACCACTGAAGGGTTCTGAGGAGTGATATAACTAGTTTATTCCTTCATAACAGAACTCCAGTGAATAAATAAGCTAATATTAGCTTATTTATATTAATTAATTAATATTAGCTTATTTTTTCTATTCAACTCAACAAAAAGTTGTGAAGTAACTGCTGTGTGCAGAGGACTGTGGTAGGCATTATGAGACATGCACAATTTGGATAAAACACTATCAGCCATTGCCTTCATGAAACTCTCAAACTAGTAGGGGCATAGGATGCAGAAAACCTTTATTGGGTGATTTATTGGTTGATCATTATTCACTGTTTACTTCTCCTGTGACCAAGTTAGGGTTTTAGCCTTAAAATGGACAGATAGTAATAGAAGCAAAAGTCAATTTTCAAGCCAGGCATGGAGGGTTTTCGCTGTGTCTTCAGTATGCTTCTCTTTAGAGAGATGCCCTTTGGTGGCCCCGCAATGACGACTGTTCTCTATCCTTACAGACAGCAGAGAATGTTAAAAAGGCATTGTTTCCAAACCTAAAAGAACTAATCTCCAAATATGAAAAACCGAATCAAGGACTAGTGACTCATCTTCGTTATCCAGTCGAGAAAAACAACATATACCAGAGTCAGAGAAACTTCCCAACCCCGACTGCTTTGGAGGAGGAGGAGGATTACGGTAAGAGCCTTTGTGTTTAAAAGCCCCACGTCCCCACTTAGGACAGGTAATATCCTGAGTCTCAGGAAAACTGCTCCAGGCTCTAGCGTGGACGATTCATGGCTTCTGACAAGTTGTAGGACCTCTCTGAGCTTCATTTTCCTCACTTTCAAATAAAGACAAATAGCCTCATTTTCTGGACTTTGATGAGAGCTAAGTCTATGTTGCCTCAAGAAGGCTTCACTTTCTGAAAAAAGGAAACAAGCATTTATTGAGCATTTACTCTGTGCAGGAGCAGTGCACAGAGGGCAGGGCCTGGCATGAGGAAGACTCGTCTTCCTGAGTTCAAATCTGGCCTCAGACACTTACTAGCTGTGAGACCCTGTTTGCCTTAGTTTCCGCCTCTGTCAAATGAGCTGGAAGAGGAAATGGCAAACCACCTCACTTTTTCTGCCAAGAAAACTCCAAATGGGATCGGGAAGTCAGACACGACTGAAAAAATGAACAGCAACGAGAAAGACGCCAGGCACTGTGCTGCGTTTTCTGAGCGTCGCCTCATTTGATCCTCACAACTCTGGGAGGGAGGTGCTATTATAATCCCTGTTTTACAGTTGAGGAAACTGAGGCATATAGAAGTTAAGTGACTTGCCCAGGGGCACACAACTAGTAAGGGTCTAAGGCTAAATTTGAACTCAGATCTTCCCGGCCCCAGGCCTATTTCCTTCATCCGCTGTCCCACCTCGCTGCTTCTAAAAGGTTACATAGTCCGGGCTCCCAACATTTTGGAGGGAAGAATAGCCCCCTTTTGCTTGGGTGAGGGGGCGCCTTGGGATGTAAAAGCCCTCACAACTTATTCTCCTGTTTTTTTTCAGTGAATGTCAACAAAGATGATTATGTGGAAGTCTTTCCTTGAATTCTAATCAAGCCTGATGGTGAAGCATGAAGAGAGGCAGCCTACTCTGGGGATAAAGCCCCCCAAACCTGCCATTCTCCGCTTCTCCTGAGGGTTTAATCACCATCTAGCGCTGAACTCGGGCCTTCCTGTCAGTCAGAGGACTGGGCAGTCTGTGCCTGTCTGCCTTGACTTTATATTCAGTTACGCCCCAAGAGAGAAAACTGCCTGTAGAACTGGAAATGTCCATGTAGCCTAGAGACACTGTATCCCTCGTCCCCAATAAAGTCTTCTAAGGATCCCTGCAAGGCCAAAACAGGTAGCCATGGCGCAGCCTGATAGTTTAAAACATAATTACAACCAAATCGCCTCAACCACACACAACCCAGAGAGTCCACACAAAGCAGTATGAGGTCCTTGAAACCTCTAATCTCAGAACTCACACTCTGAAGCCCCAGATTCAGTGTGATTATTTTGAAGTAATTTATTATGCAAATTATTCCTTCAGCTCCCATCTAGTACAACATTCTCTATTGCCAGACTGTTCAAGAGATATTAATCCCCAAGTAGTCAGTTAAGCTGTAAAGGCAGTGTAAATAACAAGAAAGGGAACTGATAGATATGCCTTCTGTATATAATTAGGAAAGATCCCTTAAGTCTCTTGTGTGACACTGAGGAACTCTCATCTAATCCACTCTTAATTCCTACTAATCATCCTGATATGGAAGATGGACAAAGGTGTTCTTGAACTTAGTATCCCAGGTTTCGGAGAGTCTACCTCTGGGAATCTGGTGGATGTCTTTCAAGATATGCTAGAGAATTGCCAAAGATGAGAGTCAGTCTAGAGCTTTGTGAAATCTCTTGCCTTGACCCTGACTCTTTTATTGGGTTAAATTTAATATACACTTTTTAAAAAAATCTTTGAATCTCATGTACAATCCTTTTTTCTGTGCTTTGTATATTGGTATGTTCATGTCTGTTGATGTTTAAGTTCATAATAAAAAGTAAAAATTATTTAAGAATATGAAAACCTAGAGACTCTTTTTTGGCCAATCCCTGTTTCTGCTGGCCCTGATGGAATGCCCTTTTGGGGGTTTCCCCCCACATGCTGGGCATTTCTTACATGGAACTTTTGTCACTACCCCCTGCATTGTTCTAACTTCTTTCCTCCTTTTTGGATTCACCTTTCCCCTCTATCCACTTATGTCCTAAAAAAACAAAGACAAGAAAACTTCCCACTACTTTAGATTCAACATTTCCACAAAACTCTAATGAATTAATCCTGTCTCACTCCTAGACTTCATGTACGTAAAGTGTACATAATTGCGTACTAGTTGTGCTCAGTTTGAAAGTGATTAGATGAGCGCTTCTAGCTTCATGTGGTCCAGTGGATGGTGGATGGGGCTGGAGTCAGAAAGAACTGGATTCTCATCTGGCCTCGGGCACCAATCCAGCTGTGTGACCCTGGCTGGGTTTGTCATTTAACTTTTGTCTGTCTCAGTTTCCTAATCTATAAAGCAAGAGTAGTAATGACACCTACCTCTCAGGGTTGTTCTGAGGATAAAATATGATCATATTTGTAAGCCACAACTCTCTATAAAGGCTATCACTTATTACTATTATCCCACATTCCCATTAAGCTATATTTTCCACAAGAGCAGGAAGTCTCTTCCCTCCTCTATGCTCCCATAACATCCTGCCATGCACTCTGCACACAATGGGTGTCCCATAATTGTCCCCACATTGGCATCTCCACATTAGCAACAAAGGGAAGATACTGAACTAGGTAATCTCTGAGGAGCTCTGCAGTCCTCCTGGTCTCTGATTCTATCACTATCAAGAAGAGCAAAGTGATTCTCAGCCCCTCTCCTGAGCTATCTATTGAACATTTGCATTCCCTCCCTTAAAGTAAATTACGATTTGACACCTTATAAATTGTTTTTGTGTGTTCTTTGACCAAAAAACAAACAAAAACCCAAAACAAAATAGAAAAACTTTTCTTCACCTAGGCCAACCACCCTGGTGATGAGCCTCTGAACTTAGTAAGGTTGCTATTCAGATGAGAGATCCATAGTTCGTTGCCAGACTCAGACTAGAAAGCTTTTTCAGCGTGGAAAGGGGTCTGGGACTCGGGAAAGTAGAAAGGGCTCATAACTTGGCATCAGTCAAAATCTAGATTTGACCCTTGTGACACTTATGAGTTATGTCCAGGGTTATGCTGGTAAATATTTTAACAGCTGGCTCTCTGGGGGAACAATTTCTCACAACACACTTTTAAATTTTATCTGCATTATCAACACTTTCTTAATTCTAGAAAACTGATAAGATAATACATCATGTCATGGTTTGTAAAATTTCCTGATTTCAGAGGCATAGAAAATTTAACAGTGGTTCTCCCAAGGCCATTCATGTGAGCTTTAGTATACTCCTGTCTATAGGGTACTTTCCATTTCAAAAATTATGAGTGTCTGAGTTCTTGGATCACATTCACAGCAATTCACTGACAGCTAGAAGAGAAGGAAATCTCTAGAATATGATAGTACTCAAAACAACACTGGACCTAAGTCACAGAATCACACACAGAGAAGGGACAAATTAAGTCCAACTAGATTTTTTTTCCTATGCCTATACCATAATAATGACTAATGATTTATCAATATAAATCTCAGGAACTTCTAATAGGTTCTGGAAACAATTTTGTAGTGCAACAGAAAGAACAATGAGTAAATGAGGAAAAAAATAAAAATTAAATGCAAAAAAAAAGAGCAATGAACCTAGAGGATCTGGGACCAAATTCAGAATTTTATACTTCCTAGCCTGGTAACCTAGAGTAAGTCAAATTAACCTTTCTGAGCCACAATCCTCTTATCTATAAGATGTGTTTATTAATACCCAGAGTACCCACTTCCAGGGTTATCACAAAGAAAGTGCTTTATATAAGGGAGTAGGTGTATTTAGACTGGAAAAGAAGGACATAATAGATATTTTTAAAGCTCTTGATGCAGTAGTAAGTGAACTAGAGTCAGAAGCTTTGAGTGTAGGCCTGGCTAGTTGTATAATCTTTGGCAAGTATCCTTCTCTGCAACATGAGATGTCTCCAGTACTAGACTCCTATTCCTCATGCTCAATGCCTTAAATACCTACAAAAGCATTATGGGAAAGAGAAGACATTTCCTTTTGCTCCAGAGGGCAGTACGATTATTCAGGTTAATGTAGTATGCAATTCCTTACTGCCCAGGATACCACCATTGTCCCAGGTACCCGGGTTTATCACACAGTTTCAACCTTTCATTACATTCCTCATTCATGCTCACCTCACAAAACCAATCTGTTGGCAAGAATTATTGCTTTTACCTTCCCAACACCTCTTGCATCCCTTTTGCTCCATTCATGTAGCTGTTACCCTTCATTCCTGGACTATCAAAATAACCTCCTTATTGGTCTCCCTGTTTCAGATCTCTTCCATTCTGTCTTATGGTAGCTCATTACCCTTTTGGATAGCTGTAATCTGTAGGACTTTTTTCCTGACCTCTTATCCTTTTTTCTGCATTCTTCCCAAGGCTCCTACTGCTGCTACCTGGGGTCAAGCTGAGCAAGTTGGAGAGATTAATCTCTGCCATAAAACCACCTTTTAAGTACCTGAAGATATTTATCATCCATGCCACACTGGCCTATTCTTTTCCAGGTTAAATGTCTCAAATTTATTCAAATAATTCTATGGCATGCGAATCAAGCTGCTTCCCAATTCTGCTTCACCCTCCTTAGGATATTATCCAGTTTAGTAATGTCCTTCCTAAACTGTGATGCCCAGAGATGAACACAATAGGGATTATCCTTCCTTATTCCTAGAAACTATGCTTCTTTGAATGTAGCACTAAATTGGATCCTCTTTCTCAGGTGCCATATCACACTGCTCAACTGTATCAAGACTGTACAATAGAAGGACTCCTGGATCATTTTTAGATAAATTATCATCTTACTATCCATTCTCTAGTATGTATTTTTGAAGGTGATTTTGAAAACCCAATTTTGAGATTTTACATTCATCCCTGTTAAATCCCACCTTATTGGATCTGGACCCATGTTCTAGCTGTCAAAAATCTTTTTGGACCCTACTTTTGTTGTTTAGTGAACCCATATCCCTCACAGATTTTTGTCATCTGCAGACTTGATAAGGATGCCTCTCTATATTTACCCAAGTCAAAATGCTAAAAATAAATTGATAAAAATGTCAAAAAGTTACAAGGCCAAAGCCAGGTACTCCCAAGTTGACTGGACATGGGTAGACAAGTTTGGGAGCTATTACAGAGCTCAGAAGGGAGATAATAAAAGGGTCCCTTCCAATGCAGAGATTCTTCAATTCTGTAATCTCCCATCTAGTGTCAGAATTTTATTTGCAACACCCTCAACAGGTGTTACTGCATGACAGATTTTGGGCTGGAAGGAACCCTAGAGGTCATCGAGTCCAACCTCCTTGTTTTACAGAGGGGTAAAGGTCACTTTGCCAGGCCCTCAGGTTCCCAATGTAGGAGTCATCTTGGATTCCTCTCTCTCTCTCTCTCTCTCTCTCTCTCTCTCTCTCTCTCTCTCTCTCTCGTCTTATATCCAAGCTGTTGCCAAGGCTTATTGATTTCACCTCTGCAACATCTCTCAAAAATGCCTCCTTCTCTCCTCTGATAAGACTGCGAACTCTAGCAAGACCCTTATCATCTTGATGGGGTGCTTGGGTGCATTGCTTGGACCCTAGTTCCAAAATCACATTTCTCTTTAAAAATCACATTTCTCCCTAGCCTCAAAACACTATCCCAGGCAGTTTCTCCTCAGTCCAAGAACATCCTGTCCTAGCAACAACCGTTATGCCCCTTCCAGCTACAGTAGCCAGCTGTACTGGCTGAACTGGCTGTGTACTGGGTCATCACAACATTTACTACTCACTGACCAATCATATCTTGTCTAACAAGACATTGATGAGAGCATCCTGGTATTACTTAGTCAGTCCTAAACATTAGTTGGCTTAGTGATGTTTCAGGCCTAAAACCACACCTCCATGTAGCCCCCCCTTGGCTATTTTGATGATGAAGTCTGGATAAAATACCTGCATATGAGATACTAAAAGTGCATGTTCCTTTGAGAACTAACCACTCCTTAACCACTCCCTAGTCCTACCCTGAATCACCTAGTCAACCATTGGCACATGTTTTACTATAGAATATCCTATATAAACTTTAACTATACCCCATTCAAATCACAGGTTTCCTAAGAACTCTTGCCCACTGAAAAGCGTAATAAATCTTTACCATCTTGACTTCAAGAATGTTTGAGTCTATGAATTCATTCCAGGCAACCTGCCCCTGGTACTCTGGCCTTTTTTTGGGGCGGGGGGGGGGTCTTACCCCCCCCTTCAAACCCTCATCAACCTCACACCTGGACTATTGAAATAGTCTATAGGTGGGTCTGCCTGCCTCACGTCTCCCCCTGTTCGAATCTATTTTCCATTCAGCCACTAAAAGTGTTTTCTAAAATGTAGGTCTGATCACATCACACCCCTACTCCTCTTTATCAGCTCCAGGATCAAAAACAGAATGCTCTGTTTGGGGCATTACAGAGCTCAGAAGGGAGATATGAAAAGGGTCCCTTCCAATGATAAGATTCTTCAATTCTGTAATCTCCCATCCAGTGTCAGAATTTTATTTGCAACATCCTCAACTGGATGACAGATTTGGGGCTGGAGGGAACCCCAGAGGACATCGAGTCCAACCTCCTTGCTTTACAGAGGGTTAAAAAGTTCACTTTGCCAGGCCCTCAGCCTCCATAGGCTTCATAACCTAGTCCCCTTCTACCTTTCCAAACTTCTTACACCTTACTCCCCAACAAATACTCTTTGATCCAGTGACACTCACCTCTTAACTATAAAAACAAAACAAAACAAAAAACACTCCAGGCATTTTCTGTGGCTTTTCCCCAAGCCTGGAACATTCTTCCTCCTCAATTCCACCTACTGACTTTCCTGGCTTCCTTTAAAATCTCATCTTTTATAGGAACGCTTTTCCAACCCCTCCTAATTCTAAAGCCTTCCATATTTTAATTATTTCCCATTTATCCTATGTTCAAGGAGGATTAGCACCTCTGGTGTGAGGGTTTGCCAAGTATTTTTCAGAGCTACATATCCACCTTTGGTGTCCACCTGCCACTGGACTCTTGCCAGTGACTCCAAGAAGCTGTAGCATGGGCATTGGCCACACCCTGGTAAAACCATCTTGGCAGACCAGGTTGATGGTAACCAATGGACCCCCAGATTCAATGGTGAGGTAGTGGAGTGTCTACCCCAAACATGTGAAGACCTTCCCTGACAGAATGGACAGATGAGAACAATTTATTCCAACAGTCATGAAGGTAGCTGAAGCAGGCACTGTGAAATGCTTAGAGCTTGGTCAGATCAAAGACTCCAGTGATGGCCATCATCTTGACTTTTGTCTTGTCATCAGACTCTGACAATTCAGGAAGAGAGAGTGAGGCAGACAACTCTGCCTCACTTAAATCCAATTCACTTGCTAGTCAAGACATCACCCTGCGATGTTGGTCCCTTTCAAAAATGAAGGACAATTTATCCTGTATATAACTTGTTTGTATATATTTGTTTCCATGTTGTTTCCCCCATTAGATTAAGACCTCTTTGTGGTCAGGAACTGTCTGTTGTCTCTTTTTATCCTAAGTGCTAGGTGCTTAATAATGTGATTGACTGGTAGAGAGCATTTGAGTGAAAATCATTGGAGACAGAGACAGAATGATCACCAGCAGAATTTACTACAAACCACTTGTATGAATGGAGGACTTAGATGAATTTAAGAAACATATCCCAAGATGGCACAGCAGGATAATAGAGTAGGGGTGGTGACCAGCAATTATTTGGACATTGGCTAAGGCCTCTCTCTGATAACAGCAAAGTAATTAATTTCTTTATTTGGTTTAATGATTATTTTAGCTTTCAAAAGACAATAGAACCAACCAGGGGAAATTCAGTTCTGGATTTCATTCTTAGCACCCAGGAGAACTGGAGGGAAATGATGAGAACCTTGTGGGGTGTAATGACTTTGTCTTAAAATGTAGAATAGAGAAAGAGAGAAGAGCTAGGTGTAGTCTGATATGTAGCTTAGATTTTGCAGATTTCAAGGGTTTAGAGAAAGGATAAATGGGAGGATCTTATGAATTCAAATTCTGTGGAGAAGGTCAACCAAAGAAGTCTGGGTAGCTCTCAAGAAGGAAACTAAGAAACAGAAAGAAACCATTTGGACAAAGAGAAAACAGAGAAGTTATCCAAAGAGGCTGCTTCGGATAGAGGCTGCACAGAGAATTTACCAACCACCTTGGGTTTGTTGTTGGTCTGTTTTAAAGACTTGATTGGAAGACAGAAACAGGCAGTAATGGAAAGTAAATACAAAAATATGGTATGGTCCTCTCCAGATGTTGGAAATGCCAAAGCTCAGAATGAACTGAGGCTAGAGAGGAATACTAGGGATTACCAAAGAGTGGTTTTATTTTGGTTTTGTTTTTAGTTACAGTTTGGAGAAGAGGATCAAAGAAAGGATGGGACAAGCGAGCAAGGTGACTAGGGTATAACTGATGGTGCTAAGGCAGAGCTGATCAACTTTTACCAGGCTCCCCCTTCTCTATAAGGGCTCCAGGGAAGTCCCAAGATGCGAGTGTGCCTCAAAAGCAACTCCTATGCTACAGACACTTTGCTGAAATGTTATGGGAGACAGCAATGTCAGGAGATGGCCACTTGAGGGCAGACAAACCTCAGGAAAGTATTCGTAGATGCCCCCCAGACGTGCAGCTGAGCACTTAAACTGGCATTGTGTATGGAAGTAGGTCATCCATAATATTTTTAATACATACTTATTGAATTAACAAATTTCCCTTACATGTAAAGTGAGAGTCCCTTCTAGCTCTAAATGGATGAAAGATGAAGGAACAAATGATGATCCTCCAAAATGAATGCTAAGGCTTTGGTGATACAGTCAGGGCTAGTGGGTTAGTATTAGGATCACTTGAAGGGTGAGAATGCTGGAAATGTTTAGCCTCCATCCACCTGAGTCCAAAGACTTAGATGATTTTGATTCAGGTTCTAAGAGCTCTACTAAGTCTAGTGAAATAACATTGAGTACCTACTATGTGCCAGATATGTCAGGGATGGAAAGAAAGGCAAAAAAGTCCTTGTTCTTGAGGAGTTTATGAGGGAGACAATATGCAAACAATTATGTGTGAGCAAGACATATTCATAAAATATTGAAGGTAGTCTCAGTGGGAAGGCACTAAGATTAAGGACTGAGGAAGTCTTCTTACAGAGACTGGATCTTTTGCTGAGACCTGAAGAAAGCTAAGGAAGTTAAAAGGAGTAGATAAAAGGCAAGGTTCCAGATATGAGGGACAACCAGTAAAAACACTTCCTGTCTGGAGGTAGAGCATCTTGCTCAAGAAACAGCAAAGAGGTCAGTGTACTGGACCACAGAGTATGTGGAGGAAAGTGACATGTAAGAAGACTGGAAAAGCAGAGAAACGGCCAGGTTATGGAGGGTTTTAAAAGCCAGATGTTATATTTGGTCCTGAAAGTAATAGGAAGCTTTTGGAGTTTATTGAATAAGAGTGTGATATAATCAGATTTGCTCTTTAGGAAGATACATTTGATAGCTCAGTGGAGGATGCTTTGGAGTGGAGAGACAAATGAAGCACAGACACCAAACAAAAGACCATTGGATTGTCCAAGCAGGCAGTGATGAAAGCAGGAAGGAAAGAGGAGGGCCAATAGAAAGGAAGGGAATGACAAAAGGAAGGGAAGGGATGGCAGGGTCAAGGGAAGGAAAGGACAAAGAGAAGGAGCAAGGGAAGGGAAGAGGGCCCAAGACAGCGTTTCTCGTTATTTGTGAGACCTTAGACAAGGGACTTTATCTCTCTGGGGCCTCAGCACCTGTCTGTAAAATGAAAAGATTCAGCAGCATAGCAAAATGGAAAAGGTACTATGCTAGATTTGAAGTCAGAGGCTCTATTTGGATACCAGTATTGCCATTTACTGTGTGACCTTGGGTAAGTTAATTGACCTCAATAGATGGCATTTTCTTCACACATAAAATGAGGTATTGAACTAGATAACCTCTAAGATCACTTCCAGTTCTAAGTCTATGATCTTATGAAGTCCCTTCCCAGACTGCCATTTTGTGATACTATAATGCCTATCAAATGGATGAAAATTCCCACAGTTATATGCATAGTTTTGGGTTAAGGTTTTAGGAAGGTTGAGTGACTCACCTAAAGTCACATGGACTCATGGATTGGACAGCTCTGTCTACTATGCATCTTTTAAAAGTTCAATGAATTCCTGTAGAAAGAACATTTCCCAGAGGTCCCTGTTAAAATGTAAATGCCTCTGGAGATACCGGTTGGAACAATTTATAGGGTATCAATACATCAGCTGTTGAGCTGTATCCCTTTGACAACCATAAACAACTGATAATTTGTTAACAGTAATCCTGGGCCATAGATGTTAGTATTGTCATATGTATTTTACAGTTCAGAAAACTGAGATAGAGAGAGGGCAAGTGATTTGCCAAGGGTCACACAGCTAAGTGTCTTAGGTCATATTTGAACTCAGGTCTTCCTGACTCCAGTGCTGCATCCACTAAAAGCTATCTCAGTAACCTATCCTTAAGTCACTTATTCTATACAGTTCTGATCTATATCTTTCACGAGACTCTATCAAGACAAGAATGTCCTCTATTACAGTTAAGAATACAAGTCAGTAAAAAGTTTTAATCACTACATTCTTACAAGCACAGGCAGCGGGAGACATATCAGTTGGCACATAGAGAAGTGTGTATCTATGGGACAAGTGGGCTTCTCATTGGGCTTCTCTGACCTTGAAGGCAGTTTATAGAGTTTTGGGGAAGAGGAGTCTCAGACTTCCTGATCTCCTAATGTGTCATGGGTCTCTTGGGTCTGAGACAGGGTAGTCTTTGTCTTTTGGTCCATTAGAACTAGGGTAAAAGGAAGCAAAACATAGAAGGAAGGTATAACTGCCCATTTATCACTAAAATGGAGGTTTATTCTAGAGGCATTATTTATATCAAGAAAGGAAAAAAATACAACACCCCTCTCTGTTACAACAGACTGGATCCATCTACCCAATATATTGGGGGGTGGGTGGGATCATCTTCCTTTTCCAGTTGCTGTTCAGCTTATTTTTAGTCATGTGTGACCCTTCATGATCCCTTTTAGGGTTTTCTTGGCAAAGATACTGGAGTGACTTGCCATTTCCTTCTCTAGGATGAGGGTTAAGTAACTTGCCCAGAGTAACATAGCTAGTAAATTTTTGAGGTCAGATTTGAACTCATAAAGATGAGTCTTCCTGACTCTAGGTCTGGTGTTCCATTCACTTTTGCTACCTGGCTTCCCTTCCTCGGGTTCCCTTTAAATGAACTGGATACCAAGAGATGATATCATGTATCCAATTAGTCAAAATAGGAAACTAATACCCATTTGTGGGCCACTGTAGTAACTAATTTCCTTTTCTGCTCCATTTACCTTAATTACTTCTTATATTATTTGCTCATCATAAAACTGTGTAGATTTACAATATCAATTTGCTAAATTTATTTGCGAGTCTCTGCTGGTTTGTTTCAGAAGCCGGAATTGTTGATTGCTTGAGGAGTTATGACCTGTTTGCAGTTCTGTGAGATATTCAGGAAAGTGCAGTGAAGGGAAGTGAGAGAGAGGAGGAAGACCCTTGGTAAAGCTGGAAAGTCATACCTGCCTCCCTACTCAGACTATCTGGTGTACCCTTTCCCCACCCTCAACCTCCTCTTACCCTTAACAACAACAACGACACTCATGGGAAGGGGGAAAGAGCAATTAGAATTTATTTCTCACCAATTAAAAAGAAAACTAATTTCAAAGTCAGGGATCTTCCATTTATGTAGATAGGCAAAATGTCATAGAATCGTCATAAAACTGCTGACATTTATATAGTGTTAAGATTTGCAAAGAATTCTACATGTGTCATTTGATTGGTCCTCACAGCTCCCCTGAGAAGTGGATACTCTTATTAATACCCATTTTACAAATGAACAAATAGATGTTCAAAGACTCGCCAAGGGTCAACTAGCTGGTAAAGGTTGAGCCAGGATAGGAACACATTCTTCCTAATGCCACGATCAGCAGCTCCCTTTCCTTGATCTTGCAGTGACATTAAGAAAGATGGCGGGAGACCAGATCCAATTCCTTCTGGATATGTTGGCCTAATTGAGATTTCTTAATTACAGATATGATCAAATAATTTCTTATTCTTCCTACTGAAAAATCACCAATGGTTCACTTTTACCTCTAGGATAAAATACACACAGAGATTGGGGACATCCCCTTTAAATCCATCGAGAGCCTTCTACAACCTGGCTCCGACCCAACTTTCCAGTCCTTATTTCCTATCAGTTCTCTGCATGAATTCTGCATTCTAAGTGAATTGACTTTCTTCATAGTACTCTTAGCTGTGACCCTGTTTCTGGAATGCACTCTCTCTCTCCATCTCTAGCATATCAAATAATGAACTTCCTTCAGAAGTCACCTCCTAAATGATAACTTCCCTGACCTCCTCTAGTTATTAGCCTTCTCTTTTAAAATTACTTGGTATTATACTTTACATAAATTTTGTTTTGTATACATGTGTCTTAGCCCTCATCCTCCTAGAATATAAGCTCCTTCAGGGCAGGAATTATACATTGTTTTTATCTTTGTATCTCCAATACTTATCCCAGGGCTTTGAAAATCATGAGATTTAATAAATATTTGTTGAATTTAATTGAATCGAGTTAAAAAATGACTTCAAGGTGAGGAGGATGAGGAAGTCAGGTGATGTCATGCACAGAATGTGGAACTTGGAATCAGGGAGACCTGAGTTTGAATCCTACTTCAGACACTAACTGTGTAACTCTGGACAAGTCACTTAACCTTGGTCTTGGTTTTACCATCGGTAAAACAGGCATGATAATGATGCCTATGATTCAAAGTTATAAGATGATATCAGTAAATTGCTTTGTAAAACATAAAGTGCTACATAAATGCTATTATGATATGATGAGGTATTGGTTTTCGGAAAAACATGATGAGTTCAATTTTGGACACAGAGGTGGGCTCGAGATGATGAGAGGAGACTAAGGGGTATGGTGGAAAGAATGCTGGGTTTAGAGCTCAAGGACCCAGTCGCTTAACCTGTCTCTGCCACTTACCATCTTATCCATAAAATAAAAGGGTTAGTCAAGATGAATTCTAGAATTCCTTTGAGCCTTAAATTTGAAACCCAAGTAGAGATGGACAACAGGTAATTGGAGTTGTGGAACTGAAGATCAGAAGAGGTGTCAGCCCTGGAGATTTAAGGATCACTATTGTATGGGTATAGTTGAAGTCATAAGAACAGAAGAAGAAGGAGATTAGGAGAAAGGGAAGGGGAAGGAGGAGGGGAAAGGGAAGGAGGAGGAAGAAAAGGGGTGAGAGGTTTTGGGGACAATGAGGAGGTAGGCAGCCAGACTCAGTGCCTTTAGCCTCCCTTTTCCCAAAGGGCAGGCATCACAACTGCTGCCTTAGGTGCCCATTGCCTTCATAACTTCTTGGGCTTCCATTTATCCAGATTTGCTCTCAGAAAAGGATCTGACATGCTCCTTAATTCTGCTCTGTCCACTCACAGGGGCATCCCCGTGACCTCTACTCTACCACCTACAGTATGTTGACCTCTGAAATTCCTGTCCCTGAACACAATCTCCTCTTCTCCCATGTCTTCCTTTACCTCATTTTTCCTGAATCTCTTGTTCAGCCACATGGCAACCTCTCATCTCTTTTGCCTGGAATACATCCCCTCATCCTCTTGATTTCACAAAATCTTTATCTTCCTTCAAGGCTTAACTCTGCTGCCACATCCTCTGGGAAGGGTTCCTTGATCCCCTTCATCTCAACGTTCTTTCCCCCGATTTCCTGCATTTATCTGTGGACATGTTATATTGCCCTAGCAGAACGTAAGCTCCAGTAGATTATTTGGTTTTAGTGTCTGAATCTTTAAGGCCAGTAATGGTGCCTTGCTCATAGATGGTGGCTAATAAATGTTGGATTGAATTGAAATTTATTCACACTAAGGCCCACATGACTGATATATACTCAAAATGTTATCCTCTCCATTTGTGGTAGGAGCAATATTTCCTAGGGTCCTGCCAGGTAAGCTGGATTAGTCTATCAGTCAACAATCATTTATTAAGTACTTACTTTGTGCCAGGTCCTGTGCACAGCACAGCGGATAAAAGGCAAAGATATTCCCTGCCCTTTAGGAGCTCATGATCTAATGCGGTTATCACATAAAAACATTGGGCAGCTAGGTGTCAAAGTAGATAGAACTCAGGTCTGGAATCAGGAAGACCTGAGTTTAAATGTGGCCTCAGACAATTACTAGCCAAGGCACTTAATCCTGTCTGCCTCAGTTTCCTCATCTGTAAAATGAGCTGGAGAAGGAAATGGCAAACCACTCCAGGATCTTTGACAAGAAAACCCCAAATGAAGTCACAAAGAGTTGGATATGACTGAAAAATGACTGAAAAAAACATGGTACAGACTATGGGGCTGTAAGCCTCTAGGGAACATATTCAACCCCTGGGGTAGTCCAGTCTTTTTCCTTAACCCCCTACTTGCAGCTCAGTGAAAGATCAGCTGGCGTCTCCTCTGTGCTCTGTGGTCCTCCCACACTCCTCTCAGGGATGATACTGAGGCAGAGGCATAGAGCTGCCATATTCACAGCATGGCATGATTAGTCCACTTATAGCTCTGCACATCCTTCATCAATTCTGCTCATTGGACAAGGGTCAACCTGCCATCTGAGCTAAGCCAAAGCAGTAACTTATTCACAGGACACTGTACAAAGGACCTCTGGGGGTTGCTTGGCCCATCAGCTCCCCAGCCCTGCTTAGTGGGGGCTTGTGTGCTTCTCTCTCTGGGTTCTGAGCACAGGTTTCCACTTATGAAGACAACTACATAAAACACCATAAAGGGGTGGGGGGAGGAATAATGGATAGACCTCTTAGAGTAAAGGCACAAAAATTTATTAAGGAACTACTCTATGTGGCAGATGCTGTGCTAAGCACTTTCCAGTTATTTTCTCATTTGATCCTCATAAAAACCCTGCATTTTACTGAGACAGACAAAAGTTTCGTGACTTGCCCAGGGTCACACAGCAAAGCCATCTATGAGGCTGGATTTGAACTCAGGCCTTACCAACTCCAGGTTCAGCGCTCTGAAAACATTGGAACAGGGAGACTGTACTCAGCTGAGTCAATACCACTTAAGAAACTCGGATCAAAAACAAAATCCTCTGTTTGGCTTTGTTTCCACTTGACTCCAAGCTCGACACTGTATCCACGGCACCACCTGGCTGCCCAGCTCCCCAAATGAAAAATGTGTTCTTAGAGAGCAGGAGCTATGTCTTTTTTTTTTTTTTTTTTTGCATATTCTCCATAGCACTTAGCTGGGGCACAAAGTTGATGTTCAGTAATGTTTGTTGATTGAAAGATGGGGTGTGTGTATGTTTGTGAGGTAGGGAATGGGCTAGGAGAGTCCCAGTTGACCTAACCCCCTACTCTGTCTCCCTACCTCCACACTCCAGGTCCTATCCTATGGAAATTTTACACCATGGCCTAACAAACTTGCTAGAATTTGCCTGGTCTGCAGAACGGATATTTTCTGAGCAGCCTGATGAGTCAGGAGCACCAGGGAACAGAAATGGAGAGAGGAAGACACAGGGTGAGCTCATTTGAGAAAATAAAGCAACACCTCACATAATTAGGCTAACAGTTATTTCCTCACAACAATCCCGTGCAGTAGCACTGTGTAATGAGCCTCATTTTACAGATGCAGAAACCAAGGCTTGGAGATGAAGCAACTTGCTCAGTCACACAAACTAGTCCATACGTTGGTTCGAATTTGAATCTATGTTTCCTTATTCCAGGTACAATGCTCTTTCTTTCATTACTTTGATGACCTGAGAGCACATCTTTAATTTCTCTGGGCCTTTACTTTCTTAGCTGTAAAATGAGGCAGTTGGACGACGTGGCCTCTACAATCCCTTCCAGCTCTAAGTGAGAATCACAGTGTTTCAAAGTGTGAAGGGACCTTAGCAGCAGTCTGATCCAAGACAGAGGTCCAAAGGATCTCTGTCACATCCCTGGCACGTAGTTATCCAAGCTTTGCTCAAGAATAGGAAGCCACTACTTCTCCTGGCAATCCATTTTACTTTTAGATTGCTACAGATTGCTAGAAAACTTTTTCCTGACATCAATCCTAAGTCTACCTCTTGGTAACCAGATCTACTGCTCCTTTTTCTTCTTTGGTGGGGAGAGAGGTGATTAATAAATTTAATCCCTCTTCCATTTCATAACCCTCTAAATACTTGAAGATTGCTATTTGGTCTCCCCTGATCCATTTCTTTGTCAGGACAAACATGCTTGGTTCCTTTGAATGACCTTATATTGTTTGGGCATATGAACCTAAACACCATGCTGCCTCTTGGCACCAGGAGGGGCAAGGTCATTGTGAAATGAAGGATTAGGATGTTTGCATAGAGGATTGTGGTGAAACTTTAAAATCAGTGTGTTAGCGATACTTGAATCAACTTCCACTCCCGTCTTGGCTCATGAACCTCCCTAGCTCAAGAACCTGGCAGGACTCATTAATTGGATGGTCTGGGAAATACTAGCATGCTCCCCAGTGAATGGCTTTCATCAGCTTGTGTGAGAACACTCCCCGTCTTCTTTCTTCTCTCCTTTTAGCTGAGAAGATTGTTTCACTGTGTTGGCAATTTAATTCTGTGTCGGCGAGCTACCTCATAAACGTACCAGTTCAAAAATGAGAAGGTGGCAAATGAATTGGAAGATGCTTTAAGAAACTGGGTAGCTAGCAGATGGCATTAGAGACAGCTGACTGGATAAACACAGTTAAAGAAAAAAAAGATCGCTGCAGAATGTGGGGTAGTTATTTATTTTGTATCTATCTATTCAGAGGGAGAAACACTGGCACCCGCTCCTTCTCTGTGTAACCCAACAGATTCCACAGGCAGCTCCCATGAGTTTGCCTGGTGTGCCTGGGCTGGGGCATTAATACTTCTTTGAGTGTTTTTGGTGAATAAGCAGAAGATGGCCTTTGGTGGAGGGGCTCTTTCAGCCCGTCCAGGCTGAGGTAACAGCTGAAGATAAGTTAAGAGGATTTGTATCACTGGAGGGATCGGTCCTGGATACCAGAGTAGGAGGAATTTTCTCATTAGAATGGAAGTCAGGGGTTATAACTATGATCTACTATTGTTTGAAGTTACACCAGTGGCAGGGTAAGGTAGGGGTAGGAATGGGAGAGGGGAATTCTTATTGATCTTTTCTCTGGCAAGTTAAATTGAAATCTTCAGAGCAGATTTTCGTATGGGCAGTGAAAAAGCTAAGATGCCAGGAGTAAAGGGCATAGGCATTGGAGTTATTGAAAAATCAGATTTTTGTTTCCATTCCAGTACAACCGTATGTGTGGAGTCTGTGAGCCTGTCTCTGGAAATATAAAATGCAGATACTTGTACTATCTAGCCCACCCCACTCCCAGCTATGAGGAACGTACGGTATACCTTTGTCATTGGCTAATTAGGTGTCCTTGGCAGTAGATAAGAGTATTGGAGACTGGAGGGCCTGAGTTCAAATATGGCCTCCCTTATTAGCTATGTCACTCTGGGAAAGTCACTTAATCTCTGCCTGCTTTAGTTCTTCAACTGCAAACTGGGGATTTGCACTTACTTCCCTGAATTGTTGTGAGGATCAAATGAGACATCTGTAAAGTCATTAGAGCAGTGCATGGCACAAAGTAGATACCATATAAATGTTTATGCCCTTCCCTTGTTCCTGAATAGAGCAGAAAGAGGCAGAGAGATAGAGATAGAGAAAGAGACAGAGACAGACAGACAGAGAAAGAGAGAGAGACAGACAGACACACACACAGGCAGAGACACAAACACACACACGCACAAAGGCAGAGATAGGCAGACACACACAGAATAGGGATGGAGGGAAGATATGTTGTTTTGAGGGCATATATCTATAAGGGGAGACAGGAACCACAGCAGAAAAACAACAGAACATTCCCCATGAGAGTCCCTTACCCCCTGGTAACCAAAACCAAGATTTCACAGCCAGCTTGGTGTAGCACAGGATGGATGCCATGCCTTGGAGCCTCAGGAGGACCTGGAGCTTGTGCCAACAAGCCTTCTAGTCACTACCAAGTTATACTTTCTTGTCTGGGAAAGACTGGGTGTGGAAGGGAGGGTGGTATAGAACCAACATCTTTACAAACACTTTCCACTGTTGCTCCTAGAGTTTCCTAGAATTTCACGTTGGGGGAGTGCCCCTTACGATCACCCCATCAGCAAACTATACCATGGACTTTAGGCATTCATCAGGCCCTGGGGGAGGGGGGTAGATGGCCCATGGTCAGGGCTCCTTCTATAGCCTTCCCTGCCCGCACATCCTGGAGAAGCAGCAAACATGAAAATGCTTTGTTCTCTCCTCATTCTCTTCAAACAAACTTGTGTGCTGTGGTGGTTTCATGCTGGATGTCAGCCCAAAACTGTTGTGGTGATGAGGAAATGGAAAGGTGTAGGTAGAGAATGAAAATTTGTGTGTGTGTGTGTGTGTGTGTGTATATGTGTGTGTGTGTGTGTGTGTGTGTGTGTGTGTGTGTGTGTGTGTGTATGCCATAAACACAGGACTACCAGCAGTGTGTATGCAGGACAACTATATCAGCAAAGCCTGAGACCAGGCCATAGGTCCCACAGGTGACTGGTAGGTCTCCCAAGGGACATTCCCTGTAGTCCATGCTGGCACAACAGCAGCTCTTTCTGCAAATAATTATCCTACCCCCTTTAGTTCCCCATGGATGTGCAGTGGGACGAGTTGATTTGGTCTTTGGGGAGATCTTGGCCTCCTTGGCTGTCTGGTCTGTCCCATCACATGGTAAGGCATGGTATCATTCTATAGTAGAGTCTGAATGCTCTCTACTTCAGTGCCTTCTCAGTAATCAAATGAGGGGAAAGGCCAAAGACCCATTAAGGACTGCCTCAGATCAGCTTGATTGGGGCTGAGTTTTCCCATGCTCATGACCGTAGGGTTACTCAACTGGATCAGACCCAGGGACATCTAAGGCCTGCCCCAACATGGCCTCTTCCTTTTCCCTTTAGAAATACTCACTGTGAATAGGCTGAGCCTCAATGCCTCGTCTTTCTCTGCTCCTTCCTTTTTTTCCCCTCTTTACAAGAAAGAATGATTAAAGAGTTGGCCCGCTATCACTAGAATCTCCCTTAAGGACAGGATCTGAAGCAGGGTTGGGGTAGTATTAGGACATGGAGGCTTCAAACCATTGATTGCCCCCTCCTATATTCTCCTTCCTCACAGCCATGGCCCCCATCTGCAGGCATGGAGAACCAATCCTGAAAGCCCAGACAACAAACTACTCTCTACCTCTTTGTTAGGTCTGTGGAAGCACAGGGTAACCAGTGCAGTGGGGAAGGAAACACTCAGAAAAGTAGGATCACCAACACAGTGGAGAACCAATCACTGTTCCAGAGACTCACCATGGATCTCATCTGTCTGTCTGTCTATCTATCCATCCATATATATGTATACACATGCATATGTATCTGGACATGACTAAAGTGGGAATTTCTTTTGCTTGATTATTTTTTGGATGAAATTTGTTTTTCTTGCTTTCTTAGTCGATGGGGGAATTTGGAACTAAAAATAAAATTGAATTTTTTTTTGAAAAAGTGAAAATTAGGATCTAGTTACCAGCCTCACCTCATATAATAACCTCCACCAGGACAGGGACCAATTCTCTCACACCTAACTGAGAAGGATTGGGAGGTAGGGTGGTGCAGTGGAGAGAGCAGTTCCTAAGTTGAAACCTCAGGTCTTTCATTCTCTGTGTTGATCTTGTGAAATTCACTTCATTCCTTTGGGCATGAGTCTCATATGTAAAGTGAGAGGGTAGATGATTCCAGAGGACCACTGATGGAACATGCTTCCTACTCTCTGAAAGTGAGGTGATGAACTCAAGGTGTGTGATGAGATATAATTTACTCAAGGTGTGTGATGAGATATAATTTTTTGGTTGTGGCCAATGTGAAGATTTGCCTTGCCCTTCTATAAATATTTGTTCTGCAGGTTTTGTTTCTTTGAAGTTCTGAGTGGATGAGTGAGTGGGTCCTAGTTAGCTAAATGGTTACCAAAATGGGGAGAAAGAAAAGAGGGTTATTGAAGCATTTTTAAAATGCACAGAAGAAAACAGAAGGAAGATTTGTGGGAGATACAGAAGTGGAGGAGAGCTTTGGAAATAACATGAAATTTGTCATGTAGTTGGAAGAAAAGCTTCACATGTAAGAGATTTGTGACTCCAAGTGCAATCTTTCTGTGCCCTGCTTTGTATATGGAAATGCTCATCTTACTTGACATTAAGTTCAGAATAAAAAAAATAAAATCATCAGAAGGTTAAATTAGATGATCTCTAAGTTATCCTGCAAATATAGATCTGTGGTCCTATGTGATCCCTTGGGGGAGAAGAAAGAGAAGTTCTCTCAGAATTATCTACTCATTGAAATGATGAACCAATGGAATATCCCATAAGACCCTCACCTTGCTTGTGAATGAGGGAGCAATGGATTGTTGCAGTCTTCATTTTCCTTACTATGCCTGTCCCTTGAGAATGGAAAATACTATTACTCCCACCAGATTAGGTTCCCCACTCCCTGAAAGAAACAAGCCAGCTCCATCACTGTCAGGGGAAAAAAAACTCAACCAAACCCTTTTATTGTGCAATCAGCTGCTTTCTACAGAAAATTCCTAAAAATATATATAGACTCTATAAAAACAATAAATCTGATATTTTTCTTCCTCCCTACAACTGAATCCAATCAAAGATTCCCACCCACCTCCATTCATTAAAAAAGATTGGATACACGGCTGTCTAGATATGCACATATATAACACATATACATATGCTTCCACATGAGCAATATACATATACATTTCCATCTGTGTGATGAGTTATAGTGGAAAGACTGCTCCAACTTGGAGTCCCACCGGATTCCAATCTTGGCTCTGCCATTGACTAGCTCCGCCACCTTCCCTTCCTCTCTCTGGGCCCATTGCCTTATCTGCAAAAGAAAGGGATTGGAGCAGAGGAGTTCCAAGACTCTTACAGCTCGATGGTCTATGTCATGCAGGCGATGCCTGGAGAAGCTCTCATGTCAGAAATGTTTCCAAGTTTTTGACAGTCTCTACAGACCAGGGCATGTATCTAGATATGCAGACCAAAGTGGAGGAGTGATGGGGAAAGAAAGTAAGTCATCTCTTATCTCTCTTTGTTTTTGAAGAGTTGAGACATGCCTTTTTCTCTAGATCACCCTCCCTTTCCGAGAAGTTGGACTTCCAAAGCTATCCAAAGGAGGCCACTGGCTGCATTAGTGATTTGGATGAACTTAACTCCTTGGATGGCAGACAACCGAAGTGGATCCAGGAAATCACTTAGTAATTTAGGTAGACAAGGCAACATGGCCTAAATGTCGCTCTTGATGATTGGAAGTTTTAAAGTAACTGATCCTTCAAGAGGGAACCTGCAGGTTCCAGACTTTAGCCTCTGAGGGTTCTGGTGAGGTAGATAGAACACCCTGTTTTGCAAGGGAGATGGGGGGAGGGGATGGAGACCACTGAGAGACTGAACAGAAGTAGGAGAGATGCCTGGCTCTATTAATTCCATGTCCTGGATATAATTATGTGGGAATCCTGTGACGACTTTCATGACAAAGGAATTCAAAGACCAACAGACCCCAGCTGGATCAAACTCTGTCCAGACCTGGGAACATCAGAGCAGGTACTCTGTGGGCTAATGATAATAGCTTTGGAATGGATGAATGGCTAGGGGTATAGTTGCTAAAAGAAGCTAAATGAGTATCCATGACCTGTACTACCATGGCCTCTAGAGAGATATAGGGTCAAGGTGACAGAGAATTCACTTGGGAAGGCAACCACCTCACTGCTTTATTTCTCAAAAATGAGAGCCAAGCTCCTGGCATGGAAGGCCAAGGCTCCTATTGGGTGAACCCCTCAGGGGCAGATCTACACAGTCCCCTTACCATCAACACATAACCCTGAGCCATCTTGGGAAACCTTGAGTCATCAGGAAGATCACAGACAGGGGTCTGCTCTCCTTAGTGGTCTGGTCATGCTGCATTCCTATGACACTTTCAGGCTAAATAAGTCCATGGTCTGGGTGTTTGGATTCTCTCTGATACTCTCCAATAGCCATCACAAGACCTTGAATGTCCAATAGAAGCTGAGGTCTAGGACCACTCTTCTGAGGAGATAGAGATGGGGTTCACACAGGGATGGGGAAGTCCATTCTGATTTGGGTTGAAATGGATTCTGGGGTAGAAGGGTAGAGAGAGTGGATGAGAAATCACCACAGATGGTAGCAAAGACAGAATGAGAGGCAGCCCACTCCTCAGGGCTATGTCCAATAGCTTCCAATCTTCCATAGTTCTTTGCCTATAAACTTAGAAGTGTCATCTGCTGGGGCAGCAAAGAATAAGGCTGCAGCCATCCTTAACTCCTTCAGGAAAGTCAGCTATAGAGGCAGATGACGAGTAAAGACAGAGAGGAGAGGAATCTCAGCAAAGGAACAGGCAGGAGGGAGAACTAGACTAGCAGAAGGTTCTCAGAAAGCAGCCTTCTCTCGGGTTGTGAATCCCACCCAGGCCCCTCCCTAGGAAACGAAGCCCTCCTCCTGAAGAAAGCCTGGTTTTTTCTCGATGTGCCTGCTGCCTGGCTTGGGCTCGCCCCCTTACACAGTCTCTTGACCACAGGAAGGCAGCAACCTAAGGCTCCTGGTGGGAAAAAGGAATAAACAACGGATTATACACTCAGAGGGTGGCACCTGCTAACTGAGGATCGCCTCAGTGGGTCCTAGAAGCAGGTGGAAAGTGCGAATGAAAGACCCTGAAGAATCAGAGAGAAGACAAGAGCAGGCCTGGGACCCCTCTATGGACAAAGCAGGGCTCTGGGGCTGCCAGTCTTTGCCACTTGGTTAAAAGTAGTTTGGCAGGGGATAAAACCACACTATTAATGACTTCCCATCTCTCTCATATCTCACTCTAATCCTCCTCTCACATACTGTACCCTCTCCTTTGATTCTCAAAACATATATGCATACACTTACTTAGACTCGACTCTAGATTCGTATCCTTTTAGGCACGTCATAGCAATATCAGGCCAATTCCAGAAGTGCTGGAAAGCTTTCCTGACACTATTTCCATGGTTCTTGGTCCTAGCAACCAACCCCATTCTTCCCACCAGCCTGGGCACATATAGCTCAGAGTTTGTCCACCACAGGACTTCACCCAGTCAGTTCCTTGGATGCCCAACCTCTGCACCTAAAAAGAATTCAAATTCAAATTCAAATTCCTGCAGTATTTCCCCCGGGGTCTGCTCAGCCTTGCCTTCATTCACCTGGGAGGTAGGTGCTGTCTTTCCTTCATGGTGACAGCTTAAAGGATAAGTAGTGGTATAAAGTTTCCAATTAATCATCTTGCCTAAATTGGAAAGGGAAGGAAGAAGGAAAGGATACCTCAGGTAGGGGCATTTTCAGGGCCTGCTTCAATATTTGACTCCAGGAGGACCTCAGTCAACAATTTTCGGTCCCTTATGAACAGAAGTAAGCTGAATAGGGGTCGACAGCTTAGAGACTGCTCAAACTTAGCAAACAGCTTTCCCAGCTTCTCTCTATTCCTACCTGAACAAAGAGATTGGAGATGATGAGTGGAGAGTGCTCTATGGGCTCACCACAGATCTGATACCTAAGGCCATCTTCTCATTGGGACTCAGGCTCTTCTATAATGGCTTTCAAGGCAAGCGTAGCCCTCATCAAGCCAGACCAGTCATTGCCCATGTTGACATGATTACAAACTCTTGGGCTTAACCCAGTAAGAGCACCCTCTCCCAAGATGTACCAAGTCCTGAGGGAATCCCTAGATTGCCCATGGATAGCAAGGCAGGAAATGGGAGGCCCCATTAGCACAGGGAAGTGGAAGGAGAGGAACCCAAGTCTCCAGCAGAGAGGGGAGCTGCATTCCAGAGACAGAATTCTAGAGATTCTCATTAGACTGGTCTCATTACCTGGGGCTTGTGTATTCATCAGAATAATGAAGTGTGGCCAGCATGTTCCTGAAGGTTACAGCCAGCATCAGTAGGACTTTTTATTAAGTATCATTTATAAATCTGACCTGCACCATCATCCCAACTGTGTGTGGGTGCAACAGAGGACAAATGGGCATGGAACAGCATTGGGGAGATGCCAAGGAAGTGAGGGGGACTACAGCATGAGTTACCCTGCCCTTCCACCACCCCTCCCAGGAGAGAAAAATCATCTGGACACAAGTAAAGCTATTACTAGGAGGCTACTCAGGTCTGGGAGCTCCTGGGCTGAGGCAGGACCTTGACCTGGAAGCCTGATAGTGCCTTCACATGTGGTGGTTAAAAGAGGAGAGGGAGCCTGAGATAGGACCTCCCTGGATACTGGAGAAAGAAGGCAGGGATGTCCTTTCCCAGATTTATAGGAGTAACCATGGTGTTCTTATAGGCAGAGAGGAGCTGGAAGATCTACTCAAAGGATAGTAGGTCTGGGTGAGGTCCCTCATTGTCAAGGCTCGTGCTCCTTGCCCTAGGAGGGGAGCTGCCATCTTTCTGGGGCTCAGTTAGGCCAATAGGACCCAGACTGAGTTTGAGACCATTTCTTTCACTAAGGCTCGGGGAGGAGGTCCTTCTCCACTCAGTTGTCCTCAGCTTGAAATCACTCTGAGTGTCCTTGTGGATGAGGTCTGGCACTGACAAGGGGCCCTCTCCATTGGGCAGGGCCTCACTCCCTGGCACCATCTCTGTGGAACCCTCTGGTCCCAGGCTGTCATCGGACACCAGCCCTCCTAGGTTGGGCACTGTAGAAGGTGGCTCTTGGGGTGGCCCAGCCAACAGCTCCACTCCATACTCCAGGCTGCTCACAACAGGCTGCGGCGAAATCAGCATGTCTTGGGGGCTCTTCAGGGCCCGAGGGGTACGCTTCTTGGTCACAGGAGGAGGCGGGTCAAGGCGGGGGAATGCTTCCAACAGAGCTGACCTACAAGGAGAGCAATAATAAAGGTGCATTTTCAATAAATCTTTTAACTTACTAGAGTGTGTGATGTCTGGAAAGTGACAACATCCTGAACCTCATATCCTCACCTATAAAACGGAGGATAACAATTACACTATCCACCCAATGGAACTTTTGTGAGTAAAGCCCTTTGGATCACAAGATTCAGAAATACATCTTCATTTTACACATGTGGAAACTGAGACCCCTTGGTTATATAATTGCGAACCATTATTCTCTTCCTGTTCCAGTCCATTCCGTATACCCCCTCTATAAGAACCTTTTTTAAGTCCAAATCTGGTTGGGTCACTTGTCTATTCCAAAATCTCCAGTGGCTTCCAACAGCCCAGAGTAAATTTCAAAGTCCTCCTCTGCTTAGAATTCAAAGTTGTTGGTGTCAACTTAGCCTTCCCATATCATCTCTTACTACTCCTACGCATACACTCTCTGCTCCAGGCCACATTGGTCTCTCTGCCCCTTGAGCCAACCCTGAACTCAAGGCATGTCTCCTGAGTACTTCTGTTCAGCATGATCCTGACATGCCACCCTACTTGCCTGCCCATTGTAAGACAATGTGGTCCAATAGACAGTGAGCTGTCCTCAGAGCCAGGGCAATTCTGGGTTCAAGTTCTATCTGTGATACATGCTGGCTGTTTGACACTGGAGGGACCACAGTACTTGGAGAGTTACAAGTGGCCCAGAAACCACCAGAAACAACTTCCAGCAGTGTTGGCAAGCTCACAATGAACAAGGAAAACCTAACCAATGCTGCCAGTCAAACCACGGACAACCAAAGAGATGAACCCAGGTATGGTGATCCAGAGGAAAAAGGGACATGGAGATGATCTGGGAATTGACTAGGAATCCCCACCCTCCCCTTGGGGAGAGAGTAGGGAGGGAATCTAAATAAAAATAAATATATAATTCAGAGGCTGCTTAGGTTTGTAAAAGCCCAGAGTTGGAATAGACATCAGTGATTCTGCAGATTTGTAAGTGAATAAGTATTCCATCGACAATGTCCCCAACAAGGGGTTATACAACCCCCACTCAAGACTCCAAGTGGAAGAGAATTCACTGTTTTCAAAGGTCATCCCTTCCACTTTTGGAAAGCTTAATTATTAGAAAGTTTTTTTCTCCATTATAGAGCTGAAATCTACCTCTCTGCAACTTCAATCTAATTGTTCCTAGTAAAAACAAATCTTGTCCTACTTCCACATGGCAAATTTCCAGATACTTAAAGGTAGCTGCCCCTAGGCTTTCTCTTTTCCATGCTCTACATCTCCAGGTATTTCTAATGACTTTTGTCTCATTGATCAAATCCTCTCTTTCACCATCCTGGTTCCTCTGTCCTCTGGATTGTCTCCTTTCTAAAATATGTTGGTTAGAACTGAACATAAAACCAGTGCAAGATTACAGTGGGACTCTCTGAGAGTCACAGATTTTCAAGGTTGGAAGGGACCTGAGGAAGCATCCAGTCTAAACCATAGCTGAAAAAGAATGTTCTCCATGGATTCCGAAGTGTTTGTCCACCCTTGTCTTGCAGACTCCCATCGAGGGGAACCCACTGCCTCCTGAGGTAGTGCATTCTAATTCTGGTAAGTGCTAGCTAATAATTAGGAAGTATTTCTTTATAGGAAGCCTTAACTGAGCCTCTGCAACTTCTATCCACTGCTACTAGTTCTGGCCTTGTGAACAAATTCAACAAGTAAAATGATATCCATTCCAAAATAGCAATCATGCCTCCTCTAAATCTTCTCTAGGATGAACACCCCCAGCTCCTTCAGCTAGTCCTTATATGATATGAACTTAAGACCCTTCACTATTCCGAGAGTACTCCTCAGGACATTTTGCAGCTTACAAATGCTTTTCCTAAAATGGGGATGCCCACAAATGAATGTGGTGGAGGCAGAATGCAGCCTTTTTGAAAATCCCTTCTAACCAGCAGAGGTGAAGCTCCCTTTAGGGAATTTTCTTTCTGCAGACCCCCTTTTGCAAGGAGACCTGAGAGGTCAGGTAATTTAAAATAACAACAAAAAAACCTATTAGCATACACAGAGGTTATGAAGGGGTGAGGGCAAACACCATTGCTATACCGTAAACGATATTTTCTTAAACTATCAGGAACAAAGGTGGGAAAAGGAGCCAAGATAGATTTTCATGTGGAAGTAACTGAACTTTTGCAGAACAGCTACTAAAAGAGGTAAAATGACCTTTGGCACAAGGTCACACAGTTAATAAGGCCAGATTTGAACTTGGGTCTCCCTGACTTTAGGTTCCACACTTTAATCACTGCACCACCTAGCTGCCCAAGATTAAGGTGGACAGGGAAAGACTTATTGCAGACCGAGGATGGAGTTGTGTGAATGGAAAGGAGGGGATGAAGAGGACTCGCCAACTGATTGGAGAAGGAGAATAAAGGGGAGGGATGAGTTAATAATAATTCTAAGGTGATAAACTTCAATGTCCTTGGGAGATGGTGATGCTCTTATTAGAGACAGGGAAATTTGAAAAAGGAAAGGATTTATGGGGGGGAGGAGAGGGAGAGAAATAAGGAATTCAAGCTCCCCAACCCAGACAAATTATACTGTAGGCACTAAAAAAAACCTGAGCCACTGCCAGGGATCTTGAAGGCTTTCTGAAAGATAGGGAGAGCTGAGAGAAGAATGGAGATGGGTAATTCTAAAGGAGAGAAAGGCAAATCCTGGAACACTATGGGATAAGTTTTCAGCTTTCTCTAACAAAATTCTAGGCCATGTTAGTAAATGATGAGAGTACTTAGAAAAAAAGGAAGTGGTAGAGAACTTGATCTAAGAATTAGGCCAACTCCTCCTTCTTCGTTTGACAGATGAGAAAAACTGAGGCTCAAAATTGTTAAATGACTTATCCAAGGTCTCCCAGTAACTAAGAAACAGAGCCAGGATTTGAATGCAGATCTTCAAATTCTAAAATCAGTGCTCTTTTCACTGTACAGTACCAGTTAGGTTAGCTTCACTAAATGTAATCATCCCAGACTCAACTGCATTTCTTTTTATTGGAGACTAAGTAGGATCAGGAAAAATGCTGTTGGATTTCAACAAGACATTTGGCAAAGTCTCTTGTCCAAAAATATGGATGAGATGGAGAAATTTATGTTGCTTGACCATACAATAGGGTGGATTCTTAACTCTTTGAATGGACATACCCAAAGAGCATTGCCTAATGGATCCAGGCCCTCTTGAAGAAAGGGGGCAACCCACAGGGCTCTATTTTCCACCATGCTCCACATCAAAGACTTGAATGAAGGTATCAAGGGTCGCTAATAAATGAGATGACAGTCAAGATTCAATAAGACAAGCTGGAATGATGGACTGCAGCTATCAAGCTGAAAATTAAGAATGATAAATGGCAACTTCTGCATTTGGGTTAAATTTAAAAACAACCACACATTAATAGCTAGCATTTTACATAGTGTTTAGACTGGCATGATTTCATTTAATCTATATAGCTGAAGGGGCGTTCTTGCCTTTTCCAGGGCTCAGCATCCCATCTTTTCCCTCTGGGCCTCTGTATAGGCTGTCTGCCATACTTGGAGGGCATTCTCTCCATATTCCTACATCTGAGAATCCCTGGGTCACTTGGAAGGCTGGCTCAGCTCATGGGTCATTACCCTATGGGAAACTTTTTCCAAATCTGTTCCTCCTTAAATTATCATGCATATGCCTATCTATACACATACACACACACAATTTTACCCAGTAAAATGTAAGCTCTGAGAGAAATGATTGTTAAATACTTAATTGTTAATATAGGAGAGACCCAGGATTTTTCCCTTTCTGAAACCTTATTCTCTACTAGGCCAAAGCAACATCTGAAAGACATTGTGGATGGATGAGACTGCACAAATCCCCAGGGTACATGCCTTTTCAATCCTGGGTGGGAACTGTTGCCCTATCCAACTAAGGAAACTTATAAAGAATTTAATTTATGGTGAATTCTGGCCCATTGTGTTCCCCTTGGTCAGGTATGGGCAGAGGCTTTCCCCCTTTGTTTAGATTATCTTAGGTAGGGTAATCTGGAGAAGAAACAAATTTCTTTGACCAAGACTGAGTGGTCAGAGTCATGTTCCCCCACATTCTTATTAGAATAAGCCCACCTCTCATCATAATATTCATTCTCTCATTACTTGTTAGCCTGTCAGAGTTGATTGCCACCCTCAGGAATACTCACTATTCCAACGGCATAATAAGCCTTGAGTGAGTTTCATGTCATTCCGGAGTGCCACTGACTCCTATTATTAACTATTGCTGGCATGACTAATAAAATGGCTACCTAGAAACTGTATCTCTCAAACTTTTTATACATCACAGCTCCCTAAGAGGAGGGATGGCTCTTCACTCTTTTGTTTCTAGTGCACAAGTGAATTAGAACATAAGGGTAGGCATGTTTGTTGGTTTAGACCTGTGATTTTAAGATTTTTAGAGAACTCTTAGGTAAGGATACCCTCTTTATTAGTGAAGATTATCAATGCTCTGCAATTTACAGCTTTAGAGAGTGCTGCCTGCGGGCACTGAGAGGTTGAGAGACCTGCCTGAGGTCACACATTCATGATGTGCCATGGGAAGACCTTGAATCAAGGTCTTCCTGACTCTAAATCTGGGCCCTCAATCCACTCAGCCATGTTGCCTTTCTATAATTTTTTTTTTCCATTTTTATAGACGAGGAAACTGAGATCCAAAGAGGATATGTAGCTTACCCAAGGCCAGAACTAGTGAGTAATAGATAGCAGATTTAATCAAGTATTTACTTACTACACTGTCTCTCAGATACAGGAGAGGTGAGATGATAAACAAGGAAACTACAACTTGCTAAAAGGTACCAGAGACAGCAATTACTTAGCAAGTCAGAAATTCAGTCAACAGGTATTTACTAAGGGCCTTATAGGTAGGTGCAAAGCACCTGAGGTGGGAGGATACAGAGATGTCCAAGACACAGTGCATCAATAAAGAACTGACCATTCAGTGAGAGAGATAAGATATATACTGATACAGAGCTGAAAGGTAAAATCTTAAGGAATTAAATGGACTTTTTTTTTAGGCCATACAATGGAGTTGCCTTGGGAGGCATTTACCTCTTAGTCCTGTATTTCTGGGGTGTCTTGGGGTGTATAGAGAGTTCCTATTGGAAGACCCAAAGCAAATGTTAAACAACCATTTGTCAGCTCTTTGTTGGTCTGGATGACTCTCCTGTAAAATGAGGAGGTTAGACTCATTATCCTCTAAGGCCCTTTTCATCTCTAATGCTATGATGCTAGGAGCTTGATGAAGGTCTCTCAGCTAGCATGTGGCTGAGTCAGGCCTGAAATCCAGAACTTCTAACCTGAAGTCCAGTTGGGTCTTTCTATTACACTGAGATGACAATGAGTATGGTCCCTGAAGTTCCAGCTTTAATCAGTTCTTCAAGTCATAGCCATCGTTAAAACTTATATATTATCTGGAAGACAGGCATTAACTCTAAGTGGTTTTTAGATGAGCCCTGGTACAGAAGAGACCAGACAAAATACAACATTGAAAAACAACATTTTTATGGGATCAAGGAGAAAGGAAAGTCCGGACCATATAGCACTACAGTGGGGATCTTGCAGTTCAGCGTAGATCCATTAATGACATCTTGGATAATACAGACAGTATCATAGAAAGAGAAGAGAAACAGCGCTGAAAACAAGGTTTATTTTCTTCACGAAGCTGTTTAGGGTTGACCCTTCTACTGGAAAGGAAGGCCTGGAAAACATCTAACAAGCTGGTAAGTGTTTTGAACCTACTTGCTAACCGCCATCTTTCCCAGAAGTTCATCAATCAGTTCTATGTCAATGACTCCCATCAATGGTCTCCCTAATGAACTCCAGTTCCACATCACCACCTGCTTTGGGGCTATTTTGAACTGGATGTCCTGTAGGCACCTCAGGACTCATTATACTCCAGTTCCCCTCTCTTTCAAGCTTACCGCCATCTTTCCAATCAAACAAATTCATAGCCTCAAGGGTCATTTTCTATTCCTCACTCTTCTTCCCACATTCAATCGTCATCCTGCTAACAGCTTTGACAACATCTATCATATCCGTTCCCTTCTTTCTATTCACAGAGTCACCCTTAAGCTCAGCCCCTGGTCACCATTTCTCTAGCCTACTTCAATAGTCTCTCCACTCTCCAACTCATCCTCCATAAAGCTGCCACAGTGATATTCCTAAGGCACAGATCTGATCACATCAATCCTCTGCCCAATAAACTCCAGTGGGCCCCCCATTCCCTGAAGGATCACATACAAAATTTAAAGGCTTTTACAGTCTAGCTCCTATCTATCTTCCAGGCTTATTCCATTGAAACCCCCCCACTCCCACCCCCACCACTAGGCACTCTGCAGTCTGGCCAAAGTGGCCTTGAGACTTATCTTCTTACACACAACACTGCAGCTCCTGTTGCTATTCCTTTGTATACATGGTCCTCCAGACCCTGAAGGTTCTCCCTCCTTGTTCCTCCTCCCTCTCAGAATCCTGATTTTTCTTCAAAGTTCAATTTAAGGGTCACTTCCTATGGGAGGCTTTTCCTGGTCATCCAGGCAGCTGCTGCCTCCCTGCAAAATCACCTTACATGTGTTCGTGGTGTCTTCCCTGACAGAATGTAAGTTCTTTGAGGTCAGGGACTATTTTCTTTCTGTCTTTGTTTCTGCAGTGCCTGGTACAAAGAAGGCACTTAATAAATTTTTGTTGATTAATTTTGAGCTTGAGGACAAAATAAACAAAAACACCTTTGGGGAAGACATTATAGAAGGTGTGAAGAGTTTGAAGACTTTGAACACAATTCTAAAAATCCTTCCCCATCCTCTTTTTGTTTAACTAGATACCAAAAAACTGAGCCACATAATCACAAAGAAAAGATAAGGACACCATGATACTGTCGGCTCCCACAGGACAAGATTGTGTGTGTGTGTGTGTGTGTGTGTGTGTGTGTGTGTGTGTCTTAACATTCCTTGTGTTTGCCTTGTATTGCCTCCCACAGAGCAGGGCATGAAGGCATTTAAGAGCTCTCTGTTGACCAATGGGAATGCCGGGCCTCCCAGGATCAATCCGCAGCTCACCTTTCTTCTTCTTGCCAGGTTCCTGGTGGAGTATCACCTGGAGCAGATAGTGTGGCTCCTGCATTTTTGTTGATCTCCATCACTCCTGCAGTGTTCTCAAGGTTCACTGGTTCTTTCCTCCGCAAGAAGTCATTGACCTTGGCTCCCACAGCCTTCCCCAGGTTCTTGAGGTGCTGGCTGCTGCCTACTCGGAGCCCTGGCCCACTTGACTCCAGGGGGCCCATAGTTGTTGTACTGGAGGCAGAAGACTTGGACAGATGGGGGAAGGAACGGCTTGGCTGCAGCTTTGGTGTGGGTGCTGTGTTAGAATTCTCAAACATGCTTTGGTCAACTGTGAACAGAAAGGGAGAAAGAAGCAGGCAGGTAAAGAGTGAAGTAAGAATTAAGGAGTGAGAAGTGTTTGGTTTTTGTTTTTTGTTTTTGCCTGGACTCCACAGACCTCATCTCCCCTACTCCACTCTTTATATCTGCACAAGCAATTCCCCAAAATTTTTTCAACTTCTAAAAATTTTTCTAAAAAGTTTTGAAATAATCAAGAAGGAGCTAGCTAGTCTATTCCTGAATTCTTCTAAATCCATGGAATTGAAATATGTAAAATAATCAGGGACTAAATCCACAATCCATATATTAAGTTTAAGAGTTAATTTGATCATCCTAGAACTTATTTGCAGATATTATTATTGATTTGGACCTAGGTCCTCAGCAATGTTCTAGTTTCATCATTTCGGTTTTCTAGATGAGGGAACTGAGGGCCAGAGAATTGCTCAGATTTTCACAGGTATAACAGAATTGATCTGGGAGCTGTACTCAGTTCCTCCCACTCAAGTCAGTACTCTTTCCATTGTACTATGACAGCTTTAATCTACATTTTCAGCATTATTAATTTCTCTTAACCCTCTGTTCCCTGAACTTGACTTTTCAGGAGAGAGTTGGAAACAGAACCAATTCAGGATGTGTCCATTCACACCACCAGGACCTTGGAAGTAGCTAAGAATTTAAAAACGGATGGAAGACATTATTGTTATACCATATACTGTCATGATGACTTCTCTCCAACTATGTGACTCATCACACATCTGAGTGAGGGGATGGAATGGATAACAAGGACCAGGAGACTATTCTACAACCTCTACCCATGTACCCACCCTATTCCTGCTTATAAGCATGGTATAGATGAAACATAGACTGAATGGTCCATGTTATCTACAGTGTAGGGATTGACTGTTCATGCTTGTTGAGGATTAAAGAAGAGGAAAATTGCAGCAGGTAGGAGTCACAGAATCTGATAGGTGCAATAGACCTCAGAGACCATCTGATCCAGCCCATCCCCACTCCCCCAAAAAAGAATTCCTTTCCGACTTTCCATCTTCCAGTGAGGCAGAGTCTACTGCTCATTTCAGTTTTACAAAGCACTAATTCTTGGATACTATTAGAGATTTTATCTGCTATCAAAGATTACATGGGCTCAGTGATTCAGGGATTAGTAACTGAGAGCCTGGGTAACAGATTTCCCTTCTCTGGGGACCTTTAAGATCAGAATCTGAGTTTAGCTGAATTGAGCTCCTACCTCTCAAACAGGAGAGGCAGGGGTGGGCACTGACAACCTCATCCTTCAAATGAAAAAAAAATCAGAGGGTTATGCGAAGATAAACCAGTGTTGTTGGACTGTCAGTCTAATCATCCATTCTCCCAGTAAGTTATACTGCTTCTGTGATCATCACTCGGTCATTCCAGCCCAGGTACTGGAGATGATTAGAGGTCAAGATATAGTGCCTGGGACTTGAGGACTGGATTCTTCACCCGCATATACTAAAGGGACCTTATTCATGCCCTAAATGAGAGGCTGAGGAAAGATTCTCTGTGATCTTTAATACCCCTTTTTGGGGGGCTGAACCCACTGCAACCACCTCAGAGCCATCCACGTTATGACATATTCTTTGGTATGTCCAAATTCATAGCACAAAGCAGCTTGCCATGCCCTAGGCTTGTGGGTGGGCTGGGGTTCCCTATGGCTTCTCCTCTAACAAGCTTTAAGCAGCGATACAATGCCAGCTCCCCTGGACAAACATGTCCCATGTAGCAAGAAAATTCAGAGGGGAAATGGGGGCATAAAACTTCTTTCTCCTCCAATATCCCTTTAACTCCTCCCCACCCTTGTCACCTGAACTTAACTACTCAGAAAAGTGGTTGGAAACAGAACCATAGTAGGCCCCATTCATTCGCATCAAGCGATAGGGAGGGAAGAGACCCTTTTGCAGGTGGAACTCAGTCCAAGTCATCTCTGTGTGGGCTAAGGAGAAGCTGGCTTCATCCAGGCCATACATAGTTTACATGGAGTATCAGCATAAGTCTTTAACACCCTGCAACACTAGAATATGACTGCCTCCTAACTGTCCACATAGTGGCTTATTCTGACTGGCATCATTACCTACTCTAATTTTTATTTTTAAATTCATTTTTCTTCCTCTTCTTTTCCTCTCCCTAGCTCTCATCTCTTCTTACTTGGGGGCAAAGCCTGTCACCTTGCAGGAAAACAACCCACTTAACTACCTAATTCTACCTAAGACACTAACAAGCTTTAGTTTGAGATCCAGGGAGTTGTGGAATGGGGTCCAACAGCAGGATGGAGAAGCTGGAGAGTTGTGTGGCTTCATCATTTGAAGTTCTTTGAGTATTGGGCAAGCATATCTAATTCAAGGGAAGTACCTCAATACATCCAAAACCCAACAATCAGAAAAGATTTCTGAGTTATCATTTTGGATCATCTGGGCCTCTGCTCCTCTCTCATAGATCCGGGTCCTCTTGCACATGATAGATTTGTGTAGTATATCACCGTAGTCAACTTAGACCATGACATACTACCATTTGAAATTCAAGTTCTATCCAACAAGCAATCACTAAGCACCCACTTGGAGAAGAGTACTACACTAGACTCTGGGAAATCAAAGACAAACATTAAATTGTCCCTTAGTCTCTGATCTCAGGAAATTTATATTCTATGACAGGGGCAGGGGAAGAAATGGTTGCTCTCCCCACTGATAAAAAATGATCCTTTAAATAAAGCCCATTGTATATTATTTTCTAACGAGTTCATATGTGTCTTATTTCCACATTGAGAACATAAGTTCCTCCAGGGAAGGTCCTGTATCACACTTCTTGGTAACCACTTAGTAGGCATTCAAGTGTTTACTGAAATGCATTGATTCTGTGTGAACAATTGAGTTGACTGCACATTCCAGAATGTTCCAATGCTCTCAGGAAGAGGGTGGGCTGGAACATGAAGAAACTTCTTTCTAAGTTCCTTCTCACTCCCAGAAACCCAGGGATTGTTTTCAAAATCATACCTGAGTAAGTTAAACATTTGTGCTCTGACAGCCCTTCTGGAATATCCTGGTAGGAATTATTTTTTTCCCCCAAGACATGGCACAGATTGAATTCCCCTCCTCTCATGGTCTAAGTGGTACCAAGCCAAGAGTTTCCTTGACTACAACTACATAGATAATCTACAATCAAATTTCGGGGGGTGGGAGAGAAGGCAGGGTACAGCAACAGCATCTTCTCAGCTAAGACATCCATGGGCATTGGGATGAACCAAGGAAGAGAACGCAGAACCTCAATCTCCTAAGATACCCGAATGCCTGAGACCACAGCTCCCCAGAGGCACAGGGCTCCAGTGAATATTGGAGGCGAGGAATGGCTGAACCTGGGATCAGGCCTCCCTCCCCTGGCACTACCACACACAGCATGCACACACAGGGGCAGAGAAGGGGGCATTCTGTAGCATGCGTCACCGGTGGGGGAAAGGGTATCTTACCTGACCCAGACAGGGGCTCGGAAAGCAGGCAGGAAAGAAATGAGAAAGAAAGAAACATTGTATGAAGTGACCAGTAGAGGAAGGTGTCTATTACTGCCCCTGAGCCTCCAACACTGATATGCCAGGGGAATGCCTCAGGCCACAATGGGGTACTGTCAGGATTATAATGGTAATCTCAGAGATGACCAGCTAAGTAAACGACTGGCTTGTATCAGCTTTGCCTTTCAGCTCTTTCCCTATTATCTTTTAGAGTATTTTTAAAGCCCTAGGCTTGTTATTGGTATCAGTGGTGAAAACTGAATGGAAAAGGGGAAAATGAAATCCTAGGTGCTCCAGGCCTCATCAGTATCACTTATCGATATCTACCTATCATTTCCTAGTATGCAAACCACGGCATCCAAAAATGTTCCACCTGGAAGGAATGAGAGGTCATCGATTTCAAACCTTCCAATTGACAGATGAAGACAGTGAAGTCCAAAATGGGGGAATGACCTGTTCAAAGACACACTGTTATTTGGTGGCCAAGCGAGGGCTTGGACCTCGCCCCCAGCTCCGTTATTCCTTCCATTATACAATGATGCCTCGAATGACAGTGTTAAGAACATCCAAGTTTCCAAGGTAAGTCATGACTATTATTTCTACTACAGCTGCTTCTACCAAACAGGGGCATTTATTATATTACACACTCCTGCGGTCTCAGTGAAGGAATGGTATTAACATCATCTTTCTCTCACTAGCTCCCCATTGGATAGGCACCATGAAGAAATATAGAAAAGAAGACTAATTCCCCCTCTCTCCCCATAGCCAAGCCCACCCACTTTTTCACATGTCCCATACTCTACAACTTTGTCAGTCCCTTCTCAGTAGTGACCTTGACGCTTCCAAATGATATCTTCCCATCCTATATAATTTAGAACACTGCCACACATCCTAATGGAGGACCATGGTGACAAAGATAGCCTGGAACAGGGGGCTTAATTTTATTTTTTTTATGGGAAGGGAGGGGAGAGGGGAGGGAGGCGAGAGGGGAGGGAGGCAAGATGGGAATTAGTAAAGAAAAGCAGACTTTTAGGGTTGGGTGAGAGGGCATTGAAGAGATCAGAGAAAGAAGATAGGAGGGCATCAAGGTTCTACAGAGACAATGTCACCATGATTCTTATTCTTCCTTGAGTGGTACCCAGGACAGACATAAGGTATGTAAAAGTTATTTAGGAATGGTAGGATCAAGTGGAATAATAAGATTTTAGAGTTAGTTAAGGAAAGTGGAGGTGCAAGCCTTGCCTTGCCTAGCAACTGGTCCAGCTGTGCTGGCAAGTGGAATCATGTGACCTTCTTGTGATGTCAAATGATCTCAGAATGTTTATCGCCTGGACAACACAACTAGCATCTAAGGAGGAAGGGAAAACTATCTCCATAACTTACCAAGAGTCAGAACATGGAGAATTTCTCTCTCCTTAGCATTTCAGGACCACGGATCTCTTCCTCTGTCATGAATACTTTTCCTGACATTACATCCTCTCGAGCTACCAGTTTACCAGGTAAACTATGGGTGAAGCTGGGATTCAAGAATTTATCTTCTTTTGGAATATCTTATTAGCCCCACTGGATGATATATAGGACTAGAAACTGAAATTCAAAAATGTTCAATTATTTATTCTTCTAGATGGGTGGTGGGTAAGGATACTAGCCATCATGACAAGTACTAAGTGGATAATGTTGTTTTCACTTCTATAGCAGCAGTGACCAAAACATATCCTGTTCATTTTTCATGAATTTTTTTTACCCTGTTAGTCTGTACTGAATTCTGAGATGATATACGCATTTTCTTAGAATGTCTTACCATTCTAATCATCAAGGTATGCTCTGGTTTTGTTTAGATAAATCAGAGAAAAATCTACCCTTTGAGTTCACCACTGGGATTTTAATGTGAGAAAACTCATTGATATGGACAGAGAGGAATTAAGGTTTTGGCAAGCCAACCTTTGAAATACCCCTTTGGATAAATAAATACAAGGTCTACAAGACTGTAATCCAAGGTCAAAAACTGCTTTTTTTTTTCTTTTCTGGGAAACAAATGTAGATAAGCTTTCTACTTAAGCTTAATTAACTCCACTGGGTCAACAAGGTAGAACCCCCAGGACACATACATTAATCCTGATCTTGGGTCATCTTTTTAACTATGTGTGTGGTCTTTAGGTCAGGGCCTTATCCTTAACACTGTAGCAGGGGTCCTCCATGTCACAGTATGGAACCTGTGGTTGTAACTCTCCACGATAGATACTAAGCTTAGGAAAACCTCAAACCCACAACAGAGAGGGTCACATACATGACAAAATACAAGAAAGGGTAGACCAGGCAGAAGAACAAAGTTGTCTGCTTTACCCAGCCTGCTCTTTCCTGTATCTCAATGAAATGGTCCCATTCAGAAATCCCATAGAATGTCATTTAGAAAGGCCCTGCCTCCCTGCACTGCATGTTCATGGTGTCATTTCAGTCCCAGGAGGTCATCTGGCAAAGACGAGAACAAAGAGCCAAAGTAGAATCTCCCCCAGATCCTGTTGGAAGTCCCAGAAGGGCGACTCTTCACTTAGCTCACCAGAGTGTTTCCTTCTGTCACTCAGACATCTCAAAGACTCCTGTACCAGGTGAAGTGCCCAACCCTGCTCAAGTCTTGCCACCCCAGTACCAATGCAGTGCTCTTCGGCATGGGGTACATAACACAGTGTTCTCAGCAGGTGAGGTCTTCCCCAACTGTGTGTGTGTTCACGTAGATACACCTGTGTAGATGCATGTATCTGTAAACATTTACGGCTGTGAAATTGGAGTGAGGTGGCTATTCCTGAAAGGAATGGGTATTGAGAAGCTTTGTGACCACATGCCATGTTTTCCACTTGCATTTTTCTATCTAATCCTCTTTTCTTTAAATCACCACCCTTGAATCCCAGGGAGCAGGGCAAAGGGAAAAGGTCAAAGGGGAAGGAAAAATTAATTGGTTGTGAATGTAAACATTGCTAGTATAAATGCTGAATGTGGAATTTTATTCTGGGCTGCCTTTTGGGTGGTCTCTCTATGTCTGCCCTTAAGGGAGGGGTTATTTCCAGGGAAGGACTATCTCAGGAAGCAACAAGATTCAGCCAGGTCACGCCAAACTTTGAAGATCATTTGTCCAAGATTGTAATTATTTTGCCCCAGAGACTGAACTGCTGTAACTCACCTTAAAAAAGAAAGAAAGAAAGAAAAAAAAAACAGGTTGAATGCCCTGGGTTGCTCTCCCAACTCCACTGATGCTTCTCAGACATCCAATTCACTTCCTCTCTTGGGGACACCCAGCCCACAACTTTATCAAGCCCGGAGAGATTCTCCAAGCACTAGAGGCTTAGATTCAGTCTTTTCTTCCCTTAATAGACTGTGCCTTGGGGGACACGCCAAGCACTGAACAGCTGAGGCGGAATTGTACCATCTATCGGCCTTGGTTCTCCCCTTATAGCTACTTTGTGTGCACAGATAAAGAAAGTCATTTGGAGACCTACAGCTTCCCAGAGGTACAACGGGATGAGGGCAGGGAGGGTAGGGGGGACACTGGCCAGCCTGAGGACATGGCCGAGAGCATTTGCTCTTCCTCCTCCTCCTTGGAGAATGCCTGTCCCCGGGAAACCACCAAGAAACCCAGACCAGACTTGGATTCCAAGGACTACATCACATCCCAGGATATCCTGACAGCTTCCAAGTGGCACTCCGCCCAACAGAATGGCTACAAATGTGTGGCGTGCTGTCGCATGTACCCTACATTGCACTCCTTGAAAAGTCACATCAAAGGGGGGTTCAAGGAAGGCTTCAGCTGCAAGGTGTACTACAGAAAACTCAAAACTCTCTGGGGAAAGGAGCAGAAGGCACGGCCAGGAGACAGGGTATCCACTAACAGCTGCCAGACTTTCAAGTAGACTTATAGCAGCCCATTAGAACAGACAAAAGGAAAATATAGGGGGTTAAAAACTATGTTATGTCTAAAGAAGTGAGAATAAATCAAAGTATTAGTCATAAGCTTGTGCTGAGTCTGAGAGAGTGTCTAACCACATGCCCTGATGGTTAGCTGGGGAATAATACATTTGGGTTGATTTGGAACTGGTTGAAAGAGTAAGATTCCCAAAACAGTCATTAATATGTCAATGTCATTTTGGAAAGGGAGGTCTTTAGTGAAATGCCCTAGGGGTCTGGGATTCATCCAGGATTCAGCTTTTACTAGTTATTTAGATGGGTATAGACAGCACATGTATCAGATCTGCAGCGGATATAAAGCCAGGAACAATCGTTAACATATTAGATGACAGAATTGAGACCCAAAGTGATTTCATCACGTTAGGACAATGGACCACACTGAATCAGATGAAACTGAATAGTGGTAAGTGTCAAGTTCTACATTATGAATTTAAAAAATCAACTGTAAAAATACTCAATGCAAGTGGCATGGCTACAAACAGGTCTTATAAAAGAATGCCAAGGAGTTTTAGTTACTACAGGCTCAATAGGAGTCAATGGCATTTTATAGAAGTCAAAAAAGTTAATGCAGTCTTAAGCTGCAGGAAGAGACAACCTAATGAATGCCCAGAATGTGGGAGGTGGCCATGCAGTCGCCGTCTGCCTTGATCAGACATGCTTCTTCCATTCCGGTAATGGTGCTTCTATTTCCTAAGTGATCCACCTAATCTAATGGGGATTCTTGAAGGCTTCAAGTCTCTTCAGTAAGACCCCTACTTCTCACTCAGGCCTCTGTAGCGATCCCTTACTGTCACAGTACATACTCATTTTTTTTTTGTGTTTGGGGATCCTGGAGGTAAATGAGTGTCTTAGGACTGAATGCCATCTCCTTACAAAGGGGTAAGATCCTACAGATCTAGAAGATGGAATAATCAATTGGACTGTCTTGGTTTTGTTTTTTTTTCTTCCTTTTTTTTCGGTAAAGATTGGCCTCTCTTCATATCTTAAAGTATTTCTTAGAAAAGTGAATGAAGTGAGGACGGCTATGAGTTCCCTGCACTGGGAAAGAGAGAAAGCCAAGCAAAGGGGTGGGTTGGTGCTATTTCATCCCTTATGAAACCCACAAGAGACAAAATTCTCTACCCAATTTGGTCACAGTAGGGAAAAGGAGCATGGGGTGGACAGGCCATGGGGAGGTTTACAGGATACCTCTAATGTCTCCTGCAGTAGCTTCCCAACACATTATTTCCCCATGATCTGGAAGAGTTTGCCCCCTTTTAAATATAAAACTCACTTCCAAATGGCATTTGGTTTGCATCTCCTTTTCCCAGTCCCCATTGCTGATTTCCATCCTAAGACAGCAAGCAACCTCCTCCTCTAGAGCCAGGGCCTTCTTTGCAGGGACTGCTATGTCACAACTCTCTCTTTCCCAGGCAGGTTAGCCTAAGGCTGTCTTAACTGGACAGTGTCCTAGGATCCTAGATCATTTTACAGATGATGAAAGTGAGCATCAGGGAGATAAAGGCCACACAAAGGGTCAGTGGTGGGATTTGAACCCAAGTACCCTGACACCAGAGCCAGTATTCTTTCCACTGTTCCATGCTTCTCATGGGACTTTGTGTCAAAGGTCACCCAAGTTTTTCTTGACTATAAAAGTCAATGTGTATTATGTGTGTATGAAATTAGATGAACATGGGTACACAAACAGTGCCTAGAGCACCTGGGTCTGGAGTCAGGGAGACTTGAGCTCCAATCTAGCCTGAAACACACTAGCTGTGTGACCCTGGGCAAACTGCTCAATCTCTATTTGCCCCAGTTTCCCCATGGGTAAAATGGGGATAATAACAGCAGCTATACCCCAGGGTTTTTGTGAAGATCAAATGAGAGAGTTGTAAAGCACTTAGCACACAGTAGGTGCTATGTGAATGTTGCTATGATGGTATACAGGGGCGTGCTTGTACACATGCATATGTTCACATGTGTATATATACATATACACATATGTATGTGTGTATACATACACACACAAACATGGACCAATACTAGAAGTTTTTTTATTCTCTCTGACCAACCACCCTCCACAGATGGAGAAGGGCAAGACCTGGACAATCCCCCTTTCTCATATATCATCTGTTTTCTTGTGGTTTTCAAACAGGACTCTTTATATTCTGCTCCTGCCAAATCAAGTGACAGTGACAAGGGCTCAGCCTCAAATTTTATGAGTCTATTTTACAACTTGAATGTGAGGCATAGAACCTAGGCCTGGAGGTATGACTTACAGAAAGGACCATAGGGAAGAGCACTGGCACAGGAGTCAGAGGACGTGAATTTAAATCCTGCCCCAAACCCTATTACTTGTGATACTTAAGTCACTTAACTATCCAAGTGTGTGTGTCTTCTCCCTTGGGCTCAAGATCTATGAACCTATGAGCTAGCCCAGTGGTTCCCAAAGTGTGTGGTCTAGGTACCTCTGGGGTCAGAGTTATTTTCACAATAATAAAATGTCTTAACTTCTTATATGGTAAACATTGGTACATATAACTCACATAAACAAAAGTTCTTTGTGGGGGATCCTTAATAATTTTTAAGAGTGTAAAGGGATCCTCAGATCAAAAAGTTTTAGAACTGTGAAGCTAGCCCAGGGAGATACTATCATTGATTAGGAGATGCCTAGCAAGAGTACATTTCCTGACCCTAAGGATTAGCTGTAGGAACTTGAGAAAATCATTTTTATATCTGCTCTAAAATCAAAATGATTATTCACCTTTGTTGCTTCCTCTCTCTAACCCTTGTTAATTAAGTAATCTTACTTAATACAGTATTAAGTTAGTACAGGAATTAGTCACTTACCCTTTAGAAAGGTAAGTTTGAAGAAGACCCATTTTTCTCATCTGAGAAATGGGGAGAATAGTACTTATAGTATCATTGGGTTAGAGATATACAGTCACACAGAGAATAAGAGATCATCTAGTCTAGCCTTAGCTGTACAGGGATCTAGAACTGAAAAGGACCTTAGACATCTCATGCAAACTCCCTCATTTTATAGATACAGAAACTGATTTCCCAGAGAGGTCAAAAGACTTGCCCAAGGTCACACTGGTACTAAGTAGCATTTGCATCCAGGGTCTGCTCTGTTTCTTTAAATAGATTTTTTTTGACTGTTTCTATTTTTACTTCATTTAATATGGTGACTAATTTTGTGAGCCCCCTCATAGTTCTTTTTGGCAGCAGGCAGGATACAAATGACAAATAAATAGATGGGATGCCTCTCTTTCCTTTTGAAGCAGAAAGCCTAGTGGTTAATAAGGCCTACTCTATACTCATGCCTTCAGGAGAGACAAAGAGCAGACACAAGGTTTCCTACTTCACTGGCCTAAGTTTCAGCATAGTGGCCTTCAAGATAATTTGGTAACTTCTCATTGATGCAGTAAACAGTCCCTGCTTCCCAGATTGGATTATTATACCTTTAGCAAGAAAGCCCTATTGTGACTTGGTTGGGGTTTTTCTTCACCTCTCATTTGTTTTGGGGCCACTTTGGTAAAGGGGACCATCATCCTTTTTAGGTCGAGGCATGGTTATTTGGTCCATCTGTCTGCACACTTAGAATTGACCTGATGTCTGGACTTTTCTGCTGACCACACAAAGGTGAAATCAGTAGTAAAGCAGTCAGTGAGGACCTAGTTCTATGCAAATGCATTGAGTCTGCAGAATTCCTAGAATGATTTGAAATATTTCTTCTAAGCTAAGCCTGAGGACTTCTGGTATTTCTATGAGAACGTCATCGAAGTCTTTTTGGAAACTAAGCAGATGGTCTCTGCTATCCCAATTCCAAGGTAGATGGGGGAGGTATATAACAGTTTTTTTTTTTAAAAAATCATAGGGTAGTAACTTTAAACATCTTCCAGAACTTTCTGTGCATTAAAAGGGCAACCTTTATCTTTCTTTTTTTTTTTTAAATGTTGCTTGAGACATCAAGTTAAGTGTCAGTGATGGTGATGGCATCACTCACTGGTTTGATCTTTGTCAAGTCTGGCCACACTGGTGTTAGAGGCTATCTAGGCAGCTAGGTGCTTATACTCCCCAAATGAGAACCCTCTGACCATTACCCGCATTTCAGCTCTGCAAAATTTAGACTGTAAATGAGCTGCCATTAACCTGACAGCGAGAGGAAGTTTGATACATTGGCTGACCTTGAATTCAAGAACACCTGGGCTCACCCCCTGCCTCTGGAACATATCTGTATCTGAGTCCATGGGCAAGTCACTTTATTCATCAGTTGCCCCCAGACATCTGGCCCAGGAGTCAGGGGACCCTGCCCCAAATCCTACTACTTGTGACCCCTTGAGCCTATCACTTAAAGTGTCTTTCTCTTTCCCCTGGGCTCAAGATCTGTGATCCTATGAGTGAGCCCAGTGGTTTCCAGAGAAGCTAGTCCAGGGAACTCTGGGTCATCTGTAAGATCATCAGTTACCCCCAGGCAACTCCTTACAATGAGCTATGAATCCACAACCTTAAAAGGAGGCTCTGCACTGGAAGAAGCTTCTATTAATTAAATGGTAAATGGGGACTAAGTTCCCCCTCCCCACCAAAAATCCCCAGGCAAACCCCAAATACTTTAAAGTAATATATGGATGACAAATCAGAGCAGGAAGGAAGGGATCTTAGGTCATTTCAGCCAGTCTCCTCATTGTACAGGTCCTGAGAGAGGTGATTTACCTGAGGTCACACAGTGGGAGACAAAGGTGGGCTACGAAGCCTCCCACTACTGTGCCTATAAACAAATGGAAATAGGTGTTATTAGTTTCATTACCAGACTGGACCTATGGACTCAGAAAGCAGCCAAACCTTAAAAGAAAGTGTGCTGGTAGCAACTGGGAATATTCATTAAACCTAAAATATGATACCCTGTGATTATGTGGTATGATTGTGGTACTGCAGAAGGAGCACTGGAGTTAGAGTCAAAGGACCTGAGTTCAATTCTCTACTCTGCCATTGACTGATCTGTGGCCTTCAGAAAATCACTTGATCTCTCCTGGCTCCAGTTTCCTCATTCAAAACAAGGGGCCAGGACATCTAAAGTCACTTCCGGTTCTAATAATCCAATTTTGTAGACCTAGGAAATTCATTAGCATAGTCCACAACATCCCAGAATCTCTGAGAGGGGAGAGAAGTGTATAGGGAAAGGAGGAGTTTGCAAAAATACTTGTGTGTTGATTCCTTGGACTCTGCAAACTGATTGAGCTGAGCATCAGATGAGGGGACAGATTTCCTTCCCTCCCTATACCACCCCCATAGGAAATGAGTCACTCATCCCACATCTGCCTGACTTTCGGGGAGGAGGTTAAGAAGGAGGCAGGTAAAGTACAAAAGTAAGAAACAAGAAGAGACAACAGAAAGAGACTTTAGAAATGAGAAAGGTTTTATTTAGCAAAAGCCACTAGACCGGTGACAACATCCAGGGAGTAAGTGCACTTACATGGACAGAATAGTTTCCCAGAGAGTTGAGTCAATAGGGTTAATGAAACAACAGTTGTACAAAGGGAAGAAAGAGGAAAGGAGTGGGAGGGGAATAAACGAAACATCAGATCAACCCTCAGGAAAGCAAAATCAATAGATAAGGCCAGAGAGAAGTTTTACAGACAGTGCTGAGATTAGCAGAAATAGAGTTACACATTTACAATTCCAATGTACATTTGAGTGAGCAGAGGCTGCTTTTCCTTCCCTGGCCCCATGCGCAGCCCCCTGTGCAGCGAGTGAGTGGCCCACACTCCTAGGGGGTCTGGGAGTTCACAGCCTCTGATCATCCCTGATACAGGTGCTTTGCCCACACATAGCCGCCTCCGCCAACCCCCAGTCCATATCTCCTCCACAAAGTTGCAGAACTGAAGAGTGAAAAAGGAACAAGTTAGCAGAGTGAATAGCAGGAAAGGAGAGGGATCGGAGGGGAGAGGGGGAACTCCACTGGGATAATTGGTATAAGGTATTCCAGTTTGTTTCCATCTTCCCCAGCCAAGGGTCGAACAGCTGAGGCCACCTTGATGCTTTCTGGCTGCGCCCTCCCCAGCTCTGAATCCAAATACACTCCCGTTTGGACACACAGTGACTGCAACCCATTCTCAAACACGTGGGCGATCATGCAGCTCACGCTATGTAGGATACCAATACCCGAACAGTTGCCATAGGGAATATCTGGGGCTAGCCCAAGGGATGGGAGGAGAGAAAAAAAAAGCTGACCAGCAAAAGGAGTGGAAGTCCTCCCTAGGCCAAGAACAAGACTCTAAAGCTCATTTTCCTTCTAGAAACAAGCTCAGTCTCTCAGCCTTTCTTATTCTTCTCCTCATTGAAACAAAAGGTCCAGACTAGAAGAAAGAAATTTTTAGTCAGGCCACTATTTCCAAGATAAAACAAGTGTTCCCAATTGGGGTGTGTAGGGTGTAGCTGCCACCTGGAACCAAACTGATCCCAAATAGTTACCTAACAACACCAACTCTGGTTCTACCACTCAACCCAGTTTCAGATCAGTGGGATAACAGTTCTTTGTGGTCTTCCCAACTGGACCACCAGCAAATATTGGAAGTCAGAGAGCAAGCAAGGGATTGAAAGGGTCTTGATAATCAGAAAGACCTCTTCCAGTGGAGTGAGATTGGCTCTGAATTTAAAGCCCAGGGTTACATTCAGTATTAGACCTGCCTGGTTCCTCTACCACCTCTAATTTCCCCTACCCCCAACCTTTGTCTTTCTACATTCTCTTTGGTTTTGTCTTTGTCAGCCTATCTCTTGCCATAGTTGTCTTCTCCATATCAATTGGGCATCTTCTTGTTCCACTTTTTTATATATATATATGGATATATATATATTCTCTATGTATATACATCTCTATAGTGCATATGTTCATATCTACACATCTACATATATACACACATGTACACCTTCAGGGACCTAGGGTCATATAACAGGTTGCCTAAGGCCTGGCCTACCTAACGAATTCCTCTTACCCAACAGCACAGCCTTGTCCATTCTGCTACTGGCTTTACCTGTAGCTCCTGCTGGCCCACAGCAGGCCACCAGCATTGTCACATCCCCTCCCTCTATCTACAACGCTCTCTGGTGAGCAAAAACTTTGTTTCTTTTAAGCTGTCTGTTAACAATACAGTACACTTTAGGGCTTTGCAAACCAGATAGAGATGGACCAAACTAGGCTCAATTTCCTTGTCTGGGGTGCTCTTCCCTCTTCTGTTAACATGTAATTTTACCTAGGCCCAATTCAATGTATTTTTTAAAATACAAATAAGAATACTTCAGAGACAAGATTAATCCATTAGAATTATCTTAGAAGTACAATAAATGGGATAGAAGGGTATTCTCATAGAATATGGGGGCAGAGCCAACAGATGATGGAAATCTTGCTCTTGGGTTCTTTTCATACACAATTGGGCAATTGGGCAATCTTCAGGAGCACACATAAACATACAGACACACACAAACATTAACTATTTCCAATTAAATTGTATCTGGTACAGTAATCTCTGGATTTGATCAAGAAGAAATTGCAGCAGTTACATATTTTCCTAATTTACAAAGAAAACCTAAGGTTGAACATATGACTTGGGACTAAAACATACTTCCTAGTGACCAGCACCTTCAACAATCTTTGACCTCTAAGCCTGTAGCTTTGCTATCCAAGGATAGTTGACTCCCTTCAAATAAACTGATGAAATCCAATAAACCCCAGTTTTTCTTCAGGCATTTTCTAAATTCCCATTAAGAATAAACAGACTCTGTCTCCCTGGACAGAGAGAAGAATGGAAACTTTTTCTTAAGGCTCCTCTACTAGTCTTTTACCATATCCACATCTCTGAGGTGTTACATCGATCACTCAGTCATTTCAGACAGGTGTTCATATGAACGATGGTGATGAGACTAACAATTCCTGACTCAAGCGAGACAAGGCCCATTTGAGATTCCCATTGACCAAAACCCTTCCCAGCCACCAGCTGATGTCTATTTAACAAACTGAAAAAACCCTATAAAACAGCCTGGGGAGGGGAGGAGATAGGAAGAGAAGCTAAGGCCCCCTGAAACTCTGAGGACACAGCTTCTGTTAGCAGGGCCCTTAAGTGTCTGGGCCACTTTCCAGATATAATTTTGATGGGTATTGCCTTTTCCAGAGAGGGGAAAAGAGGAATCCCATACCCAAAGAAAGGACCAGTGTCCTATTTTTCCATGAGTCCTTCACCTCCCTGTGGGCTTCAAAGGATTACATAAACCAAGACAGCCCCTCCTGTAGGGAACATGCCACTTCATTGCTTTCACTGAAGGATAAAATTTCCTCTCTCCATTGCCAGCACACTCAGCCCTCATATGCCTAGCACTGGCTCACCTTTAATGAAGACAAAGCTAGGCACTGAGTGACAGGCTTGATCTAAGAGAGGTATCTAAGAAGATACTACCTCAGGTAGCATCCCTTTTCAACAAGGAGTGCAGAAAGAGAAGGGGAGGTTGTGACCTTATCAGCCCAGTCTATAGGATACAGAAGTCCTTCCTCCATAGGCCTGGCAGTTCTGGAGATGGCAAATCTCTAAAAGAATGTAATGGGCCCCAGAAAGCCAGCTCCATTTCTCATATCATCTGGAGAAGGAAGTAATAGTTTGACATTGGCTATTACACACTCTCCTTTTCTTTCCTACTCTCCAAAATGAAAACCCTAAAGCCTTTTGGGAAACCCCAAACTTCTCCAGCCCCAATCACCACCCCAATGAGCACAGAAAGATGTAGTCCAGGCTGGTGGTGCTCCCAGTCTCCCTCCAACTGCAGGCTGTGGAGACAGCTCCCAACCCATTGTCCCTGATGTCCTTCATCCCCAGAAGCCTGGCCACCACCGCCACCGCCTCCTACAGGCACCTACACTGCAATCTCATCATCCAGACCATCCCCCAGCTCCTGCCTCTGCAGGACATTCAGCAGGCGAGGAGGCTCCTCCTGGGACCATGAGTCACGCTCCTCACTCTCGTCCGTGTTAGACTCATATTCTGAGGCAATGCCTGACTCCCGGAACTTGATGAGCTCCAAGCTGCCCAGGAGAGGCTCTCCCCCCGACGGGGAGTCCCCGGGTGGCAGGAAACGGAAACACTCCAGCTTCACCAAACAGTCGCGCCTACCTAAGGGGCTGCCCACTGAGTGAGCGAAGTCGGCCGAGCTGGGGCCTAGCGGGGGCAGGTGGAGGTCCTCGGGCTTGGGAGTCGTAGGGTCGCAGAGCACAGGGAGGACACCAGAGCGAAAGGTGATCTCCAGCAAGCTGTCTTGGGAACCCACTGGGGAAGGAGAGAAGAAGGAGAGGAGACTGAAAGTTAAACAAGTTATAGGCCTGGAATGCTACCACGCACCTCTGGGCTGAGGCACTTTAAAACACTAAAAAGATCATCCCAGGAAAGAGTCATCCTGGGCAATGTGCTCCAATGAATAGCACAGGCTTTGAAATGGCAATACCTGGGTTTAAATTCTACCTGTGACAATCTTGGGCAAGTCACATTTTTCCTCTCTGAGTCTCAGTTTCCACAACTGTCAAAAGAGGGGGTTGGAGTCTATCTAAGAAGATACTTCCTCAGGTGGCATCCCTCCTCAACAAGGAGTGCAGAAAGAGGAGGGGAAGTTGTGACCTTATGGAATTAGCCCAGTCTATATGATAAAGAAGTTCTTCCCTCCATAGGCCTGGCAGTTCTGGAGATGGCAAACCTCTAAAAGAATGTAATGGGGCCCAGAAAGCCAGCTCCATTTTTCACATCACCTGGATGTGAAAGGTCCCTTCTAGCTCTAGACAGGATCTTAGGATCCATGAACCAAGTTCACCAGAATTGTGCTTCCTAATCCATATTATACTGATCTTAAAGAAAAAAAAGTTAAATCCTCTCCTTCTGGACACTTTACTGACTTTTAGTCTTAGTGCCAAGGCCATCGAGGACTCAAAGAGGGAAGTTTGGGGAGCCAGAGAAAAGGAGGAAGCTGGGAGGGAGAATTCCAACACAGAGATGAGGAGAAAGAGAAGAATCAGCTGATTTTTTTAGGCATAGAGGTGTAAAAAACTTGAATGATAAGAAGTTTTCTGGTAAGCATCAGGGCATGATAGAGTCAGGATGGCCTGGGCTCAGGTCCTGCGACTGACCAGGAGAAAGTCTCAAGCCCTCAGTGCCCCTTTGCAACACTCTTAGACTGTTAAGTTTCAGAAGAGTTACTGGAGGAAAATTTCACACTGGGAGTGCTCTACACCAATGAAACCAGAATTCCATCTCTCAAGGACTGTGGATTGGGGAACAGGGACATAAGCCATCCTCCCAACACCAGAAAGGCTTATGAAACAGCTCTCCCTCAATATAAATGGCTCATCAGTCAGCCCAAACCTCTTTGCTGAGCACAATCACGGATCAGAAAGTCACTAAGTTTGGGGGAAGGGGAAATGCATCCCGGGAGTCAGGAAATAGAATTTGGAAAATAGGCTGAGAATAACTCTAATGTGTATTTAATCAGGCCTGTCATGGGTTAATTCCTGGGCTACATGTGAGCCAGTGGCTAAGGTGGTCTAGACTATAGAAATACCACTGTCTCTTTTAAATTTGAAAATGAGAAGCAGTAGAAAGTGTCCTCCGTAGCTTCAGGCATACTAGGGGCACTTGGCAATGAATGGTTAGGCACTAGCAGCCCCAAAGTGCTATATTGGGCACTATCCCAGCTTCTTCCCCTGTCCCCTTCCCCCTTTTGATTGGAAGGCAGATGGAGGCCTTGAAATGAGGCTTCTGGTGAGAAAAGTCAGTGGATTCAAAAACCTTCATTAATGTCCAGTACAAACTCATGGGTGTGTATGAATTAAAAGAATGTCAGGTCTCTAGCAAGTAAATCCAAATGACCCAGAGAAGAGACCCTGGAGCAGACGTAATGGAACTTAATCCAGTTTATACCCAGACAAGGCTAAAGAGATCAAACCCTAACAGAGGAAGTGGAGACATGCTCCTCATATGATCAATCTTCTGTGAGCAACTGGAAAGAGAGAAAGCAGGGAATAAGCATTTATTAAGTCTTCTCTGTGCCAGGCACTGTGCTAGGTGCTTTGCAAATATAATCTCATTTGGTCCCTTCAACAACTTCAGGAAGGTAGGTGTTATTCCTATCTCCATTTTTCAGGAGAGGAAACTGTCCCCATTTTTAGAAATGAGGAAACTGGGGCTAAGAGGTTTTTAAATAACTTGCCCAGGGTCACACAGTGAGCGTCTGAGGCAGGATTTGAAATCTTGCTAACTCCAAGTCCAGCATTCTCTTCAATATATAATCTAATAAAACATCTGGATTCTAACCCCTACTTTATTGATCACTGGCCATGAGATCCTGGGTATGTGACTTGACTTCTCTCAAACTCAAGGCTTGTAAGGATCAAAGGAGAGAAAATATAAGTGAACTCAGAGTTTCTTCTCACAACAACCTTGAGAAGGAGGTGAGAAAACTGAGACCCAGTAATACCAACAGTGGGAAAGCTAGATGGTTCAGTGGACAGAGAAGTGGGCTGGGATTAGGAAGAGTAATCTTCATGAGTTCAAATCCAGACTCAGAAACTCACCAGCTGTCTGGCCTTGGGAAAGTCACTTAACATGCTTCAGTTCATCTATAAAATGAGCTAGAGAAGGAAATGGCAAACCACTCCAATATCTTTGACAAGGAAAACCCCAAGTAGGGTCACAGTTGGACGTGACTGAAATGACTGAACAACAAATACTGATAATAAGAGTTGGATAAGAAATCTGAGGCCAAATCTCCTGACCATAAGTCTACAACTCGATTGTGGTGCCTTCCTAGACTCTTAGCCTACTCTCAGACTTTGCCTTGTGGCAAAGCCAGCACATAAGCAATCCATCGTGGGGATGCTGGCTCTCACTGCACATCTCTCCTGGCACCCAGGAGGCATTTCACAAGTACCAGGTGGGTCCATGGGGCTGTTGGTTGTTTATTTAGAAAGTAGGGTTGGATCGTGGGACTGCTTCATTCCCTGCCTTTCTCAGGTCTTCTTCAGACCCTGGGCTGGTAAGTGGAGGCAGAGGGTGGACCAAGGAGCAGCAGAAAGATCACTTACTGGCATCATGTCCTGACAATTTGAGCTCAAGCTCCTGCACTTGTTTGACCAGCAGGGAGATGTGTTGAAGCATGTCCTTGTTCTGTAGCAGGAGCTGGTGAACTCGAGCCTGGGCCTCCAGTCGAGCTGCGGCCTCTGCAGCCAACTGGTCCTTCAGCAAGTGAACCTATGTGGTAGGCACAGAGAGGGAGGGCAGAGAGAAAGACAAGACAGCTTGTGAGTCAATCAGTGGGCAGCAGTCCTGGCCCATTAACTCAATCCCAAGAAAATACCTGCCCTCCATATTAACTTGTAAGCTTCTAGAAGGTCAGGATTGTTTCATGTCTGTCTTTGTATCTCCACGACCTAGTGTACCTGGTACATGGTAGACACTCAGGAAATACCTGATCACTGATTAAATGTGAGAGGACTTCCCAATCCCAGGGGAATTGGGCTTGGAATCACCCTCCCCAGGGAAATATACAAATGGCTAGAGTTACATGGCCTCTCATATACCACTCTGCACCTCATGGGCAAGGTCTGAAATGACTTAGGGCCTTTCTCCAAGGAGCCTTTCCACCCCACTCTCCCAACTGCCTTAGATCACAGCAATTTTTCTGCTTTGATCTCCCAAAGACTTAGTATGTTTCCCTAATACAGTGCTTAGATGATTGCTTTGTTTTGAAAGTTATATCTATCTCTCCAACAGGTAAAAAGCCCCCTGAGGGCAGGGACCAAAGACAGTGTGTAACCTGGTTGTCCTACACATGACAGAGAATTAAATATTTATCTCTTGATTTATAGGCAAAGGGCTCTTCCCATGATGCTGGGGCTAATAAAGTAGAGAGGATTCAGGGGAATGGACACTATGTCATAATAAAAGGCATCACAGGAACGTTCCTCATGTTTAGCCTGAAGAAGCGAGGGCCCTGCAGGGAAAGAGGGAGCATGAGAACTATCTTTCTGTATTAGAAGGGCTATCTTGTGAAACAGGGATTAGATTTATTCTGCTTGGGTCGAGAGGGCAGAACTGATATGAGTTTCAATATAAGGCACATTTAGGTTCAATGGTAAAGGGGACCCTTCCTAACAATTAGGGAACATCCAAAGGTAGGGTGGGTAGCCTAGAGGGTGGTGTGTGAGATTTCACTCCCATGGGACTGGGGTCTTTAAGCTGAACCTGGCTGACTCCTGTCCAGGATATCATAGGAGGAGCACCTTTAGCTGGGTACCTTCCCAGCCAGAGAGGTTCATCATGCTAGGCAACAGTCGCAGAATTCAGGTGGGGTCTGGGTATTTTGTCTAGGTGCTTTGTGGATATGTGATTGGCTGGGTAGAGCTAACAAACATGGCAGGCTTTATGATGGGAGGGGGAGAGACTTCTGTTCCTCATCAGGAAGGCAGGAAGGATCTCATGAGGTCCTGAAGGAGAAGAACGAGTCTCCTTGATGCCTTTGAAAGTTGAGGGTAAGAGGAGAAAGGAAGACTTTTGTAGGTAGAGGTGAAAATGGTATGAATGAAGATGTGGAGTCAATGCTGGGAAACTGAATGAAGGAAGCAGTCCAAAAGTCAGTTTGAATAGAAGGAATGATTGTCCTTGTGGAGAAAGGCAAATGGTGAATGGAGTAGAAACAGAAAAGGCAGCTCGTTAAAGAGGAGAAATATGAAAATATGGTGGAAACAAAGAGAGGTATAACAGCTTCCCAGAGCAATACAAGAGTTCAAGAAGTAGATGCCCAGGACTGCTCTAGAGGGGTTTAAACTATGTGGTGTTCAGAAAGGTTAGTGTGGTATTATAGTGTCATTGATTTTGAACTGGTAGGGACTTCAGATGTGCCATTTTATAGATGAAGGAGAAGAGAGGTTAAGCCACTTGCCTAGGACCACACAGCCAGTAATTCTCCGAGGTGGGATTCAAATCCAGGTTTTCCTTATTCCAAATGCAGAGCTCTATCAATTACTAATAGCTGGGATCCACCGATCAAATCATGAGAGAAGTGGTGCCAGGTCTTACAGTGAGGAAAGAGGGGAGTCAAATCCCAGGCTGACACAGAGAAATGCTTGTTAACTGATATCGACTGTGTGATTCTGGGGAAGTCCCTTAATGTCTCAATGCCTCAGGCAGATCTAAGACTTTAAGTTAGAGATACGTTGTTGTTCAGTTGTTTAGGTTATGTCTAACTCTTCATGACCCTCTTTTGGGGTTTTCTTGGCAAAGATACTGGAGTGGTTTGCCATTTCCTTCTCTAGCTCATTTCAAAGACAAGGAAACTGAGGAAAACAGGGTTAAGTGACTTGCCCAGAGTCACACAGCTAGTAAGAATCTGAGGCTGGATTTGAACTCAGGAAGATGAATCTTCCTGACTTCAGGCCCAGCACTCTAGCCACTTTGTCAGCTGCCCCAAATTAGAGATAGATTGCCTGTCTGCTTTCAGTCTCCACACTGAGCTTGGGAAGAAATCGTAGGGCAGGACCAAACGGCATAACTGTGTTATTTTTATGTTTGCCTCCTTCATAGTCCACCCATCCTGTGGCCTGGCTTTCCCCAAGGCTTTGGGTACCTACTATGAGCATCCAGAGTACTGTCTCAATGCATGGCTGCTCCTCTCCCTGCTCACACTCTCAGCTCCCCTGATGAGAATCACTAATGATTCAGGTTCCACTTTCCAGCTCCAGAGGCCAGCCTACCCCATCCTTGCAGCAGAAAGGCGGTGGCAGGAATCTCATGCTACCCTTGCCTTCTGTCCCTCCCTCCTGGCATTTCTAATAAATTGCACTGATATCAGCCAAGACACCTGCTTCACTTTTAAGGATTAACTGCAACCCTATTAGTTCAGGGGAAAAGATGATGAGGGTTGCAATAAGCTATGGCAAAAAAAACAAAAAACAAACACTGGCCCTTTGGCCTCCATAAATTGAATCATGGAGTGAAATCTTAAATGGGATTGGATAGGGGTGGGGTAAGGAAGAGAAGGTCAGGAGACCTATTCATCCTGGGGAATGGGAGAGTCTGGGACAGCGGGAAGAGAAGTGGATTTACTTGGGTTCAGAACCTGACTCAGATCCTTACCAACCTGAGTCTCAATTTGCTCATCTGTATAATGAGAGAGTTGAACCAGATCACCTCTAGGTACTGGCCAAGGCTGTTTCCTCTTGCCCCAAGGGAAGAAAACTGACTTGTAGCTCCAATGCCCTTTTTTCCCTCCATAAATTTGGTGTCTAATTCTGGGTATGGCCATGGTCCAGTCATGTCAAGTGAGTATAACCATGGCAATGACATACAAGTTTTCCATCTTCACACAAGCCCAATCCAGCAGGAATTTGGAAGAAAAAATGAAAAAGTACAGAAACACAGAAAGTCTTGGCTCTTGACTTTAACTTCTCAGGATCAGATGATTTTTTAATATCTCTCTTAGAGAGATGGCTGGGTGGTACAGTGGTTAGAGTCCTATGCCTGCATCAGGAAGACCTGAGTTTCAATCCAACCTCAAATACTTAGTGTTTGTCCCTAGGCAAATCACATACTGTCTGTGTGACCAGAGACACTTACTAGCTGTGTGACTTTAGACAAATCACTTGACTCTGTTTGCCTCAGTTTCTTCAGCTGTAAAATGAGCTGGAGAAGAAGAGGGCAATCCATTCTAGTATCTTTGCCAAGAAAACTCCAAATGAGGTTACAAAGAATCAGACATGTCACTTAACCTCTATCTGTCTCAGTTTCCTTACCTGTAAAATGGGGATAACAGCACCTATGTCCCAGGGTTGTTGTAAGGATCCAGAGCTTAGTACAGGATCTGACACATCTTGTGCAATTAATAAATCCTCTCTCCCTCCCTTTCTTTCTCTGACTTTTTATAATCTTTCTGTGAAACTTTCTTTTTATTATCCCAGTTAGATCAAATGTTCACATAGACCAGACCTTTGGTAGAGCCTTCATACTGGTCTGATCAGCCACAGTAAGATACATTCTATCTGGACTCCAAACAGCGATGTCACTTTGGTCCTTTTCCAGAACAAAGGACAATAACCAACCAACCATTGCACTTTCTAGATTGTGACATCCTTGTGGGGAAGGGGCTGTCTTTAGCCTGTTTTTGTATCCCCAGGGTTTAGAACAGTGCCTGGCACATAGTAGGTACTTAATAAATGTTGACTGAATTGTGTACTTGTCCTTTCCTCTATTTAACTGTAATCTCATTGTGGGCAAGACCATATCACCTTTCTTTCCTTTTTGTGGGGAAAGGGGAGAAGAATTTGGACTCATGATTTCATCACTTTAAAGGAGTCCTGGTTTGAAAATTCCCTCCAATAAGGCAGGTAAGTCTATCTGGAACTTGTTGGCACAATCTGTAATTTTAGAGAGTGGCCTGCGGGCACTGAGGAGTCAGGGAACTTGTCCAAGGTCAGAGGCAGGCTTTGATTCAAGGTCTTCTGGACTTTGAGGCTGACCCACAATCCACCAGACCACTCTGATTCTCCCCCTCCCTCTAGGGAGCAGGCACTTTATAGATGACTGGTAAATTGAATGGCAGAGCAATAAGTGATGGGGCATTTTCACATTTCATGAGCATGAAAGCCAACACTCAACCCAAAGACCCAGAGCTAACAAGCCCAGCCCTCTATGCAGCTGTCAAAAGTGGCCAGGCACAGAGCCTGACATTACTGTGGTGCACACCTCCCATATGGGGAGAAAAAACTGGGGTACAGAATCGTTTAGATTTCTTAAAAAGCCAAAAAGGTCTAACAATGCTCTGGCTGTGCAAGCTAAGGTTTAGTAATTGGGTACTAGACTGGGAAATCAAGAGGGTTGGGTTTTGTTAGGCTTCATCCCTAATCTATTATCCTTTTTGGCATTTTGCTCAGTCTTCCCTTGTTACAGTTTCCTCATCTATAAAATGGACGAATCATCCCAGCACCTTCCTCCTTATCTCATGTGGATGTTCAAAGAATCATGGATGTGGAAGGGACCTCACAGGCCCTCTAATCCTACTCACTCATTCTCTTTTAAATAATTGAGGAAACTAAGGCACAGTGAGGTTGAGTCCTTGAGAACAAACAGGTAGTATGTGCAACAGGTGAGATTTGAACTTGGGTCCTCTGACCTCAGGAAGGTAAGCACCTTCACAACATGACTAGATTAATGTCCAACCTTCTGTATGATATGGAAAAACTTGCCTCTCTTCTCTGGTCCTTTCTCCTCAAGTATAAGGGGAAAGCTTCCTAATAATTACACCTGTCCAAAATAAAATTGGTTTCCTTGGGAGAGAGTAGGTTCCCCTTCCCTGGAGATTATTAAGCAACGACTGGATGACCACTTGTTAAGGAAGTTAAAGAAAGAATTTCTATTTATAGATCATAGATTTAGACCTAGAAATGACCTCAAAGACCCTCAAGTTCAACCCCCTCATAACAGATAAGGAAACTGAGGCACATAGTAAGCATGTGCCCAAGGCAAGATTTGAACCCAGGCATTCTGGATTCCAAGTCTGGTGCTCTATCCACCATATCTATGGTCTCTTCACCATCTATCTGTGTTGCCTTGAGATTCAGACTGGACCAGATACCCTCTGAGGTTCCTTCAAACTCTAAGATTTCATCAAATTTCATAAAATTCTGTGATTTTATGACTCATCCAAAATCATAGAATAAGTTTCTGGGTGAGTCAGGAGTTGAACGGTAATTCTTGTACTCTGGGTTCTGTTTTCTCCCTATAAGAGGGCAATGCTCAAAGTCACCCTTCCCCCTTTCCTTGCCCTCCAAGAAACCCCCATCCCCAAAGGAAATAGAGACAAACAATCCACTCACTGTTGAGCCTACTTGCCTTGACTCCAGCTCCTCCATCACAAGTGGGGGCCGAGCCAGGCTGGTGTTCGGGAATGACAGGCACATGGAAATGGCAGTGGAGGGAACCAGAGCAATTCACCCCGCTCTCCCCCCGCTCCCCTAAACACACACGCAAACACATAAGCAAAGGCATCAGCCGCTAGCAGACGAGTGCACTACCGCTAAGTCATGCAGAAGGCAGGGGCCACGGGGATGGGGGAGTGGGAATGAGGCTGCTGGAAAAAGCTACTGCTTGCCATGGAACTAAGGAACCTGCAAGAACTCAGTGGAGGGGTTCAGCCTTGAGCATGGCCACTCTAAATCTAGCAATGGCCCTCCCTGTCACAAAGCATCAATAACTCGTATACTTGTTTCTAAACAAGTAATAGGACAGGAGAATGTTTTAGTAAGGAATACTGAGTTTCAGTAGCATTCTTTTCATGTTCTACATGAGAAACTGGCAATCTTGGGACCAAACGTGGCCTACTTAACCAGGGCCAATAGCCTGTGGTGTTCAGACTAGTGCTGAAGTGGTATGGAGTCAATCTGTGGTCACACTGGTAGTGGCTCTGGTTCAAGGCCTAGCCATGTCCTTATCCCTGTCCCCAGAATTTCTAGAAGCAGGAAGCTGTGGCAGCCAAGGAATTCTCATGCTGGGTCACAAGAGTGGGCAGAAGGATTTAGAGAAAGTGTTCTTTATTTACATTGAGATCCAACCCAGAAATGACTGTAAGAAGTGGTTGAACACATCCTTAACCCACAAACATAGCCCCAGGCCAATATAGGAGGGACCTGGGAGGATCAAATTAGACTCCTAGATTTATACTCTGAAGCAAGGGTAGGGAAATAAAAATGTCCATTGAGCTCCCCTTCTCTCCTACCTCCCTACTCTGTTCATCCCTCACTCCTAGTCCAGACCCAGACAGGCCTATGTGGGCATTACGGTATATAAGGCAGTATGTGTTACTGACTGCTTTTAAGATCTGTGTTTATTGTGTCTCATCCTAATCCCAAGATCCCACAGGACTGGCCTGTCTATGAGATACAAAGGAGGGTGATGGACCTCCCATGATAAAAAGGAGAAAGAGCTCCATTTAAAAATGTTGAGGTCAGAGTTTCGGCCTTTAGAAATCTGGAGAAAGTTAATACCTTAACACAATGAGATAGAAACCTTGAAATTTGGCAGCAAATGAGTGCACCTAAAAAACTAACCTAATATGAATGCCTAGCACTGAAGACTGAAATCAGTTCCACTCATGAAGATATCCCAATCATACTGCATTTCAGCTGTCTTGAATTAATGGCTAAATAATTCTCTCCCTCTTCTCTCTCCTCTCTCTGGGTGGCAGTTGGCCAAGATATGAACACTCTAACAAATAGAAAGTTTTCACTCAATTATTTCAAGTAGGAAATGAAAATAAATGAGATACAGGTAAAACCCTTGGCATGCCTTGAAGTGTTATGTAAGTGCCAGGTTGTTAACCAGAAGCCTGCTTAGCCCTGGTTCTACAGAGCAGGTGAGCTGACAGTGACTCCATAGGCGCAAAGATTGCTATGCCATTCTTAGGCAGAAAACAAAGGTATTCTTGCCTCCTGGGACACCTGATATCTTTTGGGTGTTCATTCCTCTCCTGTACCAGAGATTCAAACAGGTCCTCGCTGGGATCTGTGCTGATCAGAAAGGTCATCTCAGAGACCAAGCCAAGCAAACCCAACTCTGGGGAGTAAGATCGATGGAAAAATCTGGGGCTGGGAGAGCTCAGGAGGGGCAGGTCAAACTGTCTGCTGTTTTCCTCCGTCAGGTACTAAGATTGACAAGTTAAGGCTGTCATTGATGCAACTGGATCCATGAAATGAAAAAAAAAAAGCATCCAGTGGATCTGATCCTGATTGCTGGTGCTCATGACAAGCTACAAGTCATGCTGTGTGGCTAGTTGGGTACTCAGGGAATATTTCTCTCATTTTGGCTGAGATTCTGTAGATAATTTCTTTTTGGCATTTAGTGGTGAATTCAAATTCAAATGCTTCTCCCATAATATTCACCATGAATATTCATCAGGTCCTTTCTTAGATAAAGAATAATTACTTGATGATTGAAATGCTGAAAGGGAAAAAAGAACACTAGTGGGGAGAATTGATTCACATTCAATGTGAAACTTTAAAATGCAGCAAGAATGGCCCAACAGACCACTAGAAGGTTCTTAGACTTTGTCCACAAGAGAAAGATGAAGCTCCAAAGGCTAAAACTCAACATTGGGGTTGGCCAACTAACTCATCCATTTGACCAAGGATTTATTTTTTCAAATCCAGGGGTTCATTAAGGAAATACTCTCTCTGGTACTAGAAACAACATAAATCCTCTCCTCCTGCTCCAAACATCCCCTACAGCTGTGTACCCTTAAGCCCTCACCCCGCTGGAGGGTTGGGGGCATCAACTGAGGGGGCAGTGCAAATAGGACTTTGTTATAACAAGGCTTTCCAGGAACCTAGATGGCATCTAAGAGAAACCTAAATCATAACGAGCCTCATGCTGTGACCAGTGGTGTTATAACTGAAGTCCCAAGTTATCTCAATACTAGATACAGGGTATGAAGAACTGGGTCAGACAGTATTACTGTCCAAGAAACTACCTACACCCTATGGTAGGGAGAAAAAAATTGCAAATAGTTCCATCAATAGCCTCCAAAAGTTCTTTCCCTTCTCCCCAGCTGGGAGGAAAGAAGGAATGAGAATGTCTACCCCATAAAAATGACGAAAATTCTCTTTTCAATAACACTTCAAAACTTACATATTCTTTGATTTTACAAAGAACCCTAAGCACAGCCTACAAACAGTGCCCAGCATGGCCTACTTTGTCTTCTCCTTTTCCCCAGGCATCAGCTCTCCTTCTCAACCTGAATTATGACTTTAAGATGAATTTTTATTTTAAGATACAGATCTTTAGAAGGGAACTAAATTTTAAATTCCACTTCCAACAGTTTCTGACAGGAGGTTCTGTATTATTTCTCTGACCACTTGTGACAATAGTTGAGGCTCTCATAATTTGCTTGGATTCTGAGCAAGGCCGTCAGGATACGAAATGAAAGAATTCCCTGCCAAGCAGAAGCAAGTCACCTTCCTTTCTGTCTTCCCAAACAGTGGACAAACTCTAAGAGTCTGGAGGTAATTGTACTTTTTTTTTTTTCTGCTTTTATCTTGGGTCAAAAAATGTAAACAAATCATATGATGATAGTTGCTAGAGGGCAAATGCTATCACAGTGAACATACAATAATATGGATTCTTTGGTTCTATCAAATGCCACTTGAAATAAGTGGGTCATTGATTGGAGCCTAGGTGAGATAAGAGTTAGTGTCACCATATTGATTGCGTGTTTGACCTTAAGGTAGAAGGGTAAGGACAGGACCCAAGGTTTCTTCTTTCCTCATCTACTTCTTCCCACCTTATAAGACACATTAATAAGGTATGGTAGGCAAGGAAGGGAGGAGCTCATGTCCCTTCTCCCCTGGTTAGCTTGAGTCACATTAACTAACCACCTGTTATCAAGCCAAGTCAGCCAAGCCCAGCTCAGAGCAGGGAGTAGATGGCAAATCAAAAATGTTTCTCGTTGTTTCAACCCCACCCCTTTCCCAAAGCGATGAATGATGGAATGAGCAAACCCTTGTGGTCCCTTAGTGTTGAAGCTGCCCCTCGAACCCCCCTGAGGAAGGCTAATCAAGCCCATGAGAGCGGAGCCTGTGAGGTAGGGAGCAGGCTGAGGAGAACCTGGGCCACGGCCACTTGCGTCTGCTGCTGCTGCTGCTGCAGGAGCTGTTGGAGGAGCTGCATCTGGTGGTGAGTCGACAGCGGGGTCTCGACACTGGGCAGCTGCGAGGAAGAGGGCAGCAGCATCTTGGGTGAGGCAGTCAGAATGTTCTCCTGGTGGTGGAGTGAGGCCTGAAAGACAATCAACAGGCAGCACAGTGAGGAAGAGTCACAGGGACATTCGACGATGATGATGATGACGGCCTAGGGGGACCTTGGGAAACTGAAGGCGATGCCAGCAGAGGGCAAGTTTTAGCAGGCTCTACCAGGCCTAAAAGGCTTTGCATAGAAACAGACCCTAGCGACAGACCTAGTCTGGTTTCCAAGGACCTAAGTATAGGGTACATTAGCTGCCTTCTCACCCAGTAATTTCTTTCAACAGCTGGAGTCTTAGAGCCTTGGAATATCCCTCTGTTCTCTTGGACTCTTTTCTCCCATTAGCAAATTAGTCAATCAGTCAGTCAATAAACATTTATTAAGGGCCTACTATGTAAATAGAAAGTGTTTCTCTTTTGGCCAGACACCCTGAGAGTCTTCCCCTCCCAGTTTGATTTTTTTTTTTTTTTTAATTAAAGAGTCCGCCCCTTGACTCACTTCATAAAGAGGCCTATTGACTGAATGGGCATTACCTCACTCAAAGTGAGAACCTGAAAAGGCCTTAACCTAATAGGACCTGGGTCTCCCATGGCATCCTGGACCATCTTCAGTCATCCAGATGAATATCAGGCCACTGAACCCAGATGGCTCTGAAGGAGAAAGTGAGGTTGGTGACCTTACACATCCCTCCCTCACTCAAATCCAAGACAACTGCATCATGTCATCATTCCCTGATGTCATGGTCATCTTTGAGAACGAAGGACAAACACAACAACACAATTATTTGCCGGACACTGTGCTAAGAACTTGGGGTATGAATAGAAAAAATAAGACAGCCCTTGTTCTTCAGGAACTTAGAATCTAATCTCCTGGGACCGCCATTTTGAGGGTAGACTCAGGCCAGCAATCCGTTCTTCCCCTTCCAAGTCTGCTTCTGATTTTCAGGACTCTGTTACCATGTCCCCACAGGGTCACCTCCCCCCATGCCCCTCACACACACTTTTTTGCTCCTTTCTGTGTTATCTCTCTCCATTAGGTTGGAATCTTCCTCCATGAAGGTAAGGAATGTATTTGTAATCTCAGCATACAGTAGATGTTCAATTCTCACTGCCTTGTTTTACAAAGTAGTTGAGTTTCAACAGGAGAATTTTTGGCCATTGCAATCCACAATAAAAGAAAAATGCAGAATAGCCCTTGGTCCTATGTGATCCTACTTTGGTACTATGGCAATGGTACTAGAGTGTCAGAAAAGGAGACAGAGGGTAACAAGAATCACACAGCTTTTGGAATGTTGGTAAATATTAACTTAGCTGCTGGTGCTCTAAATGTGAGATTGTTGTCCAGTGAGTCAATATACAGCTGGAGGAAATGACTCACATTAACTGAAGTTCTCATTATAAATCAAACCAGAAGAAATAGGAAAGTTACAGCTATGAGAAGACGACTCACAGGCTCTCCTTGGAGAGGCAGATAAAAGCAGAGGTTTCATTGTTCATCCAAAGGTAATAAGGAATTGTCATTTCATGAGACAGCTAGTTATTTTGCCTTGCTGTGCTTGTGATAAGAATAAACATAAAGACTTTCATGAGGAAAGCTATAGCTTTTGAATTATGTTTCAAAGAATGAGAAAATTCTACAAAAACATGAGAAGACTCTTCAAATCAAATCAACATTTACCTGGTGCTTGTGATGCAAAGGAGCTAAAGGAGATGATGGCAAAAAAAAAATGTTTTAAAATATGGCTCAGAATCAAGAAATGAAAGAAGCCATAGAAACTTCATCTATAAATCATGAATACTTTATCCAAGAAGAGAATTTGGAGTGACAGAATGGGAAGCAAGGTCAAATAATACCAGAGAAAATAAAAATAGTTATATTTTGGTAGTTGGGAAATGATCAGTTCTGGAGTCATTTCTGAATCAATTGTCTGTATATGGTAAAATTGTCAACTTGTTAGGATAAAGTTCAACATCAACACTAAATTAGATGTATAAAGATAGAAGACATGGCATATAACTTAAAAAAACTTTAGTTTGGCATAGTTAAAAAACTTATCGTTAAAGGGAAATGAACAAAGGAACAGACATCATAGGATTCTGGATGTACAGCTAGAAGAGATCTTGAAGGTTTCTCCAGTCCAACTCCCTCATTTTACAAATGAGGAACCTGAGGCTTAGAGGTTAAATGACACGCCCAAAGTCACACAGGTAGTAAAGTGGCAGAATCAGAAAGAGAATCCAGCTCCAAATCCAATACTCTTCCCACCAAAAGAGCCTAGAAAACAGCTCAAAGAGAAAATACTTGACCTGCTTATAAAACACAGAGATATGATGGCTAAGGACAACACCCATTCATAGTTTAGGATGGTGAACTATTAGAAGTCATGTTGTTGTCACTGAATCGTGTCCAATCCTTTGTGACCCCAAGAAGTTTTCTTGGTAAAGATACTAGAATGGTGTGTCATTTCTTTCTCCAGATCATTTTACAGATGAGAAAACTGAGGCAAACAGGGTTAAGCAACTTGCCCAGGGTCATATAGCTAGTAAGTATCTGAGGTCAGATTTGAACTCATGGAGATGTGTCTTTTTCACTTGGGGTTCTGCACCATCCACTGTACCATCTAGTTGCCCTTGAAAACCATATTGCCTTACGAACCAAAGAGGGACAGAAGTTTGTAGAAAACTTGGCATGAGACTCAATTGAATCTGATCATCCCAAGACCATTCAAGGATGAAACTGTATGGAACATACTTGGACAGAGACTGCGTATAAGCAATTATCTGGGTCCAGAATTGAATAGGACAAAAAGAGAGGGGTGGATTATATGCAGGTGGATAATTATGCAACATTTTTAATGACCCACAAATTACAAAAAGCCATCCTTTCCACAATAGTAGTCTTTTGGTGTGGTTATATGGGTACGAATCAGGGAATACTATAGTATTCAAGGAATCTAAGGAATCAGTGTTTTGGGTTACCTAAGGACAATACAGAAAAGTATAGTAACCATACTTTACACTTCATAGCTTATAACTGCACTAAGCCTTTGGGGATACCCTGTATTACCAATGATAAACTGCACGTAAGAAGTAGCATCAGAGACATATGGTTGGAAATGGAGGTGGGCCAGTCACATAGTGAGAGGAAGAAAACAGATAGATAGCTTCTATACTTCATCCCTAAGTAATGTTAAGAGACCAAGAGAAAGGTCACCAGCATGTTGAGTGAACTTTGGGATTGATGGGAGGTCTTGGGTGAGAATAGAATAGCTTGAGAAGGTATGGATGTATTATAGCATAGACTGTTGGAGACAGGACCCTTCATGATGAGATCAGATGTGTTCAATTGATGAAGAAGTGTTGGCATGTATGGGTAAGAAGCCAATTTGTACTTTGAGGGCTGCTAATGCTATTCTCTTCACTGATAAATATTCAAAGTGGCCCAGAACAGGAGACAGTGAGAGCTATCTGTCTGGGAAAGAAGGCTTTGTCGAATAAACAACACAGTTGGACAATTATATTTTGACACTTTGGCAATCAATCTAACTCAGTGGGAGACAGATGGCTTATATCACCCAATCTCTTCACTGCTAACCATTCCTCTAAGGCTAAGTCACTTCAGGCCATAGAGTCATAAAGATAATAGTAAAAAGATACAGAGGTTGGCCATGGCTGCCATTATGGAAACCTATATGGAAAATGGGAGAAGGGGTTACAGAGAGGATGAGTCTGCTTCCATACAATACTCTGCTGACTCTGACATGCGACTGCAGCATGCTGGGATGGACCTCCCTAAGCTGGGACACCAAGCCTAGTGAGATTCAATGTAAGAAGGAACTTGGGATTGTTTTTAGCATGTAACCAGGGAAAATTTGTTTTCTTTAAATAAATAAATGAGCTCATTGAAACAAAAATAAAGAACAAAACAAGAAGGAACCTGGGTCTGCATCCCGAGTTTGGGTTCCAAATCCAAAAGGTGAACTGGGATGAAATATTCCTTGGCTAAAATCAGCTTTCATCTGCCTTTCCACTTCAACTCTTAATTCTCCCTCTCAATCTTTTTTTTTATAGTTAATTTATTTATTTTGACTTTTCAACATTCACTTCCATAAGTTTTAAATTTTCTCCCCCTCCCTAAGACAGCATGCAATCTGACACAAGCTTGACATATCTCCCCCTCAATCTTGCTGGATATTTAATGATATAGTAGCTTTTGACCATTTCATTACTCAGTTGAGTTGTAGGGAGATGAGTTCTGAGGATGACCAAGAGTTGTGGTAGCTGCAGGGAAGAACTCTTGGTCTACTGTTGGGATGGTGGAAGAGGGGGAACTTTGCCTACCTTGGTATCTGTGAGGAGGTCTCCTTCCTTCCCCACTGCATCAAGATCAGTTACTCCTCGGCTGAATTCTAGGATATCACTGCCTGGGAGAGGGATGTCCACAGCATCGATGTCAGTCTCCTCTGCAGTGGCTGCGGAGGCCTTCTCAGCACCAGTCAGTTGGCGGGCTATGGGACATGACAGCAAAAGTGAAGGACCGCCACATAGCAAGGCTGACACTGTCGCCTTCACTGGTGGCTCAGTGATAGAATTCTCACAGGTCACCGCAGAGACCAGGCTCAATTCCCAGTCAATGCAACAAACAATTTTGAGAAACAGTTTGGTGTAGTGCAGAGATACCAAACATACAGCTCATAAACCACACGCAGCCCACAATCCTCCCGAGTGTAGTCTGAATTAGATTAAAGTGAAATTGGAAAATATTTAGCAAAATAAATAAAACAACACAATAAAATGTGTTGTATTATTATAGAGGCTTTCTTGAAAGGGAAATTTACATATTGTGAATCCTCTCATGTTCTTTAGTGCACGTGGCAAGGCCTTTATTTTCTTTTCTTATTTCATATTTAAGTTTTAGTATTTAAATTTATAATGTTCTTTTTCTTTTCTTGTATATTTAAGTTTAAAACTAATAAGAAATACAACAAAACACAGGTAATGTTACACTTTGAAACTTTCAATATGCAGTTCTCAGCCCTTATGTAATGTTTGGAAGGCCACAATAGTACCAGACTTTGACACCACTGGCACAACGGATAGACTTCTGGACCTGGATTCAGGAAGACTTGGGTTCATATCCCAAATCTGACACTTTCTAGCTGTGCGATCTTGGGCATATCAATGAACCTCTCCAAACCTCAAGTTCTTCATCTCTTTTAAATAAGGGGGTTCACTTAGATGACGCCTAAGGTCTCTTTTGAGCTCTAAATCCATACCCTAGGAACCACAACACTAGATACTTGTGGTTCAAGTCAGGTGGGCTTGGAAGGAAGGTCTGTGGATTTCACAAAAAGACAGTTCTCTCAATAACAGTCACATCATTCATGGGAACTAAGCTTCTTTATACATAAAATGAAGATGCTGGAATAGAGATTACTAAAGTCTCTTCCAACTTTACAAATCTGTGTGTGAGCCACCATATGAGGTCTTTTTCTGTTCAGGTTTTGCTACCTAAATATACTTCTCTCCTGGGTTCATAGGAGCAGATTGATAGCTAGAATGGAACTAAGTCAGAGATCATCAAATCTAATTATCTCATTTTACAGATGAGGAAACTGAGGCCCACAAATATTAAGTGATTTGTCCAGGGACTCGAAGCTGGTCTTCCATCCACTATACCCCAGTGCATCTAATGTCAAACCCCAAGGTGTAAGTCTCTTCTCAGGTATGGTAGCAACTGATCAGTCAGTGAGTCTGTGTCTGTGTGAATCTGAGAGTGTCTACAGGTTCTCTTACACAAAACAGGCTAAACCAACATGCCTTAAGCCCCTGTGCCCTGGGAATTGAGGACACAAACCCAACAAAGCTGAACCAGACACACAAATATGAGCTGCACCCTGCCCCCACCTTCCTTTTACTACATCTCAAGAACCAGACTTCACGAGTCTGAAGTATCTGCCTCATAGCACAAAGTGTTGTGTGAATTCTTATGGTGCAAACCCACAAAGGCCATTGGGGGAAACACGACTGATATTCACAAAGTATTTAACCAGTGTCTGGATTTCCTCCCGGCTGCTCCTGGGAACTGTGATGATGAGTCTGTTTAGGGCTTAGGAGAGAGTTTATAGGAAGAGGCAACAGCTGTGGCCAGTCGAGTTGGCCAGAAGGAGCAGGCAGCTGCTTAGGCAGCCACTTCCCATGCAGCAAGAGCTAGAGATCTACAAAGAGGATGCTTTCCATGGAGGAAAGGCACAGGGAGAATAACAATAATAGTAGCTATTTTTTGTTTTTCCATCACCTTCATTTCAAATTGATCCCTTGTCTTAGCCCTACCCAGAGAGCTATTATCTATCTATATCAAGAGTACACACACACACACACACACACACACACACACACACACACACACACACCCTATATCAAGAAATAAATAAGAAGGAAAAAGGACAAACAACGCATCCCAACTAAACCAATCCATTCACTAAATCTGAGAGTATACACAATGTAGCTCACCCAGGGCCCACAGAAGGGAAAGAGGGACATTTTCTTGTTTCTAGTGCATCACAAACATTTATTGAATTGTACTGAGTGGAGTCATAGTCCTTGAGAGAGTGTAAGTCAGATGTGCTAGCATAAGCTGAAGATATGAGTGGAGTATGCCATGGAGATACCAAGGCCAGGACAATCTGGGGCCATGAGGACGACTGCTGAAGACATTTGGATTTTGAAGAAGAACCAGGAGCAACTCCTGACAATAGAAGTATAAACAAACAGAGATGGAAAATAACTTCTTGGAGGAAAAATTAAAGAAATGGGAGTCATGTAGTCTGGAGAATAGAAGGCTAAGGTGTTGACAACGACTCAATGAAATGAGTGTGGGATAGTGTGGCATATATCTGAAGAAGTTTAGGAAGGGTGGATGCATGGATGAAGATCAGAGAAACATCAGAGGTCACAAGGACAGAATGAAGAGAGAGATGAAGAATTTGGGAAACATGATCCAGGCTTTATTTGGTGTGCTCTCTCTGCCAGAATGAAAGCAGCGAATAATTGCTTGACTTGCTTTGAAGGTTTCTTTTTAGAATTCCTCCTTTAAAAGGTGAATAAATCAACATAGCGAAATTTTATTCTGGATCTGATTCTCATTAGCAAGGACAAACTGGTTTCTGGCTTGAGAGTAATGGAAATTTTGTTTGGGGATAGTTGGGGAAGGTGTGGCATAGGAAGTGGGGGGAGGGGGCAATCCCTTTTAGAGTAGGCAGTGGTAGATAGGAAAGCTAGGCATGGGTTGACAACCACTCAAGATCCTTTCAGATGGAATTTCAGACAGGGAAGACAGGCATGCTAACATACTGAAGCAGTAAATTGGTCTAACCATCCTGGAAAATAATTTGGAGCAATGTTAGAAAATTCAATAAACTGGCTATACTTTTCACACAAAAATATGCAGGCAATTACCTTGAAGAGGTTAACAGAGAGAAAGGTCCCATTAGTTTGCAAGCTCATTGAAGGCAGGAACAACATGTTTTGGGGGTTTTGTCATTAGGTATCCAGTAATACTGCTGCTGATTAAATGGCTGATCAGTATCCAGAGATGGCACTTGCCTAGAACTGGAAATCAGGGCTCATCCTTCACAGTGTTATTCCTCTGCTGTTTCCCCATGTCTTGCCTGCTCTGTCCCAAACTTCCTGTCTGCCTGACATCTTCATTAATGCATGTCAAAAAAGAAGCTGCCAAAGTTGGGAGAAAAATTCCTAAGCATGGCTAGGGGCAACTCTAATGACTGTCATAAATCTAGGTTACCTTTGGGCTATAACCTGTCAGTTTCTTAATACGAGAAGTTTAAGCTCCCAGTGTCTTAGGCTTTGCAAAACTTCTTTTACTGCTTTCAGATGACCTCTAAGATCCCTTTTCACAGTCAGACTTCATGACAGGCCCAAACACATCCCTAGCTGGTGATAAATCCAGAACCAGATCTCAGATGGTTTGCTTGTAAGTCTAAGGTTCCTTCCACCTTTGTACAAGGATTGGTGTAACTTCACCTGAAAATCAAATCATTTCCTTTTTCTGGATCTTGGTTTCTTCATTTGGAAAATGAGATGATTGGCTTAGATGGCCTCCTAAAGATTTTCCTGAGAACCTTGAGCTTCCCCGCCCCCCAAAAAATATAATTTTCAGGCAATAATAAAAAGTATTTATGTAGCATGCTTTAAGGTTTGCAAAGTGCTTCACAAATGTTATCTCATTTGATTCCATTCAACAACCCTGCGAGGTGAGTGCTATTGTTATCCCCACTTATACAAAGGGATATTAAACTGATTTACCCTAGGTTACTCAGGTGGTAAAGTATCTGAGACTGGACTTGAACTCAGGTCTTCCTGATTCTAAGACCAGTGCCCACTCTATTTGCTGTTTCACCTAGACCTGAATTGATCTTGTAATCACAGATTTAGAACTGGAAGGGACCTCAGTGGCCATCTAACCCAACGCTCTCATTTTACAGAGAGGCTGACTAGTCCTTAGGACTTCCAAGTCCAGATAGAGCCTTCTTCCTATTCCGTAGCACCACTTCTCCTATTCTCTTGATTGTGCAAGATATCACAAAAGGGCCAGGACCAGTGTGTGTGGAGAGGGGTGAATGAGAAACATGACCAACTCCATTCATGGAAAAATAAGTTACAGAGCATCTCCTACTGACAATGGGAAAGAATATGGACTCTACACATACTGAATAGCATATTATTACCATAAGTAATAAATCACTGCCAGGCTAAGGAAAAGAAAGTCTAGGATCTGTGTAACAGACTCCCAAATAATGTTTCTGTCCAGTGATTGTGAATCAACATTCTTTTTTTTTCAGTGGAATAGAGGAAAGGATATGTTGTCAGACCTGGCTGAGATATTGTTTTATTTTCTTTAATTGTCTTCCTTTGAAGCAAGGAAGGCAGGCTGGGGAGGGATCATTGGGAAGTAAGAGTGGCACTTAAATACTTGTACAGCTGGACTGATTAAATATTAATAATTTAAATATTTTAAAAGTAATTTTCTTCTAAAGAGCTTGAGGTCTATCAAACTCAAATCTCTTCCTCCAAACCCCACACATGGACAGATTTTATTATGGGGGGGGGATTAAATTTTTAAAAAGAAGGTAGAAAAGAAGTGATTTAGAAATCTCTGTATAATACATCTCTATTCTGGACCTTGCATGCTAGTGTTGACTAGAGGAGGGTAAGTAGGAATCCATGGGAAAATAGGCTAGTACCTTAAACTTTTATAATGTTACTCTGGGAGGGGAAGAACTATTAACCCATAAGAACCACTGCCATAGTACAGCATGGTGTAAGGAAAACTGCAGTAGCTGCAGATCTTAGGCCTGAACTCCAGAAGAACATATGGGCAGGAGCTGTCCAGGGACAAAACATGAAATTCTCCAAATGCAGGGATGACTTTAGGGATGAAAGGGGTGGAAGAAGGAGGGAAAGGTTAAAGCAGAGAGAGTTATATAGGAGAAAGAAGGTATATTAAGGACAGAGAGGGAGGTCAAAAGGGGGAGAACAGAAAAATCCATGAAAGCCATAGACAAAGTCTCCTTTGGGTTTACCCACAATAAATGAACTTCCTCTGCAAAAAAGGGACCCACCAGTTTCCCCCCAGTGGAGCTCCCTTCTTTAGAAAAAGAAACATTTTATTAAATGGAAAAATCTCAAGTGAGGAATGCATTAGCTTTCTGCAAAATTGTTCAAGGTCTCTGAATCTTAAGGTGCTCTGTATGAGGGAATTAAAAGCAATTCAATTTTATTCCATCTAATAAACATTTATTAAGAACTTATTATATGCAAAGAACCTTGCTAGGGATTTAGGATAGACAGGCAAAAGCAAAGTCTTCCCTGGAGGAAAAGGTAAGCTATAAATATACCTCGGCTACTAAGGAACTCCATTGACTGCCCTGTGCTTATAATCAGAACACTTAACCTCCACCACTGGGTAACATTGTAAGCAGTAACCTAGAAATTTAAACCAACCCTCATTTCTCATTTTGGAGAAACACAAAGTGAGTAAATGACTTACTCAAATAATTGTCCTCAGTGGCAAAGCCAGGCCTAGGATTCCATTCAATCAATTTTTATTAAACACCTATTTTAAAAAAAATAGTCCACATTGTGCTAGGGCTTTGGGATAGACACAAAGACAAAAAAAGGAAGTAGTCCCTGTTCTCAAGGATACAGCTTATAAACAGACAAGTGTGTATCACACACACATTAGATACACAAAAGTCAAATACAAAGTAATTTTGAGGAGGCACTAACAATGAGAAACATGAGGAAAAGTCTTGTCAGAGGCAGCAGTTGGGCTAAACCTTGAATGGAACTGGGGTACCAAGACGTAGAGCTAAGGAGCAAGAGCATAATACCGTGTGCAAGGCATACAAAAAAGGAAATGGAGCCATGGGTAAAGAAGGCATCAGGAGAGTCAGTTTGCATGGATGTGGAATGAGTGAGGAAGGAAAGGTAGGTAGCGTGGCGGAAAGAGCACCGATCTTAGAGTCAGAAAGACCTGATTTCAAATCCTAGCTGAAACATTAGCTGTGTGACCCTGGGCAAGTCATGTGTCTTCCATTTGCCTCAGTTTCCTCATCTATAAAAGGAAGAAGATAATAGCACTCATCTCCCACTATCGCGAGGAGAAAAACGAGACATTTGTAAAGCAGTTTGCAAACTTTAAAGTATTATAAAATATTGCTATTATTTTTATTTGGTTGCTGTTTAGTTGTTACAGGCATGTCTGCCTCTGTGACCCCATTTGGGGTTTTCCTGGACAAGATATTGGAGTGGTTTGTCATTTCCTCCTCTAATTATTATTATTTCTAGACTATAAAGTTCTTGAGAATAGGGACTATGTCTTACCTGAGGCTTGTGATTCCCCCAGTGTCTACTTGGCACTTAAATGTGTGCTTGAAGAATTATGTTGGGAGTCAGGAGGACCCCAGATTTAGAGCTGGAACATAATTCAAAGTTAATTTAGTCCAGACTCTTTGTTTTACAAATGAAAGAACTGAGGTCCAGATAGGTTATATAAAGGTAGTAGATGGTAGGGTAAGAATTCAAACCCAGGTCTTCTGACTTAAAAATTCAGCACACTCTCTACCAACTACAGTGCCTTGTCTGCCTAGAACTCAGATCTTCTGCCTCCCTCCATGTTCTGTGTGTTTTCCACCATGCCACCTGCTTCTTAGTTTTATTACCAAACAGCATATGTTCTAAATGCTCGTTTCAAAATGGGAGAAGATCAGTAAATGATCCCCAAGTCCTTTACTGTGGTAGGGATGGTGGTCTTCTGGACCACAGCTCTGCCAATGCCCTTCCACCTTAACCTGAACTCTATTCCGTCTCTGCCTTATTCTGTGGTTCAGTTAAATAGCCTTAACCTCTACTGAAATATTGTCTGGCTAGTGTTTTGACTTCCTTGTAAAAACATGCTATATCTTAAATCAATAATTTCTATTTAGGTATTATGAGATGAGTAGTGAATCCTATCTGGTCTAGGCAAATGTTTCTACATGTGGAAATTAGGTATTGATTATCTCTCTGTCTCTGTAATCTAGCATCATCGTCACAGTCTTCATGAAATACTGTTTAGACTACACAGGGGTGGGGAATCTCTGACCTCAAGGCCACATGTGGTCTTCTAGGTTCTTGGGTATGACTTTTTGATTGAGTCCAAATTTTACAGAACAACTTCTTTTATTAAGGGGATTTGTTCTGGGAAGTCTGGATTTAGTCAATGGGTTGCACTTGAGGACCTAGAAGGCCACATGTGACCTTAAGACTGCATGTTCCCCACCCCTGGTTTAGAACTTCCCTGCACGTGAAGATCATAAGACATAGGTTAAAAAGAAAATGGTCCCTATATCCATCATGACAATCTAAGAAAATGAATTCATTTGCAAGGTCTTAGTTTTTTTCATTGGTTAACCAAAATATAGGCAATGCTATTTTGTTGGTCAGTTACTATTCCCTTCTTCATCATCATTCTTCATTTTCCCAGTTCCCTATCTTGTTGCAGATACTGCAAACATGAATTACAGTCATTGTCTTATCTGCACAAGAACCTTGGATATCTCTTGTTTTCTACCAGTGGCTCTGCTTGATTTCTACTGCAAGAACACAGTGCTTCCCCCAGGAGAAGTTCATCACAGAATTCTCATTCTCATGCAGAATGACTCAGTTTGGATACTCAGCACCTTCTCAGCACCCTCAATGGCCTCTCTGCTCTTTGGAGGGCTGGAGGCAGAGCAATAAGCTCCTCCCAAAGCCCTCCTTTATAGAAGGATCTGAACTTCCCAGATAGCTTTATTTTCCATCAGCTGCTGTGCTTGATTTCAACGTCTTACAGCCTTACATGTGCTTAACACAGTGCTAGGCACATAGTAGGCATTTAATGTTGATTGACTATTAAATACATCTGCCAGACCACAGTGTCACCAACAGTACTCCTCAGTCCTGACCTGTACCCTGTTCTATCCCACTATTATCTTGTAACACTAATAATGATATAACAATAATTATAGCTCGCATTTGTATAGAACTTTAAGGTTTACAAAGAGCTGTACATGTTATCTTGTTTGATACAACCCTGTAAGGTGGAGGCCTTCATTTTTATTCCCCTTTTATAGATGAAAAAACTGAAGCTGAGTGAGGACAAAATGACTTGCCCAGGGTCTGATGAGCTTCTGAGGCAGGACTTGAACTCAGGTCTTCTGCCTCCAAGGCCAGGTCTCTCATCCACTGCACTTCTTAGAGGCCTCTTGCACAGATAAGGCTGAAACCTTCTTAGCCTGATAGGATCTGAGAACTGAAAGGCACCTTGAAGGTTATAAAGTCACAGATGAGGAAACAGTAGCTCCTGGAGGTTAATTAACTTGAATACTAACACAGAATATCCGAAAAATTTGATTTAATGTTTAAGGCTTCAAATTGTTCCTAGTAGGTGGGATTGCATGAGTAGAGGAATCCTCTGAAGAGTTAGACTTTCTGGAGAGCAATTAGGAGTGGAGAGGAGCAGGCAGGACTGGGAAAGGGGGAAAGCTAAACTATTATTCCAGTCAAAGGAGAAAGCATTGAAGTGCCATTTATCAAGGGTCAAGGAGGTGGAATAAGTGGAAGAGCCAAGATTTGAATTTGGGTCCTTTAATTCCAGATCCAGAACTCTTCCATTACTCTGTGGTGCTTCCTGGCCTTGGGCATATCCCACTATGAATGTTCTCAGCCTCCCCAGCTAGACTCTACACTCTTCTATTCTAATTTCTACTATTCTTTTTTTGGGGGGGGGGGGGGGAAGGAATGGTTTCAAAGCTACTTGTCAGGGGAAAAGATGACCCCTGGCATTATCCGTCTTGACAGAAAACACTTTCCCTCCCTCCTCCTCCCCCATTACTGCTTATGCTCTATAAATCTTATTTGTTCATAGTTGTTATCTATGTTGGGTTTCTCATTAGATTACAAACTCCTTGAGGGCAGGGATTGTTTTGGGTCATTCATAGTATCCCAAGCACTTAGCACAATGCTTGTTTGCCCACAGTAGGCACTTAATAAATGCTTTTTCCCTTGACTAGAATACTAGTTGAGCTTTCCCCCTTTCCCAGTCCTGCCTGCTCCTCTCCACTCCTAATTGCTTTCCAGAGAGTCCAACTCTTCAAAGGATTCCTCTCCCCGTGCAATCCCATCCACTGGGAACAATTTGAAGCCTTGGCAATTAAATCAAATTTTTCAGATATTCTGTGTTAATATTAATGGAGCCCAGTGATCAAATACACAGCCTCGGGGTACGGGGTCCATTCTTTTTAAATTGAGAGATGGCATTTTTAGGAAGACTACTTTCTAACTTTTTTTTCCTTTCCAGTTTGCATTTTTCCTTGTCCAGGAATAAAATCTGCATAGCTGACAACGGTAATGGGTAGGACTGAATCCAAGAAAGGCCAATGACAGCTCTCTACCAACAAGGCCACCACAGGGAGAAGGTGTCACCCTTGAAGATATATGAACGCTTGGGATAAGAATGAGTCACTATCAATCTTCTTCCACATGCAAGCAGTTCTGAAACCTAGTCCCTATGGTCTAGAAAGAAGCAAATCAGCTTTAATTCTTAACTGAATAAAGCAGCTTAGGCCTATTATTTTTTAGAGGCAATGTGACATATTGAAAGTCAGAGAATCTGTGCTGTACCAATTACTTTTGACCTTGGAAAAGTTGCTTACCCTCAGGCCTGTGGCTCAGTAGGGGTATCCAAGCTAAGCCTAGTGTCCACATTATGAGGCCCCCAGAACAGGTGGCTTCGAGGCTGCCAAAGGAGGGACAACTAGTCCAAGGCAAAAACTCTATGCAGATTTTCCCAGACCAATCGGTCTTGGCATCTGGCCTGCAAGTGGGCACTGCCTGTGGATACATAGTCTCAAAAAAAATCCCCCCCCAAAATCAAAACCAGAAAAAGTTGTTAGATTCTCAGATCTTCAGTTTGTTCATCTGCAAAATAGGAGTAAAAATATTTATAATATGTATTTCTCACAAAATTGTTATGAAACTTAGATAAGATGATACATGTATCATTTCATAACCACAAAAATCCCATATGAATGCCAAATATTATCTTTGAAGTGACGCTTATTAGGTAACATAGTGAATACAGTGTTGCAAGTCTGGAAAGCTCTGAGTATGGATCCAGCCTCAGTCACTCGCTAGCAGTGTGGCCCTGAGTAAAACTCTCTTAGCCTTTAGTTTTCTCATCTGTGAAATGGGAATTATCATCATCACAGAGTCTTTGTGAGGATCTAATGAAATAATGGATGTAAAGCACTTTGTAAGTCTTAAAGGGCTATATAAATGCCAGCTATTATAATTATCACTATGAGGTCCTCGTGTTAGTCTGATACACGAATATAAGCAATATGCCAAATTAATATGGGTTGTACACCTCCTCTTCTCCTAACCTAAAGCCCTTCACTCTTAGATTATGCAGCTTGTAAAATAAGAAGAAAAAATGTATATGTGAGTATATATATATATATATATATATATATATATGTATATATGTATATATGTATATGTAAAATCAGTCCCCTTTATTCCTGGATCAGCATATAAGGCCATCTGTAAAACTACCTTATATAAAACTTTTTATTTGCTAGGTACCTTAAGACATTTGGTCTGGCCATTTCATTCCTCCTTAAAAACCTTTAGACGCTTTGTGTTGCCTTTAAAACAAAACATAAGCTCCTCAGCTTGGCATAGTTAAGGTCCTCTGTGACTTGCGCCCTGCCAATCACTCCAATCTTATCTTATTCCCTTTATACACTCTACTGGTCCATACCAACTGAGGTACTAACTGTACCTCTGTTGGGGTTGGAAGCTCAATTCCGTGTGGACAGTCTCGGGCGGGTAAAGGTGGGAACTTCTAAATCTTAGAGCTCTCACGAGACCCCCCCAGGAAACGGCTGGGAATCGAGGTGAACCAGCTATCTCGTGTATTTCTGCCTCTTCCCGTGAGAAACGTGATGGGAGAGAGATCTCCCCGCCCTCGAGATTGTCCTCGATCTGGGCACACTATTGTTATCTAACAGCACGGTATTCAGATGCAAACTATGCGACTGGAGAGTTAAGTAGGATCAGGGAAGCCTGAAAGCTCTCTTAGCACGTGAGGAGCCAAAGAGGACACAAGGCTCTGCTTTTCCTCTTCTCCTTCTCTCCCCTCCCCCTCTCTCCCCGCTTGTACTTCTACTTCCAATCTCTTATTGTAAGATCTTTGCCTCCTTGGGAGATTCTTCTATCCCTCCTAAGGAAGAATTCCCCTGCACTTGTAACTAGACCCTGAAATAAAGCTCAACCCTTGTTCGACTCTGGAACGTCCTTTCTCTCATACGAGCATCCGGTTTGGCCAACCGAAGACCTCGGGAGGTGAGGTAAGAAGACTCGGGTAGCCCACAGGCCTCTAGGCCTGGCATACCTCAAACTCAACATTCCTCTCCCTACTTCATACAAGCTATCCTCTTTGACTAAAAGAACTGATTTTCCTCCTCTCAGTCCCTAAACCTTTATTTTCTTTCATCTCATCTCAGGTACCACACCGTCTCTGAAGCCCTCACTGATTGGTTTCCATCTCCCTTTGAATTATCTAGTGTTTATCCAGCTGCGTGTATCTGTATCCCTCCATCCCACGCCCCAGAAAGTAAGCTCCTTAAGGAAAGGAATTATTTTTTTCTCTTTATAGTTCCCACTTGTACTACAGTGTCTTGCATTCAGCAGGCCATCAGTACATATTTGCTCAATTGAATTTGTCCTTATAGCACTTCTAAGAAGTAGGAAGTACATGTCAATAACCCATTTTACAAGAATGGGCATGAAAAGGCTCTGAAAATGCAAATGATTGTTCAGAAAAGTCTCCATTGCAAGGGAGAGGCAGAAATGAGAATTAAAGTCTGATTCCTGCCAATCTAGCTAAGTGACACTGAGCAATTTACTTACCCTTGGTCTTCTGTTTTCTCATCTGTAAAATGAGGGGCTTGGACTAGATGGCTTATAAGGTTCCTTTCAGAGTTCTGTGACTTTATGATCTATTCATGTGTTGTTCAGTCAGTTTCTGACTGTCTTGTCTGACTCTTTGTGACCCCCTTTGAGGTTTTCTTGGCAGAAATACTGGAGTGGTTTGCCAATTCCTTCTCCAGCTCATTTTACAGATGAGGAAACTGAGGTAAACAGGGTTAAGTGACTTGCCCAGGGTCACACAGCTAGTAAGTATCTGAGGTCAGATTTGCACTCAGGAAGTTGAGTCTCCCTGACTCCAGGCCCAGAGCACTATTCACTGTTATTCAGAGCAGTAGATTCAAGTGAGATCTTGGCAGGCCAGCAATCTTCACCTTTAGCAAAAACAACTCCCATCTAGCTCATTTAACTTTTTACCTGATCATCAGTCCCACTTCCATCCCCAATCCCACAATCACCAGCACCAAATATTTATTGGATGCCTAGAGTTTGTGAGGAGATGTGGCTACAAAAAGACTTGTCATCTTTAAGAAGTTTCTGGCTTCATTGGGCTTTTCACCAATAAGACTATGAGCTCCAGGAAGCCAGGGTCTTTTTTTCACTTTGTCTTTACTCATGGAAAGTGCTTACTAAATGTTGCTTCTTTTCATGGTTTCCACTGCCCCCTCAAAAAAAAATCAAAAATGTGTTGGGAGAGTAAGATCATCCTGAAGGAGGTAGGAGAGGTCTATTCTGGTTCTTAGGGAACGTGGGATCTTTGGGAGTCAAATTGCATGTGCTCCCACTGGAGTACCTGATGGGTCCTGGTAGGTCCAGACAATGGGCTGTGTAGAACTACATTAGTCACAAATGGAAAAGACTGCTTAGGGAAGCTTAAATGCATGTCCTTGCTGGCCTCAGGGGTCATGATTCCAGAACAGTTGTCAACTTTTGCTACTGAACACATTCAGTCATTTCCCTGGGGCATATTATTTAGCAGCATAACTGGCCTCACTTTCAGGAAGTTAATAATATCCTGATATTCAGCTTAAATGCCTTAGCTTGATTTTTCACATAGTAGGCTCTTAATTAATGCTTATTGACTATGCACATGAGTAAGGTGAGAGAAAAACCAGCTCTTGGAAGTTCTCATTAAAGCTTAAAGAGCAATACAGAAAAATGGAGACCAAATGGTTCTCTAATGATCTTATCACTGCACCCAAGTAGTAGAGAGGGGGTAGAAACTTCTGGCACATAAATCAAAGGTGGCACAGAAGGTGGTTTTGAGCAGTGAGATGTGCCTGCAGTTCTATTCAGTCACTGGGTACATCTAGGACAAATTCCAGTCACTATTTATTTCAGTCTCCCATCAAATCTTTGCCAGTAGCCAAGTCTCCCTCGCTAGAAACAATGCCTAGAAGATCTACCTTTTTCCTCACAGGCATCCAACTCCCACTGCCCTTACTGGTGGTTGTCTCAGTTGCCCACTACATTTAATCCTGGGTCTGAGGTGTTAATTCCCAGGGCTACTTCCACTGAGAGGGTAATCAGTCAGTCAGCATGAATTAAGCACTTTACATTTGTGTCAGATATAGTGCTAAGTGCTGGGGAAACAAAGAAAGGCAAAAACACTGTCCCTGCCCTCAACCAACTCACAGTTTAAAAAAGGATGCTCCATCTCCTCCATGTGCAGCCCCCAACTCTGTCCAGGTGCTGAATTTTAGTTAAATCAGTTCTGTCACCAGGTATGTCAATCTATCCCATGATGGTTCCATTTACCATCCCTTTAGCTTTTAAATCCCAGCTATCTCTCCCTGGCCAAGATGTCCCCCTAAGGGATGATGTACTTCTTAGTCACATATAAGCTCCCTAAAGCAAGCAGTGACTTGTCTTAGTTTTATATTTGTGAATAGCAAGTGCTTAATAAATTCTTTCTGCACTCATTTCACAGAATAACAGAATCACACATTACATGGTCTCTCTCAGGACAGTCAAACCAACTTTATACCTAAATAACAATTCCTGCCACAAAAGCCTCACCAAGAGGACATTCAGCAACATTTAGCCTTGAATGAAGTATTTCCAAAGAGGGGAAACTTGTTAGTTCTAAGGCAACTCTACACATTAGGAGGACTGGCTCATGTCAGGTGGACTTCTAACCACCCCCTTTGGGTCTGGTGACTAGCTTCAGTACATATTCTCGGTTGTGATATAATTATGACATAGCTATTAAATTTCACCTTTAACAGACAATAGACTCAGTGTCCTTTGTGGATCCTGGCTTTCTTATCTAGTGTAGATGAGGCCGCTGGGACAGTACATAAAAGTGCCAAGCCTGGAGTCAAGGAAGACCTGAGTTCAAATACTGCCTCAGGTATTTGCCAGCTATGTGATCCTGGACAAGTGACTTGACCTTTCTTTGCCTCAGTTTCCTCAACTGTAAAATGGGTATAGTGACAGCACCTACCTCCCTGAGTTAATGTGAGGATCAAATGAGATAATGTTTACATGTTATATATGTATGTATGTACGTATGAACGAAATGAGAGGATTGTATCAAATGAGATAACATTGTAAAAACACTATGTGCTTGGCACATACTAGGTGCTTTCCCTTTGTGAGCCATATCTTCCTGCTTGGTTTTGTCTATAAGCCTACCACATTTATCTAAATAACTGATGGGAATATCAAACAGCACAGGCCAAGTACTAGCAATTACCTTCCAAGCTGCCATGGTATTATTAATGATGACTCTTGTGGTCTGGCTCTCAACCAGTTCTGAAGTTGCATAAAATCTATGATCATCTAATTATTTTTTTCCGTTCTGTCTACAAGAATAGATATTTTGTAAAGGCTTGTTAAAGGTTGTTACAATCCAAATAAACTATCTATAGCATTCCCTCTAATTTACCAGGTTGTGACCAGTACACTAAAATTTGTGATCATCAATTATTTTTCTCTATGTTCATTAATTTCTTTAATAATAAATTTTGGAATCTCTTCCCCTACTCCTCAGAATAAAGGAAAGAAGGAATAAGAATTTATTAAGTACCCACTATGTGCCAGGCACTTTGACAAGAGCTTTATAATAAATATTTTCTTACTTGGTCCTCACACTAACCCTGGGAGGTAGGTGCTATTGTTATCCCCTTTTTACAGTTGGGAAAACTGAGACAGAAAGCAGTTAAGTTGACTTGCCCAAGGCCATACAGCTAGAATTCATATCTTCCTGACTTGAGACCTGGACCTCTAACCACAAATAATTTTTTTTTAAAGATTTCAAGAAAAATTTATTTAAAATGAAATTCAGAGTAGGGAAGGTCTATGTTCCTTCCCTGAAGGAACGAGTAGCTTCTAGCATGGCCACTGGAAGGACTATGACCAGGTCAGGATGAGGCGGACCTTTATTGAATTCTGAACTTCATGTTCTCCTCTCTGATGGGCCCTTCCTCACACAGCTCCTTGGGCCTGTGCATACACAAATAATTTAAAACAATAAATCCTAGAATTTGTTCCCCACAGTACAATTAAGTCATAGTTGGAAAGTACAGTTTTCACATTTCTTAAAATCAAATTAAGAAAGGCTTATGAACTGAAATGCCCTGAAAACTGTAAATTCCAAAATGTTTTCTAGTGATTTTTTTCCTATATTCAACTGTGCATTTGTTTTATCTTGAAATATGAAAATAAATTTTTTTTGAAACCTGGGAAAACAAATTGTTGGGATCAGTCCAACCACTTTACACCATAATTACTTGGAAGTGGAACATTTTGACCTCCAGGCAGTCATGAATGTCATTCACCACCCTCTGCCCTGAGGCAGTGAATAAAAAGCAGCTAGATACATTTCCCCTCAGAGAGGCGGACATCCCCTGATCTAAGATCATAAGACCGAAAAAGAGATGTGGTCTTGGAGGTCCTCTCGTCCAACCTCACTTTTCCACTTTATAGATTAGCAGATTGAGACCCAGACAGAGGAAGGGATTTCTCTATAGCTGCAAGGAGATGTGGGTTGTTTAGGACTATGGGGCAGGGTGGTGATGAAAGTCACCAAGAAGGATTGCTCCCTCGAAGGGATTCTGGTTGTTCAGCTGTGAAAGAAGTGAGTTACTAAATCACTGTACAGCCCACTCGGTGACTGACTGGGTGCTGGCTTCCTAAAGGCTTGAATACCCACACCAGCACTCACAGATGTGATAGGGGAGGGTGGGAGCAGCCTACCTGGATCCCCCGAGTTATCACTGTTCTTTTCACTCTCTCCATCCTCCTGTCCATCTGCATTCTGCTGTGTGTGCTGCAGGCTCAGCTTATGGCACACCTCGAAGGCTTGGCCCACCGTCCGGACAATCCTCATAGCTTGGCTCTAGGAGACAGATGGGAAGAACAAATGAAGGAGGGGGAGACCCCAAAGCTCAGCCACAATGGTGGGGAAAAGGCAAAGTGGGAAAGGGCTCACTGGCAGAAGTGAAAGAAATGAACAAAAAAGACAAACACTAAGACCTGACTGTCCACGGGGAAAGGTACATTTGTTTCATATCATGGAAATACCCAAGATATGTAAACAAGTATGTAGTCATAAAAGGGAGAATGAAAAAAAGAAAGAAAAAAGGAGGAAAGGAAAGAAAGAAGGAGGGAAGGAAGGAAGGAAAAAAGAAGGAAGAAAGGAAGGAAAGATGAAGGAAAGAAGAAAGGAAGAAAAGAAGGAAGGGAAGAAAGAAGAAGGAAGGTCGGAAGGAAGGAAGAAAAGAAGGATGGAAGGAAGGAAGGAAGGAAGGAAGGAAGGAAGGAAGGAAGAAAGGAAGGAGGTTTCCAATTATCTTTCTATGGTCCAGACATTACAAAGACATCAGAGAGCCAAGAAGCTCAACCACTGGATGAAAATGAAAGACACCTCCCACAAATTCATGTTGATCCATCTGTTGATCACCTGGGTATCTGTTTTACACTGGAATGATAATTATAAGAGTTTATCTACTGCTTAAAATACAGTTTTCATATTGTTGTCGTTTAGTTGTTTCAGTCGTGTCTGACTTTTCACAGTTTTATTGGCAAAGACATTGGAGTGGTTAGCTATTTCCTTCTTCAGCTCATTTTTTAGATGAGGAAACTGAGGCAAACAGGGTGAAATATCTTGTCCAGGTCACATAGCTAATAAGTGTCTGAGGCCACATTTGAACTCAGGCCTTCCAGACTCTAGGCTTGGTGCTCTATCCATTGCATCACCTACCTCACTTTTCCACATACTTTTTCTCATTTACTCCCTACAACAGCCCTCTAAGGTGTGACTATTATCCCCATTTTACAGATGAGGAAACTGAGGTTCATGGAGGTTAATAAGTAAATTGCCGTAGGCCACATAGTAATTAAGTGGTAGAGATGAGACTCAAAGCTCTCTTCCCTCTCCCCAGAACTTTGAAAATGGATTTTAATAAATATATCACCAAATGAATGGAGAAGAGTATAGTGCTGGAACTCAGCTTTGGCAAGGGCTTCTTAAACCAGAACAGAAGGCTGTGCTCTGGAGGACTCTGGATGTGTTGCTTCATCACTCATCAATCATGAAAAGATGCACATAAAACCCGACAGGAATTTTAAAACCTAAGCTCTACTTCAAAGCTTATGAGCGGCTTTGCTATCCAACATCAAACATGAGCAAAGTGCCAACAAGAGACCATTCATCTGGCTATTCCAAGAACTGAGCTCAACGATGTTGTTTGGTAACTTTTCAGTCGTGTCCGATTCTTTGTGACCCCCCCCATTTGGGGTTTCCTTGGCAAAGATACTGGAGTGGTTTGCCATTTTCTTCTCCAGCTCATTTCCCAGATGAAGGAACTGAGGCAAATAGGGTTAAGTGAATTGCCCAGGGTCACACAGTTTGTAAGTGTCTGAGGCCACATTTAAACTCACAAAGATGAGTCTTCCTGACTCCAGACTCGGCCACCTAGCAGCCTTAAATGCTTAATAACTGTAGATGCTTTCCACTTCTCACTTGGAAGCTCAGTGCCCTAATTTTAGGTTTGCTACCTGACTCTCACCTCCACCTGATGCCTGTGAAACACGTGGTCCCAGGGTTTTTCCATGTATTTTTCTTGCAGATAGTATAAAAGTGGAGTGAAAGGGATCAGGAAAAATCCTGTTTCCTCAGCCTCCCGGGATCAGATCATATGATTTAGAACCAAAAAGACATGAGACATTAGAGTGCATATAGTCCAAACCCTACCATTTTACAGATCAAGAAACTAAGTTTGAGAGAAATTAAGTGACCTGCCCAAGGTCATGGGTAGTAAGCAGCAGGGTTGTCATGCAGACTCAGCTCCTCTAACTACTTTCCACTACCCTATCCTGACTTTTTACATTTCCTTTTAGCACTGATTACCACCCCCCTCACACACACACACACACACACACACACACACACACACACACACTTCATTCTTAATAGATGTCAAATACAAAAGCAGGTCACTGAAACTCCTTGCAAGGGAAAATAGTCTACTTGGAAGAAAGAGACCAAAGACCACTTATGGCACAGGCAATAACCATATTTTTCAAAACATATTTATATTTTTCTTCCTTCAAAAGGACTTTTCTGAAGGAAAAAAAGGGGGCTTTTCTGATTGCCCCAGTTTTTAGTCTTCTCCCACCCCCCAAAAATCACTATTTGTGTTAGTTCAGGAAAATATAAGCCTCTTGAGGGTAGGGACTGTGTTTTGTCTTTGCCTCACCAGTGCCCACTCTTTGACACATACAAGACACTTTAAAAAGCTTACCGATTAATTGCTTAATCTGTAACCTTCTGGAGGTCAGTCTCATGGAGAGAAGCTCCCATAGTGCCCTTTGGTGCTGACAGAGGAAGCATGTTCAGTTTCTGTACGTGACATTTTTTATGTAGTGGGAACATGCTTGTCACTAGTTTCATTATTTTTTTCAATATTAGTTCGGATTACCCAAGTTTGAACATTCAATACAAAGTGGGTTCATCTGATCCCATGCTTCAGCTTCTCTTCCTTAAGGTAAAGGTATTTATGCTACGAATCCTTTTGAAAATACTGAATTTTTATCTGCATTAAAGGAATACAGGAGCATGTTTTATACATGGCTTCCTGCATGTGAATGCTGAATGAATGCCCTTAGCTTTCTGCATGACAGAATGGCTGCTCCCTGCTTCCTATCCCAGACTATTCTTGGAGATCTCTTTCCTGATCCCAATGTGAATGTGGTACCAAAAGCAAACATGGGATTAGGAGAGTCTGTTGCACTCACTCCCTGGGCTGTCCAGTGTCCAGATGGAGATTCTGGCTCTCAGTGGCTGGCTCTGGCTTCACCTTTGGGCTTCAATGTTTCAGTAAAAACATTCAGGTCTGTTGCTTAGCATTTAATAGGCCAGGTCTTCAGGAAGAGTTGCCTTTGCAAAGTTTCTATTAATATCTGTTTTAAGTCCTCTGGGTCATAGTGGAGCAGGGGCTCATCTTTCCACACCCTCAGAGATCTTTGAAAGCTAGAACTTTAAAGCTTTGAAAAAAGCCAGGAGCAAATGGAGATGAGTAAGTGGGGTGACAAAGAGAGACAAGTCGAGTGATGCCAGAAGGCAGCCTCTTCACACCGGGTGGCCCGTATGCTCTAGTCTCTCTTTCTTCTTTTCCCTCCTTCCCCCTTCCTCTATCTCTCTCTGTGTCTCTACTTCTGTTTCCCTCTCCTCCTTCTCCCTCTTTATCTGTCTCTCTCCTTCCTTCTGTCCATCTCTCTTCACTTCTCTTGTCTCCCTCTCCCTCCTTCCTTTTGTCTGTCTGTCTGTCTCTGTCTGTCTCTGTCTCTGTCTCTGTCTCTCTCTGTCTCTGTCTCTCTCTCTCTCTCTCTTCCCCCCCTTCTCTCCTTCCTCTGTGTGTGTGTCTCTCATCTTCTTTCCCCACCCTCTTTCTCTCTGTCTCTCTGTGTGTCTTTGGATTCCATTTTGTTTTCCAGGGCTTGGTAACCTGGATCAAATTTCCCATCTAAAATCCATTTTCTATGAGAAGCAGCCAGGTATTTGTGGGCTGGAGGCTGTCAGGATCAGGCAGAAAGTGGCAACTTTGATATTTTCAGAGCTAGGAGCTGTGTTGAGTGCCACTCATTCAGTTGTGGGTAGAGAGATCTAAAGCTCTTGGGAACACCAATCAGAAGCAATTTGGTGAAAACGGGGGTGTTAGAAAGGAAGATGGGTTAGAACTTTTAGCCCCTTAACTCATGTCACACAGAGAAGCTTCTTGTTCATGTAGATGCAGACCCCTTAGGCCTTCCCTGTGCATCACTGAAGGCAAAGATGCAGCTATTAGACATTTTTCATGGGAGGCCAAGTTGTACATATCTATTTCGTGACTCATGAGGGTTGTACCACTGGGATTCTCCACTTTTTCCTTTCAGTAAGCTCCAGGCCTTGGCCTTCAGGCTTGAACAATGACTCATCACAGGGGAGATCACAGGGGAGGAGGGAGAACAGAAAAAGGTATGGAATGTTCTTCAGCTCTACCAGTTACCTGGGAGCCAGGGTCACTACAGGAGGTAGAAGGGGCATGGAGAAGAAGGCTTATCACTCACTAACAACGACAATAAAAATAACAAGCATCTACATAGCACTTTAAGGTTTGCAGTGCTCTATACACAGGCTATTTCATCTCCAGAACAATTTCAGGAGGTGGGTACTATAATCATCCCCATTTTTACAGGCAAAGAAACTGAAGGCAAAGAAATGTTAAGTGACTTGACCATGTTCACACAGCTAGTAACTCTCTAAGGTCAAACTGGAACTCAGGCTTTTCTGACTCTAAGGCTATGACTGTCCACTGAGCCATCTAACTGTCTTGGGTCTTGACGATTTCAATTTCCTCATCTGTAAAATGAGGAAAATGAAATTTATCTCACTGGTTTGTTGCTAGGATGAAATGACATGTGTGTGTATAGGCAGATCTACACACACACACACACACACACACACACACACACACACACCCACGCAAACACATGAAAATCTTGAAGGATTATATAAATATTAGCTGCCACAGTGGACAGAGGACACTGGAGCTGAAGTTAAGTAGGTTTGAGTTAAAATTTGACCTCAGATACTTGCTAGCAGTATGACCCTGTTCAAGTACCTTAACTTCTGTCTGCCTCAGTTTCCTAATCTGAAAAAATGAGGATAAGAATAACACCTCACAGGCTTGTTGTATAAAATGGGATACTATTTGTAAAGTGCTCTGTGAACCTTAAAGCACTGTAAATGCTAGCTATCATCATCATTATTGTCATTGTCTAGACTATTTTACTCAAGGGGTCTGAAGGGGAGTCTGAACAGACTCAGAAAGCAGATACGGAAAACGCAGACTGAAGGACAGCGATGCAATACGCTTCAGCACCACGGATCATAGATCTTTGGAAAGAAGCAGGCCTGCATGTGGGTCTAAAGGTAGCCTAGTGTAGGGTCCACACATTAAAAAAGGCAGAATCAGGTGTTGTACTGCCTTCCTTCCCCATACTGCATGGTGGGCATGTGGTGAATATTTAAGTTTTTTGACATTAAAGATAGCGAATTTGCTGCAGGATAATGAAACAGGCCAGAAAGGCTGCATCGACTCACCTGATAAATAGTCTAGGGGATATGAATAGTCAGTTTTCAGAGGAAAAAAAGCTAAGTTATCCATAGCCATATAAAAACGTGCTAAATCACTAATACCTAGAGAAAAAGAATTAAAATAACTCTGAGGTACTGCTTCTCACACCCAACAGGACAAAATTGACAAAAATGGAAAATGACAAATGTAGAGGGGTTATGGGCAGCTAGTTGGCACAGTAGATAGACTGCCAGGCCTGGAGGCAGGAACACTCATCTGAGTTCAAATCCAGCCTTAGACAAGTTCTAGCTGTGTGATCCTAGGCAAGTCACTTCACTCTGTTTGCCTCAGAGTCCTCATCTGAAAAATGAGTTGGAGCATACTGCTCCAGTTTCTTTGCCAAGAAAACCCTAAAAGGAGTCACAGAGGGTCAGACGCAACTGAAACAACTGAACAACAATAAAGAGGGGCCAATAAAGAGGGAAGGCACATACATTAATGCAATGTTGGTGGAGCTGTGAATGGGTTCAATCATTCCATTCGGCAATTTTGAACTATGCCCCCCAAATCTACTGAACTATGAATACCTTGTAACCTGGCCTAACCCTCTAACTCAATCCCCAAAGAGGAAAATGACTCATATGTACAAAAAATATTTATAGTAGTCCTTTTTGTGATGGCAAAGAACTAGAAACTGAGAGGATTCCCATCAATTGGAGAATGGATTAACAAGATAAGGTATACAAATTGTGCCATAAGAAGTGATAAAAGGGGTGGTTTCAGAAAAACCTTGGGAAGACCTGTGTGAACTGATGTGAAGTGAGAAGAACCAGGGGAACAAAGTCTATGACAACAATATTGTAAAGACAGCTTTGAAAGACTTAGTAACTCTAAGCAACATAGAGACCAACCACAATTCCAAAGAGCTCTTGATGAAACATGCTAGCTGTCTCTAGATTGAAACGTGGAGTCTGAGTGCAGATTATGTGTGTACATACATGTATATGTATATGTACATGTATATGTACATACACATATCTTTAGGTCCTGGCCAGTGCAGGAATCACTAAGGCTTCTGTAACTATTCCCTTAATTATTTTAAACTAAAGTATGTTCTCCTTTAGTGGTTGGTAGTATAAAAATAAAATCCTTAAAAGTCCTAAAGAAAGGTTATATGCTGATTTCAGGGAACAGGGCCAGATGAAAGGGAATTATCCTTTGTTGTCACCATAAACAAAGCTACATGGGAAGGGTCAAAGGGGTATGAGAAGACAGGAATGGGAGACAGAGATACTAACGAGTCAAACCTTGGGACTGTCTGGTGGGAGAAAAGAGGTGATCATGGAATTCCAGTCAGATTATGGGTACTACAGTAGGTATCAAATTTTAACAAACTGCAAATAAAATAATAAAAAATCATATTGTAGTCGTTGTGAGTTCTTGCTGCCTTGGACACTGCATTGAAAGCGTGGAGTGCTGAATTCGAGGAGGAAAGAAAAAAATGTTTTTTGAAATGAGAATGTGGATATCTGTACTCCAATAAGCCATCTTCTTTCTCCTTCCTTCCTTTTTTCTCCCTTTCCCTCTTTTTTCTTCCTTCCTTCCCTTCCCTCCTTTCTTTCTTGACTTTTTGGTCTTTTCCCCAATGGCTGCCTTGGGCCCCAGAAATATTCAACCTGTACAGAGCTTTATATCATATGATCTGGTCTTTTCAGTTTCCAAATATGTAAAGTAGGGATAATTATATAGCCTACTCCAACTCACAAAAATGCTTCTGCAGAAGAGGAGGGGGTGGGGGACTGCTTTTGGCTTTTTTTGGTGTGTTCCCATCACTTAGGACAGTATTAGGTATAGAACGGGTGCTTCTTAAATGCTTCTTGAAATGAAATTAGGCTCTTTACTTTCTTTCCTCCCTCTTCCCAATCCAACCAGTTACCAAGGCTTGGGGAGTCTTCCTCTACAATACCTTTTGCACCTTCCCTCTCTCTCTACTTACATGGCCACAGCCCACATCACCTCCAACTTGGATGATGGCCATCACTATTATATTAGTTCTCTAGCATCAGTGCTCTCTTCAATTCAGCCTATACACTGCTGCCACATCAATCTTCTAAAGCACATGTCCCACCATGTCATTCTCCATATTCAGGAATCTATAGTGGCTCTCATCATATCAAGGATCAAACTAGCTCCTCAGCCCAGCCTTAAAGCCCCTTCCCAGGCTAGTTCTAGCCTTTCCTTTCTACATCTATTTTACGCTACTACTGCTGCTGCTGCTCCTACCACTGCTGCTACTAGAACTACTATGACTACTGCTGCTGTTACTGTTGCTACTGATGCTTCCACTACTGCTAGTATTGCTCCTGCTGCTAGTACTTGCTACTGCTGCAGCTGCTGCTATCCACCACCACCATCACCACCATCTCCATCACTACTAACTACTACTACTACTGCTACTACTGCTACTACTACTACTACACACACATGTACACACCGACACACGCAAGTACATTCCATTTAAGCAGACTTGTTCTTCTGTGAACTTGGCATTGAATCTTGGACCACCATATCTTTGCAAAGGCTACCACTATACCTAAAATGGACTTCATCCTTAGCTCCCTGCCCTAGCTTTCTTCAAGGCTGGCCTCAGGCACTCCCTCCTCTAGAAAACCTTTCGTGCTCTCCCTCATTGTTAGTATTCTCTCCTCACCTTTCCTTCCAGAAATATCTTCTGTTTCTTTATCTGTTGTTCCATAACAGATATATTTCTATGCATTTATTTGTCCATCCTCAGGAGAATATAAGCTCCTTGAGTGCACGGACTTTATCTCTGTGTGCTCAGTGTCTGTCATAATGCCTTGAACCCCACATATACACTTAGTAAAAGCTTCTTGAATTTTACCTATTTGAGTCTTCCTAAGTTCCTCAGGACCAGAGAGGAGAAGCAGACTCTGGGGTCCAACCCTTTGTAGGTTTCGAAACCTCTTCATCTGTCATATGCAGCGTTACAAATATGGCAGTGTCACAGACTAGATATCTTTAAACTGCCTTCTCCCCTCCCCCATTAGCATAAGAATTAGACAAATAGAAATGGATAAACATTTTCCCAGAGTAACTTATCCAATAATTGTAAAGTATAAAGTTAACTCATGAGGCACTGCTCAATTTTCAGACTCAAATCTATATTATTCAACTAATATTCATTAAGTAGCTATTGATATGCCAATATTAGGCATCAACTTGAACCCATGTTGAGAATTAAACTGGCAAGCTGGGCTGGCTCTCTCTCTCTCTCTCTCTCTCTCTCTCTCTCTCTCTCTCTCTCTCTCTCTCTCTCTCTCTCTCTCTCTCTCTCTCTCTCTCTCTCTCTCTCTCTCTCTCTCTCTCTCTCTCTCTCTCTCTCTCTCTCTCTCTCTCTCTCTCTCTCTCTCTCTCTCTCTCTCTCTCTCTCTCTCTCTCTCTCTCTCTCTCTCCTCTCTGGCAGGTTACTTAGGAAAACTCAACCACATATACATACATATACATATATACGTAAACGTATACGTATACATATGCCCACACAAACACACGACTCTAAAGCCTCTAAATTTCATAACAGATAAACACTAACATTTTTCAGTTGACTAATATTTAGAAAACAAATGTATTTCACCAACCACCTCTTTGGACAAACCCACTGTCCAAGTGAAACCTGAGTTTTAGTCATGGCTCCATTACCAGCTAAACTACCTCTGTGATCACAGGCCATTCATTTCATCTCCATGGGCTTTGGTTTCTTCATCTGCAAAATGAGATGGATCTGGTGACCACAAAGGTGCTTTCTAAGCTCTCTGATTCACAGGACCATAGATTTAGAGCTGGAGGCATCCCTTAAGGTTCTCTGGTCCAATGCTTTCATTTTATTTTATTAATACATATTAATTTTTATTATGAACCTAAATCCAATAAAGTGACTATTTCCATATATACAGTGGAACACTATAAGAGGATTGTATGTCAAACTGTGAATCTTTATTTCATGTAACTTGCTTTTAAAAAAAGTATATCATACATTCCATACATTATCTTTAGAACTGTCCTGCTTCCTTTTGAATTTCTTTCTATTCTCTTTGGTACATTTAAAAAATGTTTCATTGACTTCTTTTTTGGGATAACAATTGCTAAATCGTCCTTTTCCCCCTTCCCGCAGCTTTTCAATAAAAAAAGAAGAAAAATCCTTGTAAGAAATAAGTAGAGTTGAACAAAAGAAATCTATAAAATGGTTACATTCAAAAATCTTTTTCTCTTTCTTCCCCTTGGGTCCATCACCCATCTGCCAAGGGATGGGCAATGTGCATCATCATCAGTCCTCTGGAGACGTGGCTGATCAGTGCATTGACCAGAATTCTTAAGTCTTTCAAAACTGTTTTTCTTTACAATATTCCTGGTCTTAAATAAATCGTTCTACTGGTTCTGCCCATTCTACTTGCCTCAGTTCAGACTGCCCAAGATGCTCTGAAAAATGTCTCTTCCATCATTTCTTGTGGCACAACAATAATTCATTCCATTCATATACCACAAACCACGCAGCCACTCCTGTTCTCGACTTTTCTCTTTCTGGATCAGGAAGTTGGTTTTGCTTGTGATTATTCCCTCCCAATTATTATCCTTCCTCTTAACTCCTCAATTTATTTCCTTGTTGAGTCCGATATCTTTCTGCTGCAAATTGGGTTTTTGTATATATGTGTGTTCAACAGTTCAGATAAGAGTTAGGTTTAATTGATGCTGGCTTCTCCAACTCCACCTTTCTTCTCACACAGCCCAATTACAACTACAATTTTTCATTGTATGTCATGGTTACTATTTGAATTGGTGCAGTTTTTAGGCTTTTGATGCAGTATGATCTGACTGCCTCTATTCCAGTAGCTATCTTGGTCAGAAGTTCCTTTCTTATACTGACAGGGAAACTGAGGCCTGCAGAAGTTGAGTTTCCCAAGGTCATACGGGTACTGAGTAGCAATACTGGGATTCAGACTCAGGCCTCTGACTCTAAATTCCATCTCTCCTGGGGATACATTGCCCATCGTGCAACTTGCCTTTTTCCCCACATTAGGAAAACAACAATCCACAGAGCACTGTGCCAGGATTCAAGGGGAGGTGCAGTGTCTGGAGAAGAAACATCTCTGCCCTTGACAAGACTCACATCCAGAGGTTGCCAGTAGCTTATTTTGTTCCCTGATTGTGACTTGATCTGTTTTAACACTGCAAGGATCTATAATTTTGTCAGCAGGCAGGACCTTCTCTATTGATGGAAGTCACAACTCTTTTTAAAAATTTATTAAGAATTTATTTAAATTTATTAAGAATAATAACAACAGCTACCATTTATGTCATGTTAAGGTTTGCAAAGTACTTGCCATAAATCATCTCATTTGATCCTTCCAACAACCCTGCGATATGGAGGCTACTATTATACCCCCTTTGCAGATGGGGAAACCAAGAGCAAGGAAGGTTGAATAATTGTGCAGGATCACGCAGCTACTAAGGATATGAACTCAGGTCTTTTTGATTCCATATTCAGAGCTCTACTCATTATACTGCCCAGTTCTCCAGTTTTGAAAGTTGGTGTGAATGATCACCCTGTGTAATGAGCATCTCCAAAGTTAGCAAGGTTCATTCTTGGGAAACAGACCTTTTTCTAGGGCTGTGATTGAAGTTTGATAACAGTGAGGTTTAATAGCTCCTGTCAGAGTTCGTGCTGCACTGACAGGGCCTTTGTGAATCCAGGGTCATGGCTGTGCCAGGATGAGGTATGGAAAAAGGAGTTGGGTAGAGAAATCTGCCTTGACCCTCAGCCACCCCGTGACTTTGGTTACCACCTATGGTCTGATCTTTGGAAGGACTATGAGATTTATGGAGAGTTTCAGGCTGAGGGGTGGAGGTGGGGAGGGTGTTTTTAACTTGTCAATGTTCAGCATCCCTAAAATGTTTTCTCATTTAAAACTAAAACAAAATGGTCTGTCAAAGCAAAACATGGTTGGCGTTTTTCATCTTAGCAGTCTCTCTGATGGATTTCTCACTAATAAATGCACATTTTAAGTTTTAAAAACAAGCTCTTCCCTCAGAAATCTAGGCCTGGCTACTCTTTCTTAGGCCCTACCAGGCAGGTGATTAATTCCTTAGTAGAATAATCAGTATTGCTAAACATCTACTGCCAACTTAAAGCCAGCTCAGCAACCACCCAGCTGCTCCCACTCCCACCCCCACCCCCAATCTAGCAGGAACAGCGTCACCAGAGGAAATGAGCTCTCCCCACCCAAACCAATTGAGTCCTGATTGCAGGCCAAATTATTTCAAGGAGCTGCCCATGCAGATAATAGAAGAGATTATGCTGACTGTTATTAATCACCAACACTTCATGCACTGATGGTCTGATAAGCAGGAAATGACAACCCCTCTTAATCAGGGCAAACGGCTGCTGCATCTTCAGTGGGCTGGGAGCAGAATGACAGGAGGGCACCTTCCACTCAGGGCTGAATGACAGGGGTCACACAGCACAGACTACACAGCTTCACGGAGATGGCTCAATCTGAGGCAGCAAGTACCTCCAACTTTGTGCCCTCAAGGTCAGAGAGAGGAAGCAAGAGAACCTGTCAGGTGCTCATGTGATCACAGGCTTCTGTTCTCTCTCACAAGAATCGTACCTACTCTGTCTTGGGGTCAGCCTTAGCATGTCTGTTCAGTAGAACATGCTCCCTCACGAATCCATGTATTTTAAACAACATGAAGTCAGCAGCGTAAAATAGAAATGGTCTGGGGTTTCGAAAAAGTAGGAGGATCTGTGTTCAAATTCTCACCCTGCTCCTTGTGACCTTGGGTAAGCCACTGAAACTTTTTTAGTTCATTCTCTTACCTGTAAAGTGGGGAGGGGGGAAGAGATTATTTCTTTTTATATTTTCGACTTAAATATTAAAACTTAAATACACAATAAGAAAAAAACCCTTTATAAACAGGGAGATCATTTCTACTGTCCTTTACAATTCACTCCAAGTTTCTTCCAATCCTCCCCCTCCCCCAATCCTGCTAGTATACATCCCAATTTACACTAACAATTTCTCACGTATTGGCTCCTCCTTTAGACTGTGAGTCCCTTGCAGGTAAGTACTATGCTTTTGTCTTCCTTGTTGCCCAGGGATTGGCACAGTGCCTGCAGCACAGCAGGCACTTCGTAAATACTTATCAACTGTTTACTTTGCAGCTGGGAAAACTGAGATGCAGAGAGATTGCAATTCTTTTTGCAGAAGGATCTAGTGGTACAATCTAGTCCTAAAAGCATAGGACTGGAAAAGACCCGGATTTTCATCCAAGGACCCCTCCCCATCCACAGAGTCACACAAAGGGCTCTGCTTAAGTCCTCTGTGCCTCCCATCTCTCGTACTCCTAGTAAGTGGAACTTGTATTTTCTTTAAAGTATGGTATGAGAAAACGAGACAACACTATCAGGGCAGTTTCTGCTCTTCGGAGGATCCGTGGGCTCCACATCAGACTCCATTGTGCAGGTAGGTGGCTCACTGGACAGAGCACCAGGCCTTGGATCAGGAAGACCCGAGTTCAAGTCTGCCCTCAGATTCTTACTAGCTGTGTGACTAAGCAAGTCACTTAACCCTGTTTGCCTCAGTTTCCTCATGTGTAAAACAAACTGGAGAAGGAAATGGCAAACCACTCTAGCATCTTTGCCAAGAATATCCCAAATGGAGCCATGAAGAATGAGACATGACTGAGAAAGGAACAACAAACAACAGGCTCCGATCCAAGATATAATAACATTAGAACATCTATGGCTGTTCTACATGCTACAGTACTACTGCACAGGGGTTGGGGAATAAGACCATTAAACACATTGAAGGGATTTCCACTCTGTTATATGCCTCCTAAGAGGCATTTACTTGGATGTTATCTAGAGAAGAGCTAGAGAAGGAATCCAGTCCAGAGTTCTACCTGCAGACCACAGTCTTTCCTGCAGAACCATCCCCAGGTTGGGGATCCACCATCCACCATCATCCCGCATTTCTCCCAGGGTCTGTATCTCCTCTGGGTCATTTCCTATTCTTCATGGCCTATAACCCTTCTTCCCCCACTTGGTATTTTTATCTCTCCCAAGGGTAAACTCCCCTAACCAACAGCACCTTAAAAATGAATATCCGGAAAGCTTGCTCCCCACCCTTCCCTGATTTTCCTTCCATTGTTTAACAATTTACTTCTCTTTCCCAGTATGGACACCAGCCCTCACCATCGTCACGAGGGCTCTGCGACAAGGCTCCTGTCGAGGCTACAAATAGTTCACTCAGATGCATGGCCACTGGCCAAGTGGGGCTCGGGAAGCCAACTCAGTGAAGAATTAGGACCTCCTTAAGGTGCGGGTGAAGGAAGAGAAACACACGGAACAGGGCTGACTGGCCCCAGATATTTGTGATGGATGACCAGTCCAGAGGGGAAACAGAGGGCTGCCTCAGGTCTCATGGGAAAATGAACCCTATATTCTGGGCTGGCCTCCAAAATCAAAGGGCGAGGGAGTAATTTCCAAAGACTTAATTATTAGCTGAAAAAAAGAGGATATATTCTGCCTTTTATTTTTTAAGTGCTGCACAATGTTTGTGAGGCAGGACAGGTTCCCAAAATTGTTTGCCTTTAGTTTGGCCTCTGTTAGAAAGTCTACTTGTTCTGTATGCCTTCTCAGCCCCACCCAGCAGGATTAATGGATAAAGTCATGAAAGCAGTATCAACAACATAGGATGCTTCATCCCATCACAGTTGGGGGAAGTGGGTATGATCTCCAAGGGAGAAAAAATGGTTTATAGTTAGACTCATATAATATTAGAATTGGAGAGGATTGAATCTAGCCTTTTCCTTTCACAAATGAGGAAACAAGCTAAGAGAGATGAAGTGATTCATTTAAGGTTGGTCACCCTGGCCAGCATTAGAACCCAGATATCCTAAATCCTAGGTTGGTTCTGATGGGGTGCTTGCGTGCCTGTGCTTGGACCCCAATTCTAAAATCAATTTCTCTCTAAAAATCACACTTCTCCCTAGCCTCAGAATACTATCCCAGGCAGTTTCTTCCCAGCCCAAGGAAAGCTTGCCCGAGATCTCTCTTCTTGACACAGTAGCCAGTTGTACCTATGTATTTATTAGTTTGAACCAGCTGTGTACTGGCTGAACTGGCTATGTACTGGGTCATAAACATATTTACTACTCACTGACCAATCATATGCATCCTAGACTTACATATGGATACTCCCTTAGGTTTATCTTGTCTACCAAGACATTGATGGGAAGAGCCTGGGTATTTCTTCGTCAATTCTGAACCTTAGTTGACTTAGCGACAATTCAGGTCTAAAACCACACCTCCATGTACCCCCCACCCCCTTGGGCTATTTCCCAGTGAACTCTGGGTAAAATACCTGCGCAGTAGATACTAAAAGTTCATGTTCCTTTAAGAACTAACCACTCCCTAATCCCACCCTGAATCACCTAGTTAGTATATTTGGCACATGTTTTACTATAGAATACTCTATATAAACCTTACCTGTACCCCATTCAAATTGTAGGTTCCCTAAGAACTCTTGCCTGCTGAAAAGCATAACAATAAATCTTTACCAGCTTGACTTCAAGAATGCTTGAGTCTGAGAATTTATTCCAGATGGCCCTCCCCTGTACTCTGTATTTTTTTTTGGGGGGGGGGTTGTCTCAGAAAATCAATCACTCTCCCCTTTCCAGTCCTCTTCAGTTCAGGTACTTAGCCAACAGAGTTGCTTCCTAATTTTCGTAATTGTGTTTTTAAGCTGGATGACTCCTGGGTAGGCAATAGCTCCATGGACCTTTGAAAGGCATCATTTATTGGAATGGGGAAATTCCCAGCCCAAAGGAATTATTTAGGAAGACAGGGTAACTGACTTGCCTAAAGTCACATACCCAGCTCCTTAATCAAGCCTGAGTATACTGCGTTCCAGTTACTGAGTTGGAAAGACCCTAGCAGGCACAGCTGTAAAAGCCACATGCCCTGATCCCAAGCCCTGGGTTTGAATCACTGGTTGAAATCTCACCTTAGGAAAAGGTCCTTAAAACTCATCCCAGCCTTGATCTTCCATCTGTTCCCAAAGCAGAATTCTTTATAACAGTCTATAGAACCCCTGAACCTCCCTATGCAGGGTTGTGTTTGTAATTATTTAACAAGCAAGTAGCTCTTCAATGGGAAAAAAAATCATGTATGCATGACACCCTTTTAAGCTTGATCTGCATAATTAACATTTTCCTCCATCATTTTCTTAAGTCTAGACAGTCAACAAAAGAATAAATCAAGGCTTAATTTGTAATATTTGCTGAATTTCTGAGGTGTAAATACACTGAAAATTTAACAACTAACACCTAGGTGGCACAATGGATAGGGCCTGGAGTCAGGAAGTTCTAAATTTAAATCTGGCCTCAGACACTTCCTAGCTGTGTGACCTTGAGCAAGTCACTTCACCCGGTTTGCCTCAGTTTCCTCATCTGTAAAATGAGTTGGGGAAGGAAATGGTAAACCTCTCCAGTACCTTTGCCAAGGGAGTAACCTCAAATGGGGTCACTAAGAGTCAGATATGACTGAAAAAAAATGACTAAAAAACCAACAATGACCCAGGGTAAGTTAAGTGACCTATCTGCCTCAGTTTCCTCACCTATAAAATGGGAATGATAATAGCACATAGCTCACAGGGTTGTTATGAGAATCAAATGAGATATTTGTAAAGCACTTAGCAGAGTGACCAGCACATAGTAGGCACATTAATAAACACTAATTCCCTTCTCTTTGAGCCAGCTCAAGTGGCTCCAGTCAACCCCTGATTGTGGCAGGATAAGAACACAGGATTTAGGACTAACAGATCATTGACCCCAAAACACTAATTCTACAGGGGAGAAAAATGATGCTTAGGTTTGCCACATAATCTAGCCCACAGTGACCCACGTAAGATGAAGTAGAGTCAGGATTCAACCCAGGGATTGCTCCTCCACATCCACTAACACACCTCCCTTCACAACCCAGACTGAACTGAAGATGACTTGGGTAATGCTGAGGTGAGTTAAAGAGGAATTTCTGCTGTGTCTGACAGCCCACCTTTAAATCTTGGTAACCCTCAATAAAGAAACAAGGTGATGTGGGACTGGGCTTGCTCTGGACACACAGGAGGACAAAAATAACAATTACAAGAACTAATTAGAATATTGGCCCTGCCCTTTCCCCTTTACCTTCTTCTTGGACTTAAAGACATTACACCTGAAGATGTTGCTGGAACCATCTCTGGCGATGTAGCTAAAGATCTTTAGATCCTGAGAATCATGAGAGACATAGAAGATCCTACAAGGAAAATAAATAGAGAGAAGTTAATTAAGGAGAAGACTGCAGTCAAAACTCCAATGTAGAAACCTCCAATGACACACTGAAGATGGAGTCAGATAAGGCTGCACCATGAGAAAAGACCCATGGCAGGAAGGAAGGTTAGCCTGAAGCACTTCTTTTCTCTATGTTCCAGGAGCAATGGAACATAATGGAGGTTTGTTTGGGTTTTTTTTTGGGGGGGGGGGATTAGGAACTGACCCTCAGCTAGTGGTTAACTTTTTTCTGATGATTTGAGGGTGAGGAGACAGACATTTATTTGTGGGTGAACAGAATGGAGAGAAGTTGGGTTACCTTTTCAAAGAAAGGAAACAGAAATCAGTCACAGAATGCTAGAGCTGATACAAACTTAAGAGACAATTTAGTCTAATTCTCTCACTTTATAAGAAGAGAAACAGAGGCAGTTAAGTGGTACAGGGCAGCAGTGGACCTGAGTTCAAATCCAAACCTCAGACATTTACCAGCTGTGTGACCCGGGACAAGTCACTTCACCTCTGCTTGCCTCAGTTTTCTCAACTGTAAAATGGGTAAAATCATAGTATCTACTTTATTCTGAGGATCAAATGAGATATTTTCTAAGTGCTTACTACTTAAGCATCTGGCATATTTCTTGTTGTGCAGTAATTTTCAGTTGAGTCTGACTTCATGACCTGGGGTTTTCTGGGCAAAGATACTGGAGTGGTTTCCTATTACTCCAGTTAATTTTACAGATGAGGAAAGTGAGGGGAAAAGGAATAAGTGACTTGCCTACGGTCACACAGCTAGTAAGGGCCTGAAACCAGATTTGAACTCAGGAAGATGGAGGTCCGGCTCTCTATCCATTGCACCACCTAATAGGCACTTAATGTTTAAAAAAAATTATGGGGGTGGGGGTGGAGAAAGGAACGGAAGGGTAGGGACTTACCCAGAGTTACAAAGCCAATTAGTAACACAATGAAAGTCAGGTCAAACAGAAAGCATGTTCATTAAGAAACAGGCTGTAACCCAAGCAAATGGTGTCATGAGCTAAGTAAAGTTTACCCTCCTTTCTAACTTGGGGAGGGGAACAGACAGACCCCTGTCTGGGCCAACTAGTCCCCATTTATGCAGTTAAAGAACTAACTGAGTTCTCACAACCAGGGTGCCAGAGAAGCGACTATCTTTGGCAGGTCAACCAAGTCAAAAGAAAGAAGGGTGTTCCCCCCAGGCTGAGGCAGAGCCTGAGATCCACAGGGCCCCACAGAATTGTAACTCTGCTTCCCCTTCCCACCCTGTCAGGGAGCTCCCTGGTGGCCCTCCTATCCAGAGTGGGCTCTCCTGGTTTACTGCAAAGAGAAAAAGTGAGATCTTCAGATCCTTCAGTTCAATGAGACTTCTAAAGAGTGATTGGAGAGGCTGTTTATATAACAGGTGAAGTCAGAATGTCCTCAGGCTGCCCAGCCTGGCTCATTTCCCCCCACCCTGCAGAGTAAGGGGAGGGTTTGAATGGCCATAGAGTTGTCTTCAGAAAGTTCAGGCCATAAATTGCTTCTGTGACAAAGCCATCTGTCTGTGTGCATTTCTCTAAGGCATTTTTCCTCAATAATAAAGCAGGACATAACTTATTTTTAGAATGATAAAATAGCCCCTTTGCCTTTATATAACCTGACAACAGAGAGCCAAATCACAACCACAGAGAGACAAGTTAGGAAGCCCAGGAACAGCTCAAAGATGGAGGATGATGATGGGTGGAGAAACACACTGAAATGGGAGAAGGGGAAAGGGGGGCTGTCTTCAACAACCAAGGCCAACAATCCTCTGGTGCTTTCACTCTGCAGGCTCTTCTGCTAGCTTTAGGAGTGATGGAATATAAAAGGGGAAGGAAACAAGTATTTATCCATTAAGCTCCTACTATGTGCTAGGAACTGTGCTAAGCACTTTCCAAAGACACTGAAGAAGAAAACTTGGGGCTTTCACCCTGACTTGGGAGGTGAGTATGTTTATAACGTCGCTAGATCTGTATAGTCCCCATCCTTCCAATGTTAATGAAAGGGCCTTCCTAACTTGTGACTCCGGACTTGGGGATTAAACACATGCTGAGGGGCTGGTGTTGTTACTTTTTCAGTTGTTGAGCTGTTTAAGCGATGTTCAGCTTTCTTGGTAAAGATACCAGGATCGTTTGCAGTTTCTTTCTTCAGGTTATTTTACAGATGAGGAATGGAAGTATACAGGGTCCAGTGACTTGCCCAGAGTCACACAGCTGGTAAATGTCTGAGGCCAGATTTGAACTCTGGAAGAGGAGTCTTCCTGATGCCATGCCCAATGCTCTATCTACTGTACCACCTAGCTGTTCCTGTGTTATTACTGGTCACCCGCAGTGTGCTAAGTGCCTGCTATATATTTCCCTCACGAGAAGGCAGATTTAATTTGTTCAGTTTGCTTTCTGCTTGGAGTTTTTTATTTATTGTTTTTTAATGCTCCAAAGACAGAGATCTAGATTTAAAACCAATAAGAGAGCTATGAACACGAGCTGGCATACCTTTGAGACACAGAGATTCTGAAAGTACTGTACCTAGTGATTGAGGTGAAGCCAAGGTTAATCTTTACCTTGTTGGATAAAGGGTATTTTCAGCTAAGCTGATGACAATCCTTGTACGGGGATAGCCATTCTCCTTGATTCAGAGATCTCTGGAGACTGCTTTTCTAGGGCTGAGTTTTAGAAATATAATACTTCGGTATTAAAAGCAAACAATCTCTAACTAAATAAAAAAAATTAACTAGTTGGCTTAGAGAAAATTTCCAATGAGAGTTTTGCCAGTGAGCTGTTTTATCATCAAACTGTCCTCCAGGACCTCAGGAGCTCTCATGCCTCAGACCACCAGGCTGTCTTGGGGATGCAGAGAGGGTAGGATGCAGTAGATTTCTAGTCTTCATCATTCTCAATCTCATGTCACAAAGAATAGGCTTCTGTAATGGTGAGTTTCCAAAAATGGGAGCCATGACTTGACACCAAAGGGTCAACTAATTAATTAGAGGATCTGCAGGTGGGGCATATATAGGGATGTGCTGGTAAATGGTTAATAGCTGGTTCTATAAAAGGGAGAAAAAGAGATGTGTGCAGAAGACACTTTTAAATTTCATCAAAATCATTAACATTTTCTCCATCACCTTCTTCAGTCTAGACAATCAACAAAACAATAAATCTAGTTCTGATTTGTAGCCGCAGCCAATTTGTGAGGTGCAAATGTTCATGCTTAAAATTTAACAAGCAGCGACAATTGGCATATTCCATCCTCCCAGCGATGGCCAGTGCTGGAGTTTGTTTCTATCATCCCTTGACATTTCACCCCCTCCTTTTATTTGTGCAATTTCCATTCATCTCTCCTCATCTCAGAATGGTTCTGCTCCCTGTTCATCTTCTGGACCTTCCATATCCAGCACAGAATGTTCTGTGCTAGAACCTTGCATACCCCACTGCAACCTAGCCAATTGAACGGCTCCCTACCTATGGCTCCGAAGGCAGAAAACCAATCAGAAGCACTATTATGTGAGCCCCTGTCCCTCTTTACAATCCCCCTACTTTTAACCTGTTTCATTGCTGACCCAGAGAGAGATTGTTCCAGCCTCTCCTAACTTTGAGGGCCTCTGAGTATGAATGCATAGCCAGAAGTGTATATTGTTCATTGCCCATTGCCCCTGTGTGAGGCCTGATTCTTCTGATTCCCAGTACCAGGGTGGGCACCTTAGTCATGCAGGAGATAGCTTCCAGCCCCAATGAGGAAGGTGCACATCCAGCCTTCCTTTGACCTCTCTCAGACTTATTTCCTAAGTCAACAAGAACACAGATATTTATCAAGCATCTAAAGCAGTTGGCTCCCTTTTCAGATACCTCTAACTATTAGAAAAGTTATCCTGAATATTGAGCTAGAACCTAGCACCTAGTAGCTTCCACCTGCTGGCTCTTACTTTGCCCATTGGGCTTACACATAGTAAGACTGACATTCCCACATGACAGTTCTTCTAAGGTCTGAAAGTGGGAATCGGTTTCCTTCTAAGTATTTTCTTTTCCACACTACATGCATCTGTACTTTCTCTAGGCATGTTTTATGTAACATGGTTTCCAATCCCATTACAAACCCAGGTGCCCTAATCTAGAACGCATTCCAGCTTTAGAAAATGTCCTTCCTAAGGGTGATGCCCAGCTCAGAACCAGATGCTCCAGAAGTTCTGTGACTAGTAGAGTGGTACTCTTATCTTCTGACATCCACACCCTCTCCTTCTGTAACTGCAGCTTAAGGTGACATTGGCCTTTGGGCACCCACTCTACGTTGCTGGCTCCCATTGAGCTAGCCTTCAATGCAAACCCCCGGGGTCTTTTTTCATAGTAACTGCTGTTCATTTGTGACTCTCTAGGCTTTTACAGTAAAATCTAAGTATATGACTTTACATTTGTCTCTATTAAACATATCTTGTTTGAGAAGGTTAAATCAATGTCAAGCCCTACTTTGCCACCTAGCAGGTGGCTGATGTTGTAGAGAGGGCTGAGCCTGGAGTCAGGATGATCTAGGCTCTAATTGAGCCTCAGATACTTACTAGCTCTGTGACCCTGGGCAAGTCACTTCCCCACTGTCTGTCTCAGTTTCCTCAACTGTAAAATGAGAATAAGCTCCCAGGATTGTTGTGAGGATCAAATGAGAAAATATTTGTAAAAGCACTTGGCACAGAGTCACTTAATGCATCCTTCCTTCCTTCTTTCCTTCTTCTCCCTCCCTTCTTCTCTGTCTCTCCTTTCCTTCCTTCCTCCCTCCCTCTCTTCCTCCCTCCCTCCCTCCCTTCCTTCCTTCCTTCCTTCCTTCCTTCCTTCCTTCCTTCCTTCCTTCCTTCCTTCCTTCCTTCCTTCCTTCCTTCCTCCTTCCCTTTCCCCCCACCCCTCCCTACTAGAGTACTACTGGTGAATAATCATGAATTGGCAATGCTACCAGACAGTGGCAGGTCCTACTAAACTGGAAAGATTTGGGTACAGACCTAGCAATCAATTTTATTGCCTGTCATCTGAGGTCTAGCTAAGTTGGAGAGGTTCATCACCTGAAACTTTTCCACCAGGCAGTTCTTCTTTGTGTTTTTGGAGGTGGGAGTAGCAATGCAGCAGTGATTGCAGTTCACAAAATCCTCACCAAAGGGTTACAATCTGTTAGCAGAGGGAGTAACTGCATCGATTTATATTGGTTTTTTGGCCCTATAATTCTACTCTCTCATGATTTTGGGGGACCGTAATTCTATCATCCAGCACGTTAACCATCCCTACAAGCTTTACATCATTCACTAATTTGATAAGCATGTCATCTATGTCTCCATCCAAGTTACTCATGCATGTCTTCATCTAAGTCATTTAATCAAAATATCAAATGGAAGAAAAACAAGTGTAGAGCCTGGGCATCCCACTAGACACTCATCTGCAAGACAACATTGATTCACTAATTACCACTTGACAAAATGAATTTAAGTTGGAAAAAAATTCTCATCAGTCTGGGATGGCATGGGCCTACCTGAAGGCAGAATTGTTAGGACATAATCTCTTGATCCACAAACCAGCTTGAATCTTTTAATTTAATCCAAGTAGGAAACAAGTCACTCTTTCTCCCTAAAGTCCAGGCAGTGAAGAAGCCATTCCAGGATACTGGATAGTGTCTAAAGCCCTACCCCCACACTATTCTTTAGCTGAGCTCTATCTGTGACTGGTTGGGGATGAGACCTTATATTTCCTCTACGACATCCAGACTAGGATGAGAGAAGCATTTGGCCTCCATGAAAAAAGAGTTGGATTGCTTTCTTAGAGTGGTTCATTAAAGAAGGATGTCATCACTTTCCCAGCAGTATCTCTTATTTAATTAATTCTGTTCTGACTGACTCTTAAGAGTGTTTGGCCTAGGCAGACTGAATTTAGATGCATCCATTTTTGGAAACAGCTCCTAATTAATGCTCTTAGGAAAGAAGACATTTGAAGTAACTCAACAAGCTTTTATGAAGCACCTGCTTGGGCCAGGCATTGTGCTAGGTCCTAGGGAGGCAGGAGAGTTTCTGCCCTCAAGGAGCTGAAGTTTTCTTAGGAGGCTATCACATGTGGGCACATGTATCTGGATAGATAAGTAAGGACAAGATTGTGTGAGGAGGAAGAGATTACAACAAGGGGAATGAAAAGGAAAAGCTGTGAGGAGGAGGTGATACCTACACTGAACCTTGAAGGAAAAAGGAGATTCAGGGGGAAGAGGTGTAAAAGGTTAGGAGGGTGTACATTCCAGTTAAGGAGACAGGCTGCAAGTCATTTTAGTTAGGAGGAAGAGTGCATAAATGGAAGTAAGTTGAAATCAATCTGGGAATACAGATGGGAGCTACAACGTGGAGGCTTGATATGTTAACGTGAGGAATCTGTAATTTATCACTCATGGCTTTTGAGCATAGGAATGACAAGATCAGACTCCTGCCTTAGCATATTGATTTGCCCCCCTTTAAAATGGATGGGTTGTAGAAAAGAGAGAATGGATTCAAGATGACCGATAAGGAAGCTATTTCACGGCATCTGAGGAGCCTGCCATGTAATAAAAGTTTGAGGAAATGAATAGTTGAAGCCAGAGGTGATATGGGCCTGAACTGGGGTGGTGTTTGGGGGTAAAACAACGAGCTCCATTTTGTTTATATGGATATCCAGATGGAGAAATCAAAAGAGACATGTGGCAGGCTTCTGGTAAAACAGAACTGGAATCTAGAAGTGGGCTTGATAATAACACCTAGCACTTATAGAGAGTTACTACGTGCCAGAAACTATACTAAATGCTTTACAAATATCTCAATTGATCCTCACAACAATCTGGAGAAGTGGGTGTTATTATGCACATTTTACAGATTAAATAAGTAACTTGCCCAGGGTCAGCAGTTAGGAAGTGTCTGAGGCTGAATTTGAATTCAGGTCTTCTAGACTCTAGGCTCTCTATCCCCTAGGCCATCCAAGATGAGGGCAGAATATGCTAGATTTAGAAGCTATCCACATAGAGTTGATAATTAAGCCTATGGGAACCTATAAGATCAATTCAAGAGAGTTCAGAAAGAGAACAGAGCCCAGGGCAGGGCTTTAGGGGACATGAATGATTAAGGAGCAGAAGATGAATGATGTAATCCAGTCCAGATTCAGAAGAAGAAAATCCAAAAGAAATCATGATTAAGAAAGTCAAGGGAGGAGAAAGTATTTCCAAAATAGGAGTGGTTCATACTATCTTAGGCTTTAGAGAGATCAAATAAAATGAGAAGCAAGAAAACAAGAAGCTGAGAACTGAGTGGGAAGTGAAGGAATGGAAACAAATGAATATAGATTATCCCCCCCCCTCAAAAAAAAAATCTGCTCTCAAAGTGAAAAGAGATGAAGGATAATAGCTTGAGGGGATGTCAGGATTTTTTTTTCAGCAAAAGGGAAGTAATTTAAAAATGATCTCAAGTAGGTTGAGGTAATGAATTGTCCTTTTCCTTGCTCTCTCTCCATTAGGATGCTTAAGACATAACAAAGCATCTTCCAAAAAATAAGAGAAAACAACAAATTCATCATATTTATCTGAAGTATCTTTACTGTAGTGTATCTTTCTTTTTCAGAAAATGAGATTTTTAATGCTCAACAAAGGGAGTAGGAGACAATGCCTTATGTGATCATGATGATAAAGATAACCTCTCCCACATCCAGCCACCTCATAAGCAGTTGGATCTAGCATCCTGTTGGCCAGCCACCCACCATATGTTCATGACCTATCCATTGTTTCTCATTGTCTGTGGGAAGTCAGGGGTCCACTGGTAAATTACACGTCAAATTGGAATCTCCAGCTGAGGTACCAAGGCTCCTAGAGTTTCTTCCACACCGAGGCTCCATCACTAGAGAAGCCTAGAGTACCATGGAGGACCCTACAGAGTTAATTCCAAGGACCATAGAGGTTATTAGGAGGTACAACCACAATGGTAGCAACTACAAGTGCACTCCCTGCCTTGGGCAGTTTTGGCATCAGATCACCAGCCACAGTAGTCTCTCCTTCTGGATGTTTGAGAATTGGTGGCCAATGATAGTGCCCCTTTTCTTCTAGTTCGCTATTCAAGCATTCTTCCCACACCTCATACAATTACCACAGTCCCCTAGCTCTGTCAGCAAGTCGCAGCTGGGCCACAAAGAGGCTCTCAATTTTTGAGGATCTTTGCCCCATCCCTAAGCCCCCATCCTGCCTTGGTGCAGTCCAGACCTGAATTCAGATTCACACCTAAGCCTTGGCTAGACAGAGGCAATCAATCCCATTCAATCTTGGGCAACACCACCAAAAACATTTTACTTTGATTAAAGACAAGATCTCTCAAATTGAAAGGGTTTTTGATGTGCAGCTTGATGGATGTAAACCTTCCCTCTTTCTTCTAACCTGCTCCTGCCTCCATAATTAGGAAAGAGATGTGATAAGCCTCTGAGCCACCAGAATTCTCTTCTGCCAAACAAAGCTACCAGTTTTTCAGCAGGTGCATCCTGGAGGAAATAAGGGGCAGCTGACCCCTCCAGGAGCTCTGCTTGATGTGATCTTGATTCTGGGTCCTGCTGAAAGATATGGTGCCCCTTCATACACAAATGGGTGCATGGGGGTCTTTGGATGAGAGGGAATATCTAGGTATATAATGTCATATGTATCTATAACAACTTAAGCCTAGCATAAAGGGCCTCAGACATTGAATGGGTGCTCAATAGATATTTGTTGAGAACTGAGTCAAGAGAACTAGGGTGGGTTCTAGGGTCTGTTTCTAGAGCTACCTTAATGTCTGACCTTGATGAAAGTCCATTTAGCCTCTCTGTGCACTTCAGCTTTCTCACCTACCAAGTAAGAATAGTATTAACCATTTTCATCAAACTGGGTATCTTTCTAGTATACTTATACCAGTTGTCCATATATATATATAATACACATACAATTATATATAATATAATATACGGATAAATTGTAATTACTAGTATATCTTTTGTGTATCATATTGACTGAAAGGCAGTATACTGTAGTAGATAGAAAACCAGCCTCTAACCAGGAAGTCCTGGGTTCAAGTCCCATCACACACACAAGAATATGTGTACAAATATGTACATATATACGTATATGTATACACATTATATATACATACACATACACATATACAATCTATGATGACCTCTAAGCACCCCAGGAAATTCTCTTAAGATTGCAAATTTTAGAGCAAAACTAGAGAGAGTTTTCTCAATGAAAGTTCTTGATATCAGTGAAATCAAGGCTCTGATGTAAAGAAAAAAATCTGGTTCCCTATTAAACTCTGAGCTCCGTAAGGCCTGGGGCTATGTTTTATTTAACCTTTGCAGATCCCCCCGTACCTGGCAAAGCACTGTACACAAAGTAGGCACTCAAATGTCTTTGGAATTCTTCTTCTTATCCCTTAATATAAATTCACATAAATGCGTCCTGTCTGTCTACCTTGAAGAGATGCCATAAGGATAAATCATATATGCCTATATGAATATATATAATTCCATATTATATTGTACAATATAGAATGCTATATTGTATATGTATTATATAATAGACTTGTATATGTATGTGTATATGTGTATGTATACATATTTGTACATATATATGAAAGCCCTTATACATATATTTGCACAAACATATGAAAGTAAATGTATATATATGTGCATATACATATGAAAGCCCTTCCAGACACTCAAAGGTATATAAACATGAGTTACTGTTATCTGACCTCATATCATTCCCATCTCTTTCTCTCTTCCCCCTCCCCAGTTCCTGAGTGGTATAGTAGGGAGGGGCACCCCCAATCACTCCTCTGATTTTGGAACATAGATCCTAGATTGCAGGACTTCCTAAATGTCCTGACTGGATGTCTGGATTTCCTGGTTCTGTTTATAATCATGTACCTACCCCAGGTAGATACACATTTAGGTGAAAGCAGTTTGTCTCCATTCCTGCTGAAGACACACTATGACTCCCAAACCCAACTGCAGTCTGGAACCCCAGGGCTCAGGATGAATAGGAAGGTAGAAGAAGAAGGGACTAGCAGTTCCCAGTTCTAGGGGTGACCCTGTTCCAGTGTCAGCACCAGCTCACCCTAAGGGCCCCCAACTTTAAGCATGTCGTGGTTTTTCTTTTGGGAGCATGAAAAACTCATTGCCTTCCTTATTCCAAATCATAATTCCTGATAGGGAAAGGAATAATAACTCTAGGTAAAGAGGCTCATGGGTGTGCATCACTTCACTGTTCACAGAGCTCTGGATATGTATTAAAATGGTTGCTAATATCTGATCCTCAAAACACTTCTGTGAAATAGGCAATGCCAAAATTAGTCTTCCTTTTTTATAAAGGAGAAAACTAAGGGCTCAAAACCATATAATTTGGGGGCAGTGAAGCACTGCAATGGATAGAGCACTGGCTCTAGAGTCAGGAAGACCTGAGTTCAAATTCAACCTGAGTGACCCTGGGCAAGTCATTTGCCTCCAACAAAACAAAAAACCATATAATTCAATCCCAAAGTCAGCATTCATTGTCCACTATGACAAAATTACTCCAGAACTCCAGATATTGCTTCAATTTTTCTCTTGCTTCAGTTTTGCCCTTCTTGTTTTGTTGGTTTCCTTTTGTTGCCAATTTGGCGTTCTAGACCCTGCGCTGCCACTTCCTGTGTGATTCAGTTACATTTTTAGAATTATCTACTGTGTGGGCAAGGGGGTCATGGTGAAATAATGAGACTCATCTGGCAAATCATTCCTCTGCCTGATTAATTTATAACCATGTCTTGTATGTGTTCATAAGGCATAGGCCAAGGTCATGCAGCACTGACTGAATCATCTCTTTCATGGGCTTTCTCACTTTAAAAGAATCAGAGCAATATGGACTCCTTGAATGGGGAGAAATCTTAAGAAATGGTCCACTTCATCTCTTTGTCTCCAGATACAATGAATGGCCAAACCATAAACCTCAGTGGATTGGCTAGAGAAGGATACAGAGACCCAGATGCTCTCCAGAAACAATACCTATGCTTTCATCAACAGGATGCAAGAGACCTGAGGGCAGGGACTTCTATTTCCGTCTCTGTGTCCCAGTGCTTAGCACTTAGTAGGTGTTTATTAAACGTTCAGTGATCTAATTTGGATTGAGATAACACCTCTATCCTCTCAAACAGCTCCTTCAAATGTTTTTTCTCACTGTATTGGAGCATGAGGTCCAGCTTCAAGACTACTAGCCAACTTATCTTTGTAAAATTAGAGAATTTAGATCAGAAAGGTATCTCAGAGATTATCTAGTACAAAGGCCTCATTCCAAAGATGAGAAGGCCCCGGGCCTCAAGAGGGGAAGAGATTTCTTCACCAAGGCAGGTATGAGGCAAAACTGGGCACCGACCCCTGCCCTTCTGAGTCCCAATTCAGTGCTCTTCCTGCTAAATGGCACACTCACTCCCTTCTTGAATGGAATGTTAAGAGTTGGGAGACGTTACAAGATGGCAGAATCAGAGCTCAAAGGTAGGTGATTTGTCCCAGCTCACCTAGCTAGTAGGTAATACCAGGAAATGGAATTCAGGTCATAGGATTGTGGACTCAAAGGTGGAAACAGCACTGGAGGCTAACTAGTTCAATCCCCCTTTGAAGATGAGGTAGCTGAGTCCCAGGGAATTTAAGCAATTTGCCCAAAGTGACTCAAGTTGTCAGTGGCAGGCCTGGGATTTGAACCCAGACCTTCTGACTCCAAACCCTATGACCCATTTACTGTACCATTGTTCACCTTCATTATGACGTGCTGAATAAGTGAGATGGAGAGAGAAGGGCAGTCTGATTTCTCATTTAAGGGAAGAGATTAAAAATTCCATGGGAAAAAATCCATTTTCATTAACCCCCAGTTCTTTGCTTATTTCACTTCTACAAACAGAATGCAAAAAGGAATATTTAATCTTTGGAGTGGCTCTAGGTTCATGATTCCAATGGAATAGGAAACCTCTAGGTGAGGAAATTCCCTCTATCTATGCAGAATGACTCCCCATAGCTTAGAGATCTGCCCAAGGCATTAAGAGGTTAAAGTGACTTACCCAGAGGTCACATAACTTGCATGTGTCAGAGACAAACTTGACAGTAGGCCTTCCTGACTTCAAAGGTCAGCCCTCAGTTCGCTATACAGTGTGGCCTCTTACTGAGAACAGAGCATAAAAAGAGAATCTCGTGGCCTAGAGGAAATTCAGGCTTTTACTGATTGGCCTTGGGCAAGGCACTAAACCTCAGTTTCCCTTTAGGAAAACGGGGATGACAACACTTTGACTATCAAGCTCAGAGGACTGTTTGTGAGGAAAGTGCTTTATAAAACAAAGCACTGTAAATGGGTAATAACAATAATAACAATTCACATGGGTTTTACCAAACCAGTACAAATATAGTATTATATAAAGGGGAAGAAGGAATAAGGGAAGGGATGGGTGAGAACAGACAGTGAGACTCAAGGATCTCCTGGGATCACATTCATCAGCAGTTACAGTTTTTGTTTTGCATTTAGCTTGTTAAATCCATCTTCATCAGATGGACAAGTTTAATTGCTGCCTTGAGTCTCTGTCCTTCCATCTCCAAGCAAAGGCAAGTGGAAAAATTTGGCTCATGTGCTCCTGCCAAGAGAAAGCTTTCTCCTTGAGATTCTTTCCCTCCTTTTCTAAGAAAGAAAGAGAGAAAGAAAGAAAGAGTGAGAGAAGGAAGAAAAGAAAGAAAGGAGGGAAGGAAGGAAGAAAGAGAAAGAAAGAAAGAAAGGAAGGAAGGAAGGAAGGAAGGAAGGAAGAAAGAAAGAAAGAAAGAAAGAAAGAAAGAAAGAAAGAAAGAAAGAAAGAAAGAAAGAAAGAATGAAGGAAAACAGATAGGAGCTGCTGCTACATTGCATTAGACCACTGGCCCCTTGCCTAGAAGGTCAGTCTGCTCCTTGGGAAGGCGATGGGCTAATAACGTGCAGCACCCTGTTAGTGACAAATGACCATGTTCAACTTGAAGTTTTATGCTAATGGGAGACCCAGCACTCAGATAAATGGCATCTACAAATGATCCTCATTTTGTCCACTCAACAGTTGCTCTTCTACTGTTCCCCAGTTCCCTCCTCTCTTTTCCTCTCCCTTCAAAGATGCTTTTACCAGAGCTGTTAGCAAGAAGTAAAATGAACAGATTTACCACTTAATGTACTTTCATTTCCTCCATTTACTTTCAGTGCTCATGAATTAGGAAAAATCTGAGCCAAAAGGCTGACAGCAAGGGGGATGAGGCAAAGTAAGTCAGAAGGCTGGATGACCCACAGAATGGGATAATGAGGCCTCCAGTAATGGAGAGCTCTCTATACAGTAAGGGCAGGGGACGGCAGAGGAGCCATGCCAACAGAACAAAGGTGGACATATTTTCAAAGGCAGACTGGCCAAATGGATCCATTATGATCATAAAGTGGGAAGACCCCGAGTCATACTCATGTCCCTATTAGTGAATCACTGAGTAAGTCTGAGCAAACCATTTCATTTCCTTGCAACTCAGTTTTCCCAGATATAGTCTAATTTTGCCCCCTAGCTATTTGTATACATGTTAGCTACCCTACTAGGCTATATGGAGGGGGGTAAAATTGGAGAGTTGGAAGAGACCTTAGAGGTCATCTAAATGAAGAGTCCCTAAATGAAGCCATATCCCCAGCAAATGGTCATCCATTAGATTCCACTTGGATCATGGAGCAGAGAATTCACCAGCTACAGAAGCAGCCTGTTCCATCCTAGACAACCTGAACTATCATGAAGACCATCCTTAAGGCAAGCCTAAATCTGCTTCCTTATAACTGTGACCTAATAGCGCCAATTCTGCCCTTTGAGACAAGACAATAGGTTAATTCCCTGTTCCATGTAATGATACTTCAAATATCTGACAACAGTGGTCATAATCCCTTCAAATCTTTTCTTCTCCAGGATTCATTTCCCCAGTTCTTTCAAAGGATGGTTGCTAATGCGATTTCTAGAACATGATCTGACCACACCTGAGTACAGCAGGGTTATTATCTTCTTTATTCTGGATATTGTGAGTCTCTATTAAAGCAGCAAGAAATCTCATTAGCTTTTTTGGTTTCCCTATGAAGGGCAGGTTCCTGACTCAGACATCAAGGTCAGTGATTCTCACCTTGACTGTCTATGCAGCCATTGTCTTGAACTAACTAACTTACATACCAAGGCAATTAATTTAAACACAGTTTATAATGTAGAAATGACAAGCTCTTGGCCAGGGATGGAGTGTATCTAACAAGAACTTGCAAGAATGTACCTGAGGCAAATAGGGCAAGAGACTTGCCCAGGGTCACATAGCTAGTAAGTGTCTGAGGCTAGATTTAAAGATTTCTGACTCCAGGCTCAGCACTCTCACTGTGCCACCTTGCTGGTCTTTCACTTGTATTATCTTACAAATATCATCACAAGGAATTTGCACTAAAAGGCAAGAAATTGTCCATGTATATCCATGAAACTAGAAATAGAATCAACAGTACAGGAAGAAGAGCCACTGATACACACACACACACACACACACACACACACACAATGTTCAGGAAAACTCGACTTCATAGTTCTCACTGAAATTTGGTAGAATGGAACTGATGACAAGAAAAGCTTTCAATGGATATGCTGTATCCATAACAAATAATAAAAGGTAAAAGGAAAGTAGCATATTATATTAAGTATATTGAGATACACTCATGTGAGGAAATCTTGGTACCAGAAGAAGAGAGCAGGATGAAGACTGAGGCAGAGAGAAACATTAAGTTATAATATCAAGTGGCACTATCAATTATCTGGACAGAAAGAGGAGAATAAATCCTAAATCTGGTACAGAGAGGTGATATAGTAGTGTTGAGGACTTCAATTATCCAGAATCCTTCTGGAACTCTCTCCCTTTCTGCCAAAATTGGAGCATCTCATTCGTTTTGGGCTTAGCTTAATGAAACTTCACCTAACAAAATGTGGAGGAACCAATTGCTATTCTGTATCAGGTTCTCATCAATAAGAAGGAACTCTGTGCTGGGGTGGAAGTGGGAAACTATCCCTACCTCAGAAGCTCTGAGAAGAGTAAATCCAGGATGATTCTGATATTAGAAATTTGGAGAAGAGATTGCCAAGATTTGGGAGGAAAGGATTAGTAGGAGCTCACAGACAATTCCACAAGGAAAGTTAGCCCATGATGAATAAATAGGAAGGTGTCAAGAACTATGGAACTGGATTGCAGAATGAAGCAGACCATTTTCTTTTGTATTATATTTTGTTTTGTTTTGTTTTATGGTGTCTCCCATTCATTTTAATTCTTCTATGCAACATGACTAAGATGAAAATGTATTTAATAGGAATGTATGTGTAGAACCTATGTAAGACTGTATGCCATCTCAGGGAGGGAGTAGGGAGAGAGGGGGCAAGCAGGAAGGGGAGGGGAAAAAATTCTAAGATATATGGAAGTGATTGTAGAACACTGAAAACAAATAAAATAATTTAATAATAATAATAAAAAGAATGAAATTCTGAATAAACAAAGAGAAACAATTCTAATGAAGCAGAAAAGCGGGAATCGTCTAAAGATACTAAAGTCAACGCATAGGGAATTTTTCAGCCAACTTAAAATTTTAAAAAGGCAGGAAAAGAAAAAAGCCAAGTGAGTGAATGGAAAATGAATGCAAGAACACGACGTGGCCCTGTAGCAATTGTGTCAGGAATACAGAACACGCCCACGTTGAAGAAGAAAGCTTCTTATTGCTATATTGGCAAAAACAGACGGATAAAAGAATGCATTGAATATTGGGACATGTGAATCAAATGATAATGATGATGGAGAGAAGGCAAAGAGATCTGCTCGTGTCTTAGTCTGTTTTTGCTTCCTCCACCAAGGAGAATGATCTTTGGAGTGGAAAGGACAAGAACAAAACTGGTGAAAAGAGTTGAAACCCAAGATCAATAAGAATCTATGACTATTTTTAGACTGTGTCTAACTCCCTTTGATAAGTTCAGGTCATCAGGTCTAGAGCAAATACATCCTCAGAATTTTGAGGACATGACTACTGAACCACCAACAGTGATCTTTGAAAATGATGAACAGGAGAGATGCCACATGGTTACAAATGGCAAACATTCTGATATAATAATAATAGCAATAAAAAAGATAGCACAGAGTCTGCAAACTGTGGACGAGTGATCTGATTTAATTCCTGGCAAAATTTTAGAGTACAACATTAAAGTAATAGTAACTATGACCAGAATAGTAATGAAGAGTCCAATAACAACTTGAAAGGAGCTCTTCAATGGAGCGTTTTGGGAATCTGTCCTTGGTTCTCTGCTGTTAAAACATTTTTATTATTGACTCAGATAAAGGCAGAAATGGCATGTTAACAAATTTGCATATGAACCCAAGTTAGAAGGGCTTGCTAACACATTAACTACAAAAGTCAACATTCAAAAAAATCAATAGGTGAGAATGACTAGCTGAATCTAATAAGATGAAATTTAGTAGAGATAAAACTGAAGTCTTAGGTCAATAATCAACTTGTACAAGTGCAGATGGGAGAAAGATGGCTAAAAATCAGTTCAGCTGAAAAAATCTGAGGCTTTTAAGGGACAGGATATTCACTGGAATGGAAAAGCGTTTCTAAAGTGTTTATTACATACCAATGACTATGCTAAACATGTGGAATCCAAATTAAAAATTTAGGTAGTTCCTGGCCTCAAGGAGCTTATATTCTAATTAGGGGAGATAACCAACAGATGAGGACTCATGTCCATGTTCAGTTCATGTCTGACAGAAAAGCCAGAGAGCACGAACATGGAAAGCAACAGGGCAGATGGTAAGGGCCCAAGAACCCTGGGGAACAGTGGCAGAATAGACGATCTTGACTATGAGGATAGTGGATGGAAAGGTCTGAGTGGAACAGTGATCCAGCAGAGGTACAGATGTAGGGGTCAGCATCCCTCTGAGAGTAGGTGTTCTTCACTCCATGGGAGGTAGGCAATGGGGCCAATGAAGGTTGTGTTTAGGGATGGTGATGATTAACCACCAGATGTTTTCAAAAGTAGAATTGGTTGAATTAGGAAGTGTGGGTTCCTCTCTAGAGGTTTCCAAGTAAGATCTGGATGATCACACATCATTGTTACAAGAGATTCTTTTTCAGATATGGGTTGGACATGACCAATGTGGAAATATATCTAATTAGGATTGTATGGCAGACTGCATGCCATCTTAGGGAGAGAGGAGGGAGAAAAAATTTTGGGAATTCAAAATCTTACAAAAGTGAATGTTGAAAATTATCTTTACATATAATTGGAAAAAATAAAATACCATTAAGTGTGTGTAGGGGGGAATAAATAAAAAAATAAAGTGCCGAAAAATAAGAGGATCAGTCAGGTCTGACAGTCCAGGGAGTAGAGTTATGAATCAGTGTCTCACAAATACTTGTTGTCCATGGGGGAGATAAATGGACTTTTTGGGAAATAAGAGGACCACACCATAAGAGAGCAATCAGGTCTCATCAAACCTCTTCAGATGATTTCGCCTTCAGATTGATTAGCATTGCCATTACTGGAATGCCAATGGACGCTGGCAACAGAGAAGAACATCCATGGAGAACTGAGCCAAAAGCCGGGGGAAAAATGAGACGGAATTCAGATTTTCCACTGGGAAAATGGGGAAAATCACTAGATTTGCCTCAGTCTAAAAGTAACTTAATACATACTTTAAACCTGGAAAGACTTATATGAACTAATGACAAGTAAAGTGGACAGAACCAGGAGAACGCTGCACACAGTGACCAGCAACATTATATAATGAAGAACTGTGAATGACTCAGTGATCCAAGATAGTCCCAAAGGACTCAAGATGAAAAATGGTTATCCACCTCCAGAGAAAGAACTGATAATATCTGAATACAGACTAAAAACACACTATTTTTCGCTTTCTTTTTTTTTTAATCCAAGCTTTCTTCCACAAAATGACTAATATGGAAATATATTTTACATGACTGCACTTGTACAACCTATATCAGATTTGGTAAGTTCAGGTTGCTTATCATCTTAGGGTGGAGGAAGGGAAGGAGGAAGGGATAGAATTTGGAACTTTAAAAAAATATTAAACATTTTTACATATAATTGAAGGGAAATAAAACATTATTTTTTTTAAAAAAATATAGGTTGGAACAGATGCCTTCAGCCATCCCAGAGGGACCCAGGTTCCGTGATTCTGCGTTGCATTAGTGGGGCCAGTCAAGTGAGTGTATCCATTTTACTTTGCACTGCATTCTCCTCTCAAGAGACTCTCTAAGCAGTCTGATAAGTGTCAGTTATCAGAAATACAATTGCTATGCTTTTCAGATGGAAAAAGTGCAGCATCACAAAACACCAAACCCTTCCCTGCAATTCCTTCAAATCTCAAAGGCTCATTAGATCTTAAAGAGACTTCAGAAGCCATCTAGGCCAGTTCTCTCATTTGACAGAGGAGTAAACTGAGTCCCAGTGAGATTCAGGGACTTGCCAAGGGCACATAGACTGTAAGTGGCAGAGCTGAGATTTGAACCCATGGCCTGTAACTCCAACTACAATGTTTTTTTTCCATGGTATCAAGCTGTCTCCTGGTCGATTGGACAAATGTGCTTGAGTCCCCTCCTACCCCAAACCTTTCTCTTCTCTACTGTGTAATTATTATCTGTTTGTAGACAATGTTTAATTACATGTGTGAGGTTTTCCTAATTTAACCTAATTGGATCTTCTATCATTATTAGCATTAAAGATGCTTTTTCAGGCTAGGTCTTGTGGGATCTGCCACAGTGACTTCAGCTTAATCAGTCTGGCAGATGTCTGTTTCCTCCTATTGAGTATTTTCCATTTCCCCTTCGTTCCTACTTCTCTCTCCCAAATTAAAGTTTTCCTGATGGCTCTCCTCTTTATTATATTAATAGATTAATCAACAAGCATGTACTAAATGTCTGGTGTGTGCAAAGCACTGTGCTGGTGGTCAGCGGTCTAGGCATGAAGCTCTGAGCCTCACAGGGCAGGCCCTCAGATGGTAGATACCCCATTCACTACTGGACCTGTACTGGAAGACCTTCTGGCTTATGCTTGGCTGGTTTCAACTTAAGAGAACACAAGGTCATCTCCCAGTCACCAACAGCCATTAGAGTAGGACTCTGGTGCAAGCCATTGTCCATATTCCAGTCTTTTCAACTGCCTTTGGCCATTTATCTTTGCCTCTTTTTGTTTAAAGGCTGTAAGATTATCTGAGTACAATGGGGTATCATAAAATTTAGACAAAAGATGTGTTCTTAGAATGGAAAGATCCTGGATAGACTGGAGAGGGACCTCAGAGACCATGGAGTCAGGAAATGGAGGGAAGTTTAGTGATTTACCCAAGCTCTTACAGATAGTAAGCATCTCAGGTGGTATTTGCACCCAGGCCTTCTGAAAGGTTGGATTTTTGTAAATTGAATAATCTTTAGTTGTGCTGGAGCAGGAGGTTTTTAACTTGGAGTTTGTGAAATTTTTAAAAATATATTGATAGTTATATTTCAATGTAATTTATTTTCTCTGTTCTTCTGTATTTTATTTTATGCATTTAAAAAGATTACTTTCAGAAGGACAGATAGATCTCACCAGACTTCCAAGGGGTTTGTGACTCAAAAAAGATTAAGAACCCCTGCGCTAGGAGGGAACCTAAATATTTGAAGAAAACTTGGAGAGAATTTTTTGGAAAGCAAATGTATGTCTGCAAGGCCAGCATGTGTTACAATGACAGCATTGATTGGAGGATTTGCTCATTGAGGAGTGCCCCCACTACCTCCAGCTTTCTCTTATGGCTGCTCTACCCTTTGACAAGCTGCTTTGCCCACCGAAGGATGCTGCTGAGATTCCCTGACTGGGAAACGCCTTGTCTGGGATCACAGTGTCTGCCAGAACCTCCATTACCCTGCTCAGTTTCCTTCCAGCTCATTCTCTGGCCTGCTCCACCTCCACACCAACTGTCTTTTCCCTCCCTCTGCCTTCACCACTTTCCTGTGTCCTCTTTATAGTTTGTGTTTCTCTATGAGAATATAAGATCGCTGAGAGTAGGGACCAGCTGGTTTTCTTGGTTTTGAATACCCAGTGTTTGGCACATAATAAGCACTTAATAAATATCTCTCTCTCTCTCCCTCTCTCTCCATCCATCTATCCATCTCCATCTATCTATCTATCTATCTATCTATCTATCTATCTATCTATCTATCTATCTATCAATCCAGTTCATATATTGGTCTATCTATGAGTCTCTGTCTGTTTGTCTATATCTGTCTTTCTATCTATTTATCTAGCTACCTAGCTGTCTCTCTATCTATGTCTATCTATCCATCCATCCATCTATCGCTCTCTCTGTCTCTGTCTCTCTCTCCCCCCAAAATTAGGTCCATCCCCCATCCTCATCACTAGGGCCTAATTGGTACTTAGTAGGCACGTGATAAATGCTTATGGCTTGATCGGGGCCTGAAAACCACAACTGAATCATAGGTCTCCTTTGGGCGGCAAAGTGGAACATCACGAGATTCAGAGCTGGAATACTTGGGTTGGTGCCTCCACTCTGACATTTGCTGTGTGAACACAGGCAAGTCTCTTAGCTTATCTAAGCTTCAGCTGCCTCATCTGAAAAATATGGGGCAATAACACTGTACTATTTATAAGTTAGATGGACCTGTGAGGATCAAAATTATGTACATACAATCATTTTTAAACTGTAAAATGCTACACACATTTGAGCATTTATGATAAAACATTTGGAAAGCGACTTTGGGCCTCTGGCTTCCCCATCCAACGTAATGAGTGAAGCAGATGACCTCTAAGGTTTCTTTCAGTCCTGAGACTTGACAGCTTTATGACTCCATATGTGCTTTCCCCCTTTGGGTTCTCCATCCATCGGGCAGCTAGGGGGTGCAGTGGATAGAGCACAAGTGCAGGAGTCAGGAGGACCTGAGTTCACATCTCACCTCAGACACTTGAACTCACTAGCTGTGTGACCTTGGGCAAGTCACTTAACCCCAATTGCCTCATCCTAGGTCATCTCCAGTCATCCTGATGAATATCTGGTCACTGGATTCAGATGGCTCTGGAGGAGTAGTGAGGTTGGTGACCTGCACAGCCCTCCCTCACTCAAAACAAAGTCAAGTGCAAGTCATGCCATCATTTCTCTGATGGCATGATCTTCTTCCCCAATGAAGGACGAACACATGCACATGATGCATAGTTGCTTTGAGTGCAGATGGAAAAGAGGTAATATCTGTGCAGTCTTTGAGGACTATGTAGAATAAAGGTTTCAGCATTTTTCATGGCTAAAGAGGATGGCCATTTCACAGAAGGGACATATCTAGAGCCAGGCAGGTAACCTCACTTGTCAATCTTCCAGAGGCAGTGGAGGAAAGCTCAGGAATATCAGCCATGGTGGGGAAGAGGGGGCAGAGAAGAACAAGAGCTCAAACTGGTTTCTTTCAGCAACAGATACTGACCCAAGAAGAACCATGCAGGACTGGGAGTGGGGAGTGGGGAGGGCCTCAGCTACCATTCTGGAGTAAAGCTGACACCTCTCACAGTCAGGAGCAAGCAACGAATTGTCAGCTACAGGATTCACACCCATCTCTGCTCTTCTTACACCCTGTGTTGTATACTTAAGGGTTTCTCCAGAGCATGGCAATAATGTAACATAAGAAAATCCAGGATTAGAATTAGGGATGTAGGCCTGTGGAGAGTTGGGGAGAAGGGCAGGGGAGGAAAGTCTGTGATTCCATCAGTATAAGGAACTCTAGAGGAGTCTCCTACCAGTGCAAGTTGGTACTCACACTACAGCTTCTAGAATCTTAGGAGAGCTGCCCAGAGCCCTGAGAGGTGGAGACCCTTTCCCATTTTTATGATCTCTTTGAGATACAGTCCTAGAAGCAATATTGCTGGGTCAAAGGGTATGCACATTTTTGTAGCCCTTTGGGCATAGTTCCAAATTGCTCTCCAGAATGGTTGGATCAGCTCACAGCTCCACCAACAATGAATTAGTGTTCCAACTCTCCCACATCTTCTTCAACATTTATCATCATCCTGTTTTGTCATGTTAGCCAATCTGAAAGGTGTGGTGTGGTATCTCAGAATTGTTTTGATTTGCATCTCTCTAATCAATAGTGATTTAGAGAATTTTTTTCATATGATTATAGATAGCTTTGATTTCTTCCTCTGAAAACTACCTGTTCATATACTTTGACCATTTATCAACTGGGAAATGACTTGTATTCTTGTATATTTGACTCAGTTTTCTATATATTTTAGAAATGAAGCCTTTATCACAGACACTAGTTGCAAAAGTTCTTTTCCAGTTTTCTGCTTCCCTCCTAATCTTGGTTGCATTGGGTGTGTTTGTGCTAAAACTTTTCAATTTAATGTAATCAAAATTATCCATTTTGCACTTCATAATGTTTTCTATTTCTTGTTTAGTCAAAAATTCTTCCCTTCTCCATAAATCTGATAAATACACTATTCCTTGCTCCACCAATTTGTTTATAGTATCAATCTTTATACCTAGATCATGTACCCACTTGGACTTTATTCTTGTGTATGGTGTCAGGCATTGATCCATGTCTAGTTTCTGTCACACTGTTATCCAATTTTCCCAGAAATTTTTGTCAAACAGTGAGTTCTTATTCCAGAAGCTGGAGTCCTTGGGTTTATCACACAGTAGATTGCTATAATCATTGACTGCTGTGCCTTGGATACCTAACCTATTCCACTGGTCTACCCTTCTGTTGCTTAGCCAGTATCAAGTGGTTTTGATAATTGCTGCTTTATAATACAATTTGAGATCTGGTAGAGCTAGGCTACCTTCCCTAGAATTTCTTTTCATTAGTTCCCTTGATATTCTGGACCTTTTGTTCTTCCAGATGAATTTTGACATTATTTTTTCTAGCCCTACAAAGTAATTATCTGATAGTTTGATTGGTATGGCACTGAATAAGTAAATTAATTTAGGTAGAATGTCATTTTTATTATATTGGCTTGGCCCACCCACAAGCAACTAATGTTTTTCCACTCAGCTAAGATCTATTTTGAAATGCATACTCTGAGACCTCCAGGGTCAGCTTTGGGTTCTTACCAGTTCTGAACTTTGCATCCTATCACTTATTCACCTTTCTTCATTATTTGGTCACCAGCTGCTTATTAAACCCCAGTCTAATCCCATTTCTCATTCTGTACCCAGGATATTTCTTATGCTCAATTTTTTAATTCTATAAGAGCAATTCTAGCTGTGTTTAAATCTACCAGATATTTCCACCCTCAAAAAAAAAAAATAACAAAAGAATATCCTTTTGCTCAGCTGACTGCCCCTACCAACTAAGGTCAGGCCTCTCCCCAAATCCATTCCATCACTAAGATGCTATCTGCTTCCCTCCAGCTAAACTCACTAGTCCCCACAAACACCTACTCCTGTCTTGTAGCTGGTTCAGGTGAAAGTGCCCAGGCCTGGCAGCATCCTTGTTTCCTCATTAACAGAATGATCACACTTGTCACACAAGCCCTAAGGCCTGTACACTTTCCAGCTCTTCACAATGTATATTTGGGGCTTGGGCCACCTCATTTCCTTTGCTCTAGGAAACACTGATGCAAAGGCAAAAAGTCTCACCTTCTTAAGTGGTACTTTTCCTCTAGTAGGATCCTAGACCTCAGTTTTCTTGTCTGTAAAATTAGGGGTTAGCCTGAATGAGCCCTGAGGGCCCAATCCATGAACAGCATGTATGAGGGAAGTGTATTGTGGGAAAAGAACATGGAATTTTTCAAATCCTTGTTCTGCCTAGGAAAGTCTGTGCAAGTTCCTTCATCTCTCAGGGGATTCCTTTCCCTCATTTATACTATTAGGGGATTATATTAGATGATCTCCTCCTTTCACAGACAAATTGCTCAGGTAAGCACCATCTATGTCCTACCTGCCTCTATTTCCTTCCTAGTTAAATTCCTGAAACCCAGCTTTTATCCTCAGTACTCATTATTTAGTGCTCTATAACCAATATTAGAAGCTAGAATTATGTAATGCTTTCATGTTTGCACTTTAAATATATTATCTCTTTTGACCCTCTGTAGCAGCAAGCACCCTAACATATCCAGGATGGCCTGCTAGCACAGGTTCTTAAATCTGTTTTTCTAAATGGAAAGCAACTTTTGAGGGGTCAACAATCTTCTTTAATTACATATACCAACAGAGAAAATACAAGCAGAGAAATAAAGACCAACAGACAGGGCTTCTGTCTGACCATAAGCAATACCTACAGCGCAGATCAACAGACAGATCCAACTGTCTGACCATTACATGCATATATAGTTACCAGAGAGAGAAGCACCAACACCTGGGTTTTCAAAGTCAGGGGGCTCCTTAATGGCTGCCCAGAGTCTCATCTGGCCAAACAAACACTTCCAATGAGTAAGCCCCAAAGTAAAACCTTACTTCAGAGCATTTATACACTTTTCAGAGCCCGAGGGCACCACCCTCATGACCCAGTACCTCACTAGAAATTAAGAAAAGGTACGCACCTTCCTACAAAACAAGCCTCCCCTAATTAAGCTTCCCTTAATGGGCTCCAGGTGAGGTCTATTAATGGGGGGGAAGGGAAGATCTTTAACTCTCATTACACCCTCACAATAACCAAGTGAGGTAGGTGTTATTATTATGCCTATTTACATTTGAAGAAAATGAAGCAGACAGAAGTTGAGGGACTTATTCAGGGTCACATAGCTAGTGAGTATGAGGGAAAGCAAGGAAAGATGCATTTATTAAGCACCTACTCTGTGCCAGACTTTATGCTAAGTTCTTTACAAAGATCAACTTATTTGATCCTCTCAACAACTCTGAGAGATAGGTGCTATTATGACCTCCATTTTACATTTGAAGAAACTGGGGCAGATAGAAGTTAGGTGACTTGCCCAGGGTCACACAGCTAATAAGTTTCTGAGACCAGATTTAATATCAAGTCTTCCTGACTCCAGGCTCAACATTTTATCCACTGTGTCACCTGGCTACCCCTAAAGCAGGATTCAAACTCCAGCCTTCACAACTCTATGTCTTGCATTATCTGTTATTTCACTTAGATTTCTTTATACCAAAAATTTCCTCATCACCAGTTACACTGGTGTTTCCTCTGTTTCTATTAATCTGGATTCATTCATTTAAATAATATTGCCACTTCCTTCCTAAAATATCCTCCCCCTTCTCCATGAGGGGAGAAGAAAGGGAGGGAATTTGGAACTCAAAAATTAAAAAAAAAATGTTAAAAATAGTTTTTACATGTAATTGGGGAAAATATAAAATATTACATTTAAAAAAAATCCTCCTCTTTGGCTTCCATAACATCAGAGGATGCTGATTTTTCTCCTGCTTCTCTGATTTATGCTCTTTCTTCTACTATGTACTTGCCACACAGTAGGCTCTTTAATAATAAATGCACATTGCAACTGCTATCTCCATTGATGGTGACTCTCCTTCCTTCCTTCTGACAAATGTAGCTGAATCCTTGAGATAACAATAATGGCTCACACTCACACAGTACTTAAAGGTTTGTAGCATGCTTATAAACATTTTCTCATCTGATAAGTCTTATGAGTGAGGTGCTATAGGTGTCTTCATGTCTACTCTATGGATAAGGAAACTGAGATTCCAAAATGTTATAAGATCACATGACTAGTAAGTGTCAGAGCTAGGATTTGAACAAAGCTATCTCTTGACTCCAAGTTCTGTACTCTTTCCAAGACCAGTGACAATTTTGTGCTTTTCTGTTCAGCCTCTCCCTTACCAGTCTGATGGCTTCAAGCATTCCCTATTTGCTGATGATTCTGAAGTTATATCTTCAAATTTAGCCCCTCAGCTCTTCTCCAATTTCAAATTTGAAGCTGCCTTTAATACATTTGAACATTTATCAAGATACATCAAACGTCCCATGATCACCTTGAGTTCAATATATCTAAAACTGAACTTCTTTCCTTTTAAGTCAGGCTCTAAAAATTTTATTTTATTTTATTTTTAATAGCACCACCACCTTTCTACTAGGCACCTATACCCAAAGCCTGTGAACTATCTTCAACCTCTCCCTTTTTTCCAACCCCATGAATCACCAAATACTATCAATTCTTTCTTTGAAATATCTCCTGTGTTCATTCCTTCTGCATTCTACCATAATGTGTCCAAACCTTCATTACATTAGCCTGGATTATTTCAATAGCTTCAAACTGGTCTTTCTACTTTTGTACCCAGTACAATATTGTCCCATGAATATGCCTAGATAACTTCCACCATGCCATTTCCTTACTCAGAAGTCTATCAAAGTTTCTCTGGGGCCACTGATTAAATCTAAACTATTCCATCTAGAATTCAAAGCCCTCAATAATTTGCTTTTATTTTATCTATCTTTAATTTACAAATTCACCTATTCATTCAACATTTACAAAATACATACTATATGCCTTCTGCTATAGTCCAGCTGGGATTACAAGCATCTTGCTTTTCTCTACTTTATCTCTTCTTATAATGCCCTTCCCTTTTTCTCTAACCATCCAAAGTCTATTCATTTTTCATGATATATCTCAAGTTTCATATCTTCCATGCTTCTTTTTAAAAATGCATTTTTATTATTTTTTGTTCTCATATAACCTCCATTTCCAGAAATATCCTTTCACCTCCAGGAAAGCCATCCCTCAAAACAAAGAAGAAAAAGAAAAATCAGTGCAGCTAAACCAAACTCTGGAAAAAGCCTCACAATATATGTAGCATTCTACAGTAATGTAAAGTAGGTGGAGGAGGGGGAGAAGAGGAGAGAGAGGAGTCTTCTCATAACTCTTCTTTGGGGTCAAGTTTGGTCATTATAAACATTTCTAAAACAGATTCAACTGTCTCACTGACATTGTTGTAAAAACAGTTTTCCTGGTTCTGCTCATTTCATTTTGCATAAGCTTATGTGTTTTCCCAGGCTTCTCTGCACACATCATATTGATCATTTCTTATAGCACAATAATGGTCCCTTACAAGTTTCTTAATTCTGTTTCTTTCATCTCTTTCTTGTGTGCTATCTTGAGTTATTCTCTAATTGTTTCATGTTTAATCATTTTATATGTATCAGTCTTGTCTTCCTCATGAGAACCACAGGCTTCTTTCTTTAGGATAGAGGGTTCCCCACAGCCTACACACATACAGTGGATACTCAATAACATTCAAATGAAGAATGAATGGCAAATTCTAATGTTACAGTTGCTTTCAGAATCAATGAGCCACCATGACATCTGGAAGAATGAGTACATTTGGTTTCCATCTCAAACTTCTGAGGTAACAATAACTTTGAAAGGGAAAACAGTCTCCAAAAATCATCTTTTGTCTACCGCCATCTGAACATAGTTGCCTTTCACTTAGGAGATGGCACAGATGATGAGGAAGACATAGCTGTGACTCATCTAATGATCAGGGAGGTGAGGCCAGCCTTACAAATTACTTTCCTTGTTCACTTGTTTCAATCACGTCTGATTCTTCATGATCCCATTTGGGGTTTTCTTGGCAAAGATACTAGAGTAGTTTGCCATTTCCTTCTCCAGCTTATTTTATAGGTGAGGAAATGGAGGCAAACAGTTAAGTGACTTGGTCCAGGGTCACACAGTAAGTGTCTGAGGTCAGATTTGAACTCAGAAAGGTGAATCTTCCTGACTCCAGGCCCAGCACTCCATTCATTGCACCACCTAGTTTCCCCAGCCCTGTATATTTTGATTTAAAAAGTGGCAGGCACACTTTGATCAATGAACATGACAAACGAGAAACTCTTGGCTTATGCTTGGGAACCTTTCTCTTAACCTGTTTACTGGACTCTTAGATTTGTCTTTCACTGACTAATTCTGCCCACACCCTCAGTTCTTATTCACTCCTTATAGCTGGTTTCTTAGCCACAGCGTATTGACTTGAGACTTTGCTCCTAGCCCTTTCCTGATTTTGTGTTTGACAACCATATAAGTAATGCTCCATCACAGCACAGATTGCCTTACTTTACAACCTGCTGTTTTCCTCCAGAATTCTGTTAAATAACCAGGCCTGATCATCCATTAAATGAACGAATATACAATCTGTCTCTCTGCTCCACACCCTTCAGGAAGCCTTACTCATAGCTGACCCCACAGTACCATACTGTATACTAAGAACCACGCCCCCCCCTCCAGAGCTCTAGAAACCTCCCAGGTAGCCACCCCTTCTAGTACTGCTTTAGGTTCCACCTCTAGGCAAGGATAAGGGGAACAAAATTATCTTTATTTCAAAAGGGAGCAAGTTAGTTGGTTGCAGACAGAAGGCATGCCATGTTGAGAAAAGCCAGGGGAGCCTATTCTCCAGACTTCTTTCCATCAAGTAAAGATGACTTTTCCTGTCATTGGGTATGTTCAATTTTAGGACAGAACTATCAGTATGGCAGAAGTGGAACCACTGCTTGTGGCTCTAACCTCACACATCTGTGCCTCCCTCCATTAGGAAGTCATAAGGCTCTCCTGAGCATCCTGAATTATGTGACTTAAGCAACAAAGATTCTGAGGATGAAGTTTCTTGGGGCAGCCTGACATCTGGAGACAAAATCTCCAAATCCCACCATTCAGTGAATGAGTCCATTGATCCCTACGTAATTCACAGAAAGCTGGATTTTATTCATTTGCATACTTGCTTTAAAACACAGTTGCTTGGTTTTGACATTTGACTTGAAATTTTCATATGGTGAAAGTCAAATATCAAATAAAAGGGTGAATGAATAAGAATATTTGCTTTAAAAACTGGACATCATTTGAGATCTAGACACTATGTCTCTGACTTACTCAAAACTAAACTAGGGGTCAGCTGAGCAGCCAAGAAAAGCTGCTCACTCCCAGGCAACAATAATGAAAAACAACAGTTTCTTGGACATTTATTTATGTGGCAAATGTCTGTTGAACACCTACTATATGCTGTTCATCAGGCATATTCTAGGGGCTTCTTGGACATCTGTTGGGGATATGTTGCCCTCCAAACTAGACTTATAACTAACCCATAACTGTCTCTAAATTGGCTATGCTGATGGCAGGCACCTTCCTAAAATAAGTGATGGAAGGTGAACTTAGGGTGCCACTAGGAACTTCAGATCAGATTCCTTTTGTTTCTGTGATCAAAACTGTTCTTTGTTACTCTGTCACTGTAATTTCTGGCATGATGGATCATAAGATTCTTAGAAATCGTCTAAACAAAGTTCTTCATTCTCCCAGTGATTTGGTAGGGACAGGACAAGGGTCTCTCAAGAAGTGAAACTGGGGAAAAAAAGGGCAGCAAAATGACACCATTTGATGTCAGAATGACTTGATTTTTATGTTATACTGTACTTTTTTCCTTTCAGAGAGTAATTTTCAAAGTGAAAAGGATAGAATGAACACCAAAAGGAAGAAATTGAAACCCACCAAAATAGCTCATGTAGATTTTCCTCAAAATTCAGTGTTCTCTTTCTAACAATCCTATAGTTAAAGTCATGCACCGTATTAGCATCCCTTTTTTCAAAGACAAAGAAAATGAGATTCAGAGAGGTTAAATGGTTTATTTTCCTATGGTTACCCAACTAGTTTCAAGGGGCAGATATGAACCTACATCTCTTGACTCTTTCTATTATACCAAAATATTCACTTCCAAGGCTTCCATGATCATCTCTGCATGAACAGCTCTCAGATCTATCACATCTAGCCTAACTTCTCCAACAAGTTCCAGTCTTAGTCTATGGACATTGCGCTCACTTTCTTACGTAATTTAAAATTGCTTTCTAGAATGGTCAGATCACTGGAAGTGTTTGTTTGGCCAGATGAGACTCTGGGCAGCCACTAAGGAGCCCCCCAACTTTGGAAACCCAGATGTTGGTGAATTTAGTATACCTGTTTTTCCTCAAACCCTCCATTATCAACTGTTCCCATTTTTGTCATCTTTGCCAATTTTCTGAGTGCAAAAGAGAGGTAAAACTTCAGAGTTGTTTAGATTTGCATTTCTTTTACTATTTGTGATTTGGGACATTCTTTCATATGTTTATTAATAGCATGCAATCCTTTCTTTTAAGTATTGCATGCTCATATGCTTTGATCATATATCTACTGCGGAATATTCTCTATTTTTATATATTTATTAGTTACTTGTGTATCTTGGAAATCATGCTTATACTGGAAATATTTGATAAGAATATTTTTCTCACACAGAAGTTTTTAAATTTTGGTAGTCTTTTCAAAGAATCAGTTCCCTAGTCTGTTTTTTCCAATTGATCTATTTTTCTTTTAATTTTCAGCATTTTAAATTTTGAGCTTATTTTTGATTGTCTAATCCATTAAAATTTTTTGTGTGTATTGTAGGTCACCTACATTTCCCAGTACATCCTTTCCTCTTCCCCTCTCAGTGTTCTGCCTCATAACAAAGAATAAAACAGGGAAAAAAATTTTTTAGCAAAAAGACCAAGTGTTATCACCCAAGTTCAACATTATATACAATATGGTCTATATCTCTCCAAAAAAGTTTCTGTTCTTCACACTTTTGCCAGAATAATCTTCCTGATGCCCAGATCTGACATCATTCCTCTGTGGTTCAGTGTTCCCATTGCTTACCAAAAATAATATGAACTCCTTAGCCTGGCATTTGAGGTCCTCCATCATTGGCTTCCATTTGCCTTTCCAGGTTACGTTCCAGTCACAGCAGTCAACTTTCCATATCCCAGTGGTTATGTACACTAGCCATCCCCCCATCCTGGGATGCTTTCTGACTATATTCGCATCAATTGACCTCTCCTCCAAAGTTCAGATCAGGCGTCTGCCTGCCCTGGATCACCCAAATAGGTGATCTCCTCAAATGTGTCACACCATTCATTCTGGACCTTTCCTACACATTTTAAACTTATATTTTAGTTATCTTACCTCCAAGATTGTAAACTTCGGGAGTACGAACTTATGCCTAGCACCTAGCATATTCCGTGACACGCAGTGGACATATACTAATCAATAAAAAAAAAAATGTGAATTTGAGACAGTGGCATGGATTAGATGGCCCCTCAAGCCTCTTTCTATTTATGGAATGGAGAGTATGTAATAATCTTTAGATGGATTAATTCACCTAGTGACAAGATGGCTTTCCTTCCTTGTCCATATGATAAAGAGTATCCTCTTTCTACTTTCAGTTGGAAAGAGATCCAGGAGGAGAAATAGAGCTCAGGAAGGAGCAGCAGTGGAAACAATGTGACATGACCCAATAAGCTACTCTGGAAACCTCTTATTTCTCCCACGCCAAAGGATCTGGGTTCCACTGGCGAACAGGGCATTCTTACCGGTAGATGGGGTCTTGCATCACCAGCATCTTGCTCTCATCCCAGGTCCACTCCTTTTTCTGCAATAAAAGAAGCTGTAAATGAATAAATGAAGTCGTTATCCTCAGCTACAGAACCAGAGGGCAGGTTAAGACAGAAATGCTTACAATCAGTATCAGCTTTGCGCTTAGCCCCGATTACCCTCTAAGGCCTCTTGAGTTAATTGCCCAGGAAGGGAAAGTGCCAAGTGTCAAGCACTTGGCCTAATCACTTTCTTTCAAGCACATCAGGAGAGAGCCTCTCTAAGATGCTGAGGGCAGGCATGGAGGGGAACATCCCAGGGACCGTAGGCAGTGTTGACATTTGGATTAAAGTGGGCTAACCAAAACACATGCACACATACATTAAAATATATGCATAAACACATATGTGTGCACATACATCGAACTCTGAGCCAAAAAGGATAAGAAATAAATGTGGAACCAGAAGGGGAAAAAGATGAGAGTAGCTTCTGGGAGGCAATGAATAAGGTTCTGGGAAAGTCGACAGAGTCCAAGAGGGACTTCCCATTCTAAAACAGTAACATGAAAAAGCCTGAATTTACGCCATAGTTGAGATAAAAGAACATTGACATTCAGGTGATAGCCTCACATTAACATGCAAATAAATGAGGGACCTCAGCAAATGAAAGGGAAAAAGGAAAAAACGAAAACTCAAGCACATGATCAGAAGAACTTCATGGAAAAGGAACATGAGAAAGAATCATTTCACAGAGTCATGGTAAAGGACTTTGGAAACCAACCAGCCCAACCTATAGCTCAATACAAATGCTCTTTAGAACAAACTTAACAAGTAGTCATTGGGTTTTGGTTTTTTTGGAGGCAATGGGGTCAAGTGACTTACCCAGGGTCACATAGCTAGTAAGTGTCTGAGGCTAGATGTGAACTCAGGTCTTCCTGACTCCAGACTTAGTGTTCTATCCACTGTATCACTTCCCTGCCCCATCATTCCATTTTGCAAACATCCATTGAGGGGAAACCCACTGTCTCCCCAGGACAGCCCAATTAAATTCTGGAGAATTCTTCACTTTTAGGGAAAGTTTTCTTACATTCAGCTGAAATGTGATTCTTGGCATCTCTCATGAATTGCTCCTCATTTATTCACTCTGGGGCTAAGGATAAAGAGTTTTATCCCTCTTCTGTATGATGGCCCTTTATTTACTATTTAAAAAAATATCACCAATTGTGTATCACTGCTGCACGTCGTAGGCGCTTGCTGAATTCCACTGAAGATCCCTGCAGGACCTTCGGTTACTACCTGGTGCCACTTCCTTTTATTCTCAGGACATCCCAAGAAAACCTATTTTTTCCCCAACATGAAAATACACTGAGCTCTATGAGTTGTGTTTATATACAAACCGAACAAGAAATTTTCCAGATCACCCCAGTGAATATAAACCACTCTTGCTTCAATTATCTGAAAGTAGGTAGTTTGTTTTTTTTTAAGTCTTGGCTTTACAGCACTATAAATAGAAGAATATTCAAAAATCTCCTACTTTGTAACTTGTTTTAAAATCACTTCTCTCTTCCTCCATTTTTATCTGCTCCCTCCTCCCTTCTTATGGCAAAGGCAAATGAAGTTCATTTTCATCTTGTTTTCTCTGTTTAGCTCTTCTAAGGAAAAAACTTTTTTTCAGGAGGAATCGTTCCCCCCCCCCCCCCACCTCCCACCAATCCTGGAATTGCACCTCCCTGTTGTAGAAGGGAATCCTAGCAATCACAGGCTTTCATGATGGGTCTTCAGTTTCTACATAGGACGAGAGGACTCCTAGACGTTCAGCTCTATGAAACATCTAGACTGATATCCCTCCAGAAAGGTCATTTTAGTTCATTTTCTCGTAAGGACCTTATCTCCTACAGAGGAATAAAGGGGGGATAGATCATTTGACATTGGAAAGAACCTTAAAGATTCTATATTCCAATCCTCTCATTTCATAGGTAAGGAAAACTGAGTTGGGGGCAAGTGAGTAGAGGTGGAGAGAAGAGGGAGGTGACTTACCTAAGGTCACACAAGTATAAATAGAAGCATCATCATTTGAACTCATTTCTTCTGATTCCAAATCAAATGCTCCTTCCACTACACCATGCTACATCTGGTGTCAAATATTTGGAAAGTCACTGAACAGGGAAGCAGCATGACACAGTGATAAAAGGCCCTGGGACCAGAGGACTTGAGTTCAAATCCCACCTCCAACATCTACAATCTTTGAAACACAATGACAACAATATAGAGACCACAGTAGTTTTGAAGGATGAATCAGAAACTTAAAATTGTCATAGTCCATCTTTCTCTTCTTATACTTGAGAAAACCTAGGGCCCAGAGAGATTAAGGATTCAAGGTTATATAGATAGGATGTAGGAAAGCTTCTCTTTGCAATTTGGACAGCTGGGGCTGGAGTAGTTTTCAGAATTTCATGGGCAAATGGGAAGTGATACTATAATAGGTTTTCTTATTATTTTTTTTTCTAGGTGATCATATAGTTTTCAAACTAGACAGGACCTGAGAAAGTATTTATTCTAACCTCCTGCCTGATAGAGGAATCTTTGTTCCACTACAGTAACCTTGGGCAAATAATTACTTAGCTGCTGCTAGATGGTTCTGCTGGGAAACTCAGGACCTCCTCAGGTTCCATGTCCTGAAAGCTCTCATGAGAGAAAATTCTTTTCTATGCTCTGCCAAAATCTAACTCTCCACAACTTAGCACCAGATGGAAATGCTAGTAGCATCGTTGAAATCTCTAGAGCATTTTTATTTTTTACAGCACCCTAAATATAAAGGAAAATCCTATGCAGGCACACTTCCCTCTCCCTCTTGGAAAATGTCAGCAATTCTGCCATCAAGTACGGGTGCTTTATAATTTGGCATGCCTGACAGCAGTGGGGACTTCTTAAAAAATCAGAGCGAGGCCATATTAATATAGCTTGACAAGATCTCCATGATCCATGGCAGATGAGGATTAAGTAAAGTACATCAGAACTAGACTAAAAGTGATGGTGATACAAGACAAAGCTATCTCCTTCTCCCAGGCAACAGACATGGGGATGCAAAATGTCTTTCAAGGCAGAACAGCTGAGAATCCCAGCATGGTGCAACTCAATACAAATGAGTGTGGTTTAAAAACTAGCTAGCTGGTAGCAAAAAAAAAAAGGGGGGGGGGAGGGGAAGGGAAGGCAAGTGGGCACCCTTCTTTCCACTGGGAAATGGCGGAACAAATTGAGGTACAGGAATGTAAGAGAATGCTACTGTGTTGTGCAAAATGACAAGTGTGAGGAATTCAGGGAAACATGGGTTATACAAAATGGTGTGAGCAAAGGGGAGAGAATGAAAACAATGGGAATATCAAATGAGAAGGTGTAGGTAAAGTGCTTTGCAAATACTGATGCACTATATAAATGGCAGAGATTATAATGACTAACATAAATAATCACGGAAATAATACTATAAAATCACAGAACTCAGATCGATTGGAATACCCAGTCTTGGTCCTGGAGAAGGGATGTTGACACACACATTCCTCCTCATGGAAGAGAAGTGTTACGGGAGCCCAATGCTACACATACAGTCAAATGGGGTCATTTTGTTGGGTGGCTTGGTTTAATTGTATTTTTTTTGCATATCAACAGCTCTGGTATAGAAAATAAAAAGCACCAATAGAATTTTATAAAATTAAAAAACCACCAAAACTAAAAATAAGCCCAGTAGATGAATTAGCTTAACATTGGTAACTAATCTCTTTGTCCTTTAACTTTCATCTATAAAATGAGTAGAATGAGATGATATCCAAGTTAATTTCCAACTCTACAATTTGGGGTCCCATCATTTTTAAGTTGCTCTTTCTTTTTCTGACCCATGTCTGTGCTGTGAGGGAGGCACATCAGACAGAGTGTAGGAGATGGAGTCAGAAAGAACTGAGTTCAAATCTGGCTTCAGATACTTCCTATTTATGAGGCAGTGGTCACTTGACATCTGCCTCAATTTCCTTATCTGTAAAATGAGGATATTAATAGCACTTACTTCCCCTGGCATTTAGAAGGATAAAATGAGATCATATTTAAAACCACTTTGCAAACTTCAAAGGACTATCTAAATGCTACAAGTTATTATTATTAATTGACATTGGAATCGCCATGGATCTGTTCCTTTCATCACTGTAATATTTCCAGAGATACAGAGTGCCACTCATCCCTGCCAGCCCACACTGTGCAAATCCCATCCACATTCTGTCATAAAACCTCCCCCGAAGTATGATCTAGGACTCAGCACAGTGCCTGGCATGTACTAAGTGCTTAATAAATGTTTATCGATTGACAGACTGATTGACCCAATGTGTCGAGGCACTTTCTTCAGCTCTCTTGACATTATATCAATACCAACGGAGCACTCAGTTTGTTCACAGGGCTATTCTTCACTCTCCCTATATGATGGGACCATCTTTTATTTCCTGATCACATATCTCTCTCATGATCACCTTCTTCTCCATGGTATTTTGTTTTTGGAGGGGAAGACAAGGCAATTAGGGTTAAGTGACTTGCCCAAGGTCACACACCACCAAATGTCAAGTGTCTGAGGCTGGATTTGAACTCAGGTTCTCCTGACTCAAAGTCTGGTCCTCTATTCACCATGCCACTTAGCTGCCTCTCTATGGTATTTTTTTGATTGGAAATATGTTGTATTCTGCTCACCATGTCCCTCTCTATTTGGATACAGTCGCATTCCACTAATCACAGGCATATGACATACTATAAGAATATGGTTTAAAAGATGGAATTCTGTTATAACAAATGGATTGTGGCCATTAGAAGTACACATAACACTTTCTTCTTCTCTTCTGTTTTTGTCATATCCAATAAGCCTATCTTAACTGTCTACTCTGCACCAGATGCTGGGCTTAGCCCTGAAATATAAACACAAGGGTGGAACACACTTTGCCTTACATTCTCTTGGAGGAAAGTAATATATACAAAGGTGAGCATGCAAAAAAACCCAAATATAAAGTAACTTTGAAGGGAGAAACATTTACACTCGAGGGGGACGGAGAATGGCCTGCTGCGTGTGGGTCACTGGCCTTGTGGAGAGCTGGGGACTCCAAGAGGCACAGGTTAGGAGGGAGGCTAGGTCTAACATGGGCCCCAGGCAGGATGCTGTACACAGGGTACATGAAGTAGGTCAGGGTGGCTGAAACATAGAAAGCATGAGGAAGCAATATGAGAGCAATCTGGAGACATAGTTTGGGGCCAGACTGTTGGGGTCTGACTTTGGTCATGTTCATTCATGTCCAGCTCTTTGTGACCCCATTGAGATTTTCTTCGCAGAGATACTGGAGGAGCTTGCCGTTTTCTCCTCCAGCTCATTTGACAGATAAGGAACTGAGGCAAACAGGGGTAAGTGACTTGCCCAGGGTCACACAACTAATAACTGTCTGAGGCTTTTAATTAATGTCTCCAAAGGGGTATTTTATCCTAGCGTCAATAGGAGCCATTGACACTTATTAAGAATAGTCTAACCTGTGTCATAATTGTTTTCTAATTTCCTGTACACTTCTTTTTGTGCTCCATATTCCTTTGCTAGGTAATAAATTCCATGAGGGCAGGAATCATGTCTTACTTGTCTTTGTGTTTATATTTCTAGCATTTCTATGGCACATTAAGGGTTTTGAAGCACTCTCTAAATATGATCACATTTCATCCTCTCAACCACCTTGAGAGGTAGGTGCTGTTACATTTAACAAGTGGGAAAACTGAGACAGAGGAAGGGTGAGTGACTTGCCCAGAGTCACACAGCTAGTAAGTGTCTGAGGTAGGGTTTGAACTCCAGTTCTAGTGCTGAATCAAAGGTGCCACCTAATCACTACCCACACAAGGAAGGAATGGGTGACTTACTAACTGAATGAATAAATCCCCTCCTCAGTGACTTAGTCTAAGTTAGAGGCCAGACTAGACATCTTTAGTTGATGGTACACATGACTATCCAGAAAGAGAATTACAGGACCTGGTTTCTTTTTGAACATTTTTTTGGACTAGACCTGTGATCTTTTCAGTTCCAGAGTTCCTGGTGAGGAATCTTTTTCCCCCAGTGTAGATCAGCACCTACTCTACATTGTGTAATCCTACACATTAAACAGTTTGCTGACAGTCTGTGCCAAAAGGAGGAAGGGGGAATAAAAATGACAAAATTTACAAAATGCTTAGCTTACATGCTCTCATTTGATTCCCACAAAGACTCTGTAGGTGAAGAAAATGAAACTCAGAGACTTAAGTGACTCACTGAGGCCACTCAGGTCCGAAGTATCAGAGGCAATGCTTGAAGCCAGCCCTTCCTATCTCTAAGCCCGAAGCTCTGTTCATTACACCATAAGGACCACTAATTCTGATGAACAGAATTTCAGATGTCAAAGTAGCTGGATCCCTCGATTCTTCTATTTCTACCGCACAAGATCACATACAGGAGCACGTATGGGCCAGAATGAGCACCTAGGTGGGCCAGGTGTTCTTCCTTAAGTTCAAATCCAGCCTGGGACAGTTACTGGGACCTTGGGCAAGTCACTTAACTCTGTTTGTCTCAGTTTTTCATCTGTAAAATGAGCCAGAGAAGAAAATGGTAAACTATACTAGTATCTCTGCCAAGAAAATCCCAAAATGGGGTCACAAAGATGCAGACACAAATGATAAAGTACTGAACAGATGAATCAAACAGGCTGTCCAAGAGTACTCAGCATGGAGCCAGATTCTCCTAATTGCCAATTTAGCATCTCAGTGCTGCTGAGATAGATCTGTCATAAGTAATGTCCATTCTGTCATAAATTCAATTTTCTTCCCCTTCCCAATTTCTCAGGGAAATTTTTCAGGACCGTACCACATAATTTTATTATCATGATTAATTAGGTAGCAAAAAACCCATGGGAGGTAATCTCCTCTTTTGACTTCAGTTGGATCTCTTCAGTCATTTAATCCACAATATTTGAAGACTTCGGAGATCATCTTAGAAGAGTTAATTAGGAAAACTGTCTAGGCCTGAGCAAATATATACAGAAGAAGGCCACACTGGAGGCAGAGTCGTTTCAAGTCCCTCAGGGACTGATTTTCAAGCTACTTGAAAGAAGAGAAGTCTGTAAAGAACAGTAAAGATCAGGGCCAGTAATTTTTACCAAAAAAAAAAAAAAAAAAAGATAATAAAGCAACTGAAAATTCTGAAATCTCCAAAATCTTTATGAAAATGGTGCACATGTAGAAAGCTTCTGCCTAGCTCCCCAGACTTATATTACTTCCCTTCCTACACATTATAGTCTAGGGCCAAACTGGATTATTTTTCCTCTATCTCCCACCTTTGCCCTGACAGTCCCCCACACCTAGAATGCCATCCCTCTTCACTCTTGCCCCTTAGAATCCCTCATTTCTTTCCTAACTCAGTTCAAGCACCACCCTCTACATGAAGTCTTCCCTGAGTCCCCACATTTGCTAACTGCCCTCCTCCCCAGTTACCTTGTATTAATTTTGTATATTTGTATTCATGCATATGACAACTCCCTGAGAGAATGTAATTCTCTTGAAAGCAGGGTCTGTCTCATTTTTATCTGTGTTTCCCCAGCACCTAGTATAATGCCTGCTTAACAAACAATTGGTACTTCATAAATGGTTGATTAACAGATTTTATAGGTACATGGTCTGGGTATTCTGAATCACTCTTTGGTTGGGGTTTGTGGTATTCTAGGACCCACACACAGTGTGTGTTAGAATTGGGAAAGGAAGCAATAATGATTCTGCAGATGTAGCCTGAATTTAATTAATTTACTACAATCTTAATTTTATCAGTTGGAATTAGTCCATAGAGAAGACTGATTGGTAGATTTGCAGGAACATGTAGCGTGAGACAAGTTATATTTTTGGGTGAGACCATACTAGCCTAGATTGAGTAGAGGATCTGGATTGAGGAATTATGGGAGGTAAAACTGGAAAAAAAGCAGAATGAGACAAGACTGTGGAGAGCCTTGAATGCCAAGAAAAAGAGTATGGCAAGCAACAAGAAGCCACTGAATCTGGGGCAGAGCAAGATGAATATGGTGCTTTTGGAAGACTTTTCTCTGCAGACGTGTTCATCATTTTTATATTTTCTTCATTCATAGAAAACTCTCCTTCTAGGATTTAAACTTTGGTAAATTCCATTTCCATAATCATTAATAAACTTTGCTCCACTGAATTTAATTGTAACTGAAAACAAAGCTGAAAACAGCGTTCTGACCATGAAGCTTCAAGATTTATTTTGAAAGCTCAGGAAGCAATCTGATTGGATAAAATGTGGCGGGTCTGTGGAGAGCATCTGACCAAGCTCAGGAAGATCTGAGTTCAAAATACAGCCTCAGACACTTATAAGCTGTGTAACCCTGAGTAAAACACTTAGCCTCTCTTAGCCTCAGTTTTCTCATCTGTAAAATGGGAATAAAAGCACCTAGGTTTATTGTTAAAATCAAATGAGAAAATATTTGTAAAGCATTCTGCAAACATCAAAGCTCTATATAAATGTTAGTCATAATTAATATTATTACTTTGATGGGGGCCTTACAACAGTGGATATTCAAATCTATCTGTGAAATCAATATTTTTTTAGAAAAAGAAAATTTCCAGGTCAAAAATCTGTTCCCATGAGAATGAAATCTGCATTTAGTCAATGCAAAATAAATCCCTCTTTGTCTTATGGTAGTAATTTTAAGAGATAGCTTTATGCTTTGGCAGAGTGGGTAAATCAATATATGTTTGTACACTGAATTGAGAGGGTCTGTAAAGTTGTCACTCCACCTTCCTTCCCTTCAAAAAAACTCCTGACACCTGAAATTCCATCCCGGCATTTGTATACAAATGTTGTTCATTTTTCAGTTGTGTCCAATGCTTCATGACCCCATTTGGGGTTTTCTTGGCAAAGATACTGGAGTGGTTTGCCATTTCCTTTTTCACCTCATTTTATAGATGAGGAAACTGAGGCAAACAAGGTTAAATGATTTGCCCAGGGTCACTTTGGTAAGTGTCTGAGGTTACATTTGAACTCAAGTCCAGGCACAGCACTCTAATCCACTGTGCCACCTAGCTGTCCAGCTTTGTACATAATAGGTATCCAATAAAGGTTTGTTGATGACAATGCTATAGATTCTCAAATAATGCTACCTTTCTGGTCCATCCCCAGTGAAACCAGATTACTTTTTTTTTTTTAACAGCAAATTCCCTTGGAATGAGGTTAGAAGGTTAATTGATTCCAATTCAATAAAGATTTATTTAAGTGTCTACTTTGTACAAGGCACCATGCTAAGCACTAGGCACACTCTCAGCAATATTTCCATGGAACTATATCATCCACGCTAGGATTCCCAGTCCTGGTTGGTATAGATGGTGGGATGTTTGCTAGGTTGTGCCACTGCTCTTCCAGAGAATCCACCCATCATTTTAAAGGTCTTCCAATATTTAATGGGTACCACTAGAATTCATGGGCTCTCTGTCACTTTCACTTCCTTCTGTGACTTTATATTTCCTTGGTATCCCTTATACCACTTCATGTGGTGAGGTCAATAAAGTGGACCCATCTCTCTCTACAATGCATAAATACTTCATTTGTCCTTTAGGTAACCTACAACTTTGTTTCCTAATGACCTGTAAGATTTTCAGCCACATAGCATCTCTGGGAGAACTCTTGGGTTAGAAGGATATGGCTGTGTTAGGAAGAATGTGCTATATGATTAATTACTCAACTGCAATCCAGCCCTTCTTTCTCTTATTCATTTCTGGTTTCAACTTGTGGCGCTTTTGCAGATCCTGTCCCCAAAATACTCAGTGATATATTAACTCAATGAAGCAGTCATCAGAGTTTGGGCAATAGGCATTTTTCTTCTACTTAGACGTTCCTATCCAGATTGTTAGGCCAATCTCTTTTGATTAATTATGGGTCTCCTTGAGAAAGCCCTATAATGTTGGGGAGCTTAGTGAAATTAATATAATATCATCTACAAACCGGAGTATCAGGAGGAGCTCATTATCCGTATGGAATTCCTCTTCCATTTGCATTGTACATATATTTGTATATATCTTGTGTTCTGTGTACTTTTTAGTCCATTTGGGTGACATATAGATGAAGACTGCTGAACAGAACTGTTTGTGAAAGTTTTTTAGTGGCCATCTCATATTTTAACCATAAATTCCACTGAAAAGCATATAAATCATTCTCATAAAGATTTTACAAAGCAGAGAAAGCTGAGATATGGATAAATAGTTACTGAGGTTGTCTTGATTCGTTTTGGGGATTATTAAGATCCCGCTCAGTCTTTCCTTATTTCCCTATAAGTGTCTGAGGCTGTATTTAAACTCTCTATGTAATAATAATGATAATAAATACTACCATTTACACAGTGCTTAAATATTTACAAAGTACTTTAGAAATACTGTCTGATTAAGAGAAATGATTATTTCTCTCTTGTATTAATAACTAATTACTGAATTAGGACCAAGGTTTTTCCCCTTTTTTATTTCCTCATCCAGAAATCAATCAGTGTGGGAAATCTTGGACAAAGACTGTGGATTCCTGTGTTTACTTAGATCTGGGAAAATGTGGATTCCCCCTTTTGTCAGACAGGTGATATGGATTCTTTGAACAACACTTGGGTGATTCAAGTCATATACCTCAAGACCCTCATTAGAATAAGCCTACATCTCATTGAAATATTCCCTCTCATTTATTATTAACCAATCAGAGTTGATTGCCACCATCAGGAATATGCCCTCTTCCAAGGGTATATAAACTGTGGGCCCACCACCATGAGGGGTCTTTGTCATTCAAGAATGCCACTGATATCATTTTATTAATAAACATGCTAGCCTTACCAATAAAATGATTAAATTGACCAGAACTTATGTCTCAAACTTTTTGAGATCCCCACAGCCACCCTGTGAGGTGCTATATTATCCTGATTTTACATAAAAGTAAACTGAGGCAGATGACATTAAATAACTTGCCTAGAGTTACACAGGTCCTAAGTGTCTGGGGCAAGATGTGAATTCAGGCCTCCCTGATATCAGATCTAATCCTCTATCCACCTCATCTCCTAGCTGATTACAAACTGTAAAACTATCCCTCAATGCTTTCAAAATTGAGTCATTCCCAGCATAGAATTCCTCATATTTGGTCTAGTACAGCCACTTAACCCATGTTATTGGGAATACAGAGGAGATGGAGATACAATGACCCAAACCTACCAGTCCCTGTCCTCAGGTACTTCCATTCATACACATCGTATACACAGTTCTGTCCTGTGAGGTGGATGACCACAGTCCTCACATGCACTGAGAAGGTAATAATTTAGATTTAACAAATGAGCAGGAACAAAGGAGCTGAGACACATCAAAGCGAAACTTCTGAAGGAACCAGGAATTCATTATCAGTTGGCATCAGTTCAGAAGAAAGGATGTCTAGGTATTTGTTAACATATCCAGAAAGTTTTTTTAAAAATCAACTAGAGATAATTATAATGTACTTGGCTAGTGCCCACACTCTTGCAACATCTCTTAAACAGGATTCATCAGAGAAAGATGGTGATATGGTAATTACCACTTTCATCTGGATGGTCCCAGGCCCTCCTCTGTGTGGGAATGGATCTTATCCCCATCCCACAGATGGGCACACTGAGGGATAGAGAGGGCTGAAAGAAGCAGTGAGCACCAAAAGTAAACAGCTCAGCTTCACTGCCCAGTCTCTTGATCTACTTGGCCAGTCATGTTTCCTGAGCCAGTGACTTGGTCACATCTTATGGGTTTTCTTTTCTCCACATTCCAGTACCAAGAAAAAACAATGAATGGGTCCTGATAAGTCTGGAGAGTGTCAGTGACCTTTTGCTGGCTGCCTGATGGGGGAAAAGGGGAAGGAAAAGGGGTGCCTCACACTCTAACCCTACCCACCCCCAGCCTGGCATACTAGAAGCCAAAATCACAAACATTGCTTTATCTTTCAGTTCTCTCCTCCTTCCACCCCAGTGGTGCCTACTATATTTATTCCTGCATAGAAACTACGTTTAGTAAGTCTGTGATTGATGCAAATAAAATACAAAAGGAGCTGCCTTCATTTTTAGTGCCTCTCCCTGCTCCTTCTAGGTAGAGATCTCCATGAAGAAGGGACAGTTTCACCATCTCTTCCCATTTTCAAGGGCCACCTACAGAGACAGTGCAGTGAACAGATGGGTGAACTCAGAGTCAGTATGACCTGGATTCAAATGTTGCCTCAGATACTACCAGCAGCGTAACTTTGGGCAAGTCATTTAACCTCTTTAAGTTTCAATTTACTCATCTGTAAAAAGGGAATTATAATGGCGCCTGCACCATGAGGTGAGGGTTGAATGACATACAGCTAGGTCTCTGTGAGTGCAAATAACGAATTCCCCCAAAAGCAGTCACATAATTGGCATTCGCACTACTTGAAATAATGATATATAAATATGATAATTGGCTCTAATCCAGTAGAAATAAGCAATGAAAATTCTTCTACTTCTCAGGATTCATTATTCACACCAGTGGGGACTTGGCTGTATGTCTTGTACGTATTATCTGCATGTTGTGGATTGTAAGTTGCTTGAGGCCAGGGCTACTTTTATCTTCCTTTGTATCCCCAGTGGTTAGCAGAGTATCTGGTTTATAACAGACACTTAATACGTGTTTGTTGACTGACTGACCACAAATCACACAGTGTGGATTGCAATCTTTCAAGCACCATACATACATGCGTTATGATCATTGCCCTGTCTGCTGGGAGGCCCTCTTCTCCAGTTAAGTTATAGATCACCCTGGAAGAGCTCTCAGGATGAGGTCATGATTAAACATTAGATCCCAAGAGCCTAGGTTTAGATCTGGGTCCCATGTAGAGGTGCCGACAGACTGGCCATTTGGGGTCAGGAGAATAAAGCAAGTTAAGTCGTTTTTTTGTATCCCAATTGGGATGTTAAGACCTTCAACTTGCTTCCTGATAACAATGAGGTTGCCTTGAGCATCTACAGGTTGCATCTAGACCCTCACCACCTTTGCCTTAAGGTAAAAAAAATGCTAGTCTTGGTATCTGGAGATCTGGGTTCATATCTCAACTCCCATAATGAGCTAGCTCTGAAAACTTTGAGCCTCAGTTTCCTTATTTGTAAAAGAAGGCTAAAACAATTTTATACTACCTACCTTATAGCATTGAAGTAATGAAAGCACATTATCAAGTCTAATGTTTTATAGAAATGGAAATGAGATTGATGGTGATTATCATCATTATGAGAAGAGGGAGAGACAAACGCAGGGTCAGGGGTGATTGGTGCCACGTGGGCTAGCATATAAGAAAAACAACAAGACTGATTGCTATGTATTGTACATTCTACTGTCAGTTACTGTGAAAAATGAAACCAAGATTGGAGTTATCACCACGCTCACAGCTCCATCGAGAAACCAGGTGTGGGAGGAGTAGGGGAAAGGTGAACTTCTTTTCTCAGTCTGGCATCAGGAGAATCACATATGGGAAAGAGCTGAGATCATTCCTCCTCACTCCTCCTAGCTAGCTGAAGAACTGAGTTTTGAGTGATTCACAGAGTCCCTCCTGATTCTCTTGGGGAGATTGTTTTTCAATCTAATAGATCTTTCTCTGGCATATTTTTTATTCTCTTACTAGAAGGGGTATTTCTTTTCCTGATGCCTTGGCATGCTGCTGATTTTGAAACGGCAGTTTGGGGGAGTTCACAGCTTTTTCTTTAAGGATACACATCAGGGCTTAGTTACTCCCACCAGGAGCCTAGAGGCCATTGACCTATGGTGGCCCATCTTCTACTCTCCCTATTCACTGAGCCAACCAAGACACATAGTGGCTATGGCAGATGCCAGGATGTGATTCAGCCTGACTGGAAGGATGGTAAGAATCAACAGTGCTTCATTCTAATCAACCTTTAAGCCACTCATGACTGTCCTCCTTAGAGGTCAATGCTGGGCATCTGTGGCCTTGGGCTGCCTGTTACTATTAAACACACTCTCTCATACACAAAGCTAATTTCTTTAACTGGTGCCCAGGGACCTTCTCCACATGTCAGGACCCAGCTTGCTTCAGCTGCCCACCTGGTTTCAGTATGCCACCTGGGCCCCAGGGACAACTCTATTTCAAGGATGATGTCACAACAAATTACTGTGAGGGGAAGAGGCATTCTTGCTCTCTCCCCAACATGAAACATAACACTCAGAGCGGTCCCTACAGAGGGGGCTCATTAGGGTATGGTTACAAATTCCTTAGGTCCCTTACATTTTCTAATTTCTTTTTTTTCTTATTTTTTTTCTTGTTTTAAATTTTATTTTAGACTCAAACACCAGAACACAAATATAGAACAGAGAAAAGAAACACAGCATATCAGAAACTTAAATATTGTAACTTAAATACAAAGTAAGAAAGGGAAAAAAAGCATGTCATGTACATAGCAGAACACGAAAGGATTAAAAATAGGTAACAATAAATCTCCATTTCAAGAAAGCCTGTATGATAAATACTACATGTTGTGTGAAGAACTGCTCATCTTTTCTTTGCATCCTTGTAAGTTTTCTTTAGGTCTCTGCTCTGCACTTTTTAATTTTGTTCTATTTTTTTCCCTCCTTCTGTCCCCCAAAAGGGTCCCTTACATTTTGAAGGTGGTGGTCTTTGGGGAACAGTTTCACTTCCCATTTTTCTTACACAAATCCAACCAAAGCAGCATTCTTAGGAAGTAGCAATGGAATCCTGAAGGCAGCATACTCTGCTGTTACATGGATGCCAGCCTCACCTGGGCTTATATCTGCTATTTAGAAGCCCTGAGTTCAAATCAGAGTTCAACTGACTGTATTACCTTGAGCAAATTCCCTCCCTCCCACCCCCAACCAGGGCCTCAGTCTGCTCATCTGTAGACTGAGGGAATTGGACTAGGTGAGACCTCTAAAGGTCCATTCCAGCTCTCATTCCTATAGCCTAGGATCCAAATTAGATTATGGAAGACACCAAGTTAGTACCACAGATGCTTTACTTACGGTATTCTGATCAGCTGACCCCGTCATCATAGGAACACAGGGCTCAATCTGCCATACCCAAATGTTTCCCAAGGTTCACCAACACACACACACACACACACACACACACACACACACACACACACACACACACTAAACACATGCATAGCTTAAACCTCAGGAAAGCAGCATATAAATGAATGCTTTTGGGGGCTCCTAGGAGGGACAGCCAGTCACCACCAAAGCCGACACTTCCACAGGCAGCAATAACAACAGGAGAACCCTGAGGAATTCCACCACCCCCCCTTACTCCTCAGCCCCACAGCTGGTTTCAACCCAAAACATTCCTGATCCAGCTTTTAAAACAAACTAATCGGCAGTAAAAGTAGAAAGAAGGCAGTATATGAACAGCATACAGTTGTTAGGGCCTTCCCAACATTTTTTGGTTTTATCTGTGTACATGTTGTTCTACCTACCCACCCCTGTTGTCCATTTAACTCTCAATAGAAGGTAAGTTTCTTGGGAGGTGGAACAACGTTTGTCTTTGAATCTCCAGGACCTGGCACACAATAGGCATTTTATGAATATCTGCTGAATGAATCAACAGGATAGTGGGAGCCAAATTCTGGGATAGGACCGGGAGTCAAGGGCCAGTAAGGAGAAGGAGGTGAAATAAAAAAGGAACCTCCTTTTATAAAGAAAATGCAACCCACACGCCCCAGGATCAAAGTCATTCATTTCTCAAGGTTAAAAATCTGAGCTCTGGTATCAGCGTCAAAAATAGGGGATCTGCAGACATTCAGACTGACTCCTCACTGCCTCCTAGTGGCATATTCAGGGACACTCACCTTCTTCTTTTTCTTCAGAATCACTTTCACTCCATCCACAGATACCATAATGCTCACTTTCTTCTTCTTGATGTTCTTGGCTTTGAATTCATACTGTACAGAAAGAGGGGAGGAACAATTAGGCCAACACATCCAAACTGCTAACTTATAGCCTAAGGGAAGGCCAGAAGGACTGTAGAAATAAGCTGAAAATTTTAAATTATACTTTAAAGTTGAGGTCATCATAATTATTAGACTATGGTTAAAAATAGAAAAGTAAGTCAGTGTTTCAGATTAGCTAAGGAAGGATTAGAAACCCCTGAAGTCAATATCCCAATATTCAATAAGTTTAAGAATATATGTATTTACTTGTTGAAGTACTGTCTATTTGACAAGAACTGCAAAACAGACACTAGTTAGGAAATAGGTTTAGACCAACATTTGACACCATATACTACAATAAGTTCAAAATGGACAAATAACTCAAATAATAAAAGTTACACCATAAAAAGTAAGAAATGTACGAGCTCAGGTATCTTTCCCACATGCGGCCCTGGAGAGAATGCTCAACCAATCAAAGAACAAAGGCAAATACAGAGGTAATATAGATTAAATTGCATACAGGTTAAATTGAATTAAATTAAATTGATAAAATGAATCAACAAAAATCAGTGCAATGCTATAAACTGGAAAAATATTTTTATTTCTGATTTTTATCTCTGATGTAGGTCTGGTGTTCAAAACATACAAAGAACTAACATGAATATCTAAGACGAAGGACCATAGAGAAGCAAAGAATATGACAAACAATTCTGGAAAGTATTGAAAAATTTTAACAACCATGTACAAATATTGCTCCCAATCACTAACAGTAAGAGAAACGTAAATCCGAAAACCTGACATTTCACCTTACTTCCTGCATACTGGAAAAGAATTTAAAAAAAAGAAAAAGATGGGAACTTTTAAAATTGGAGGTGCTATGGAAAGTTGGTCACATTGGATTGTAAACTCTTTGAAGTCAGGGATTTTCATTTGCCTCTTTTTTCTTCCCTGGCACTTATCTTGGTGACTATCATGTAGTAGGTGCTAGATAAAGGTTTATTGATTGACATTAACAAAATATTGAAAGAGCTGTGAAAATTCATCTAACCATTCTGGAAAATAATTTGGAATCATGCTAAAAAAGTGACCAAAATATCCATGCTTTCTGATTCGGAGATTCCACTACCAGGCATCTATACTCCCAAAGAAGCCAAAGACAGGGGGTAAAAGATCCTATATGTATATATGTGTATATGTATGTAGATAGATAGATAATACTTTTTATGGCAGCAAAGAATTAGAAACAAAATAGATGACCTCTGATTGTGGAAATATTAAATTACAAAGTCTAGTAATGAAAGCACATTATTAGAAATGATGAATATGAAGATTCGGAAAACTGTGAGAAGACATAGGAACTAAAGCAAAGTGAAGTCAGAAGAACCAGGAAAACAGCAAACACAAAGACTATAAAAACGTACATTGAAAATATATAAGACAAAATACTAAATAGTTAAAACAACCAGGCTTAATCCTAAAAAAAGAAAGGAGAAAATGTACTTTCCCCTCCCTTCACTGGAGAGGCAGAGGAGGATGGATGAGTAAGGGTGCATATATAATCAGACTCAGCGGAGACATGAGGAGTTTAACTGAATTGATTTTTTCTCTTCTTTTTATTCCCTTCCCCCACTCTGCTTTAAAAACAACACAACAAAAACAAAAACAAAAACAAGGAATGGCTCACTGAATAGGGAAGAGGAAGAACATATTCTGAAATGAAGGTAATAGAAAAAAGAATCCTGAATTAAGCACCTACTATGTACCAGGTATGGTACACTAAGCATTTTTTTCAAATCCTATCTCATCTGATAAATTGACAAAATTGTGTTATATATTTATATCTATATATAGGTAGATATAGATATAGGTATATACATTCAATTCTGGGGGTTGACATGGGAACTGGATCATTGCAGAAAAAAATATTGCAAGCAGTTTGGTGGTTGTAAAAATGGAATCAAATAATCTTTGGACCAAGAGAGAGATTTTAAATGGGATCTGTTCAGGAATATGTTTAATCCAGCCTGCATGGATGAGAACTTCCACGATAAGTTAATAGAAGAGATCTGTTGAAAAGTAACAGGGTACAGTATGTAAAGGGTCTAGCTGCAGAGCCAGGAAAGCCTGAGTTCAAGTCCAGCAGTTGACATCTACTAGCTCTATGACTATGGGACAAGTCATTTAACCTCTTGGGGTTCCTAGGAAACTCTCTAAAAATACAAATTACAGACTAGTATCTGATCTGTCGCAGTGGAGGGAGCTCAAATTTTGGGAGTTCCCATCCTAATGAAATCACATATAGGATCCACATCTCCCCACCCATACATACCCAAAGAAAGAATGAGGAGATCCAAAGAGCTTCACAGAATGTGACGATTACATAGCACCCTAGAGGTCACCCAGGCCTAGGGAAATGGGGTCCACCACCTCTTTTTACAAATGTAGATGGAATGACCTGCCTACAACCACAAAGCTGATTAGTAGCAAGGCCAGGACTAGAACACAGATTTGCAGACTTCCTAGTGCAGTGTTCTTAAGACTCCACAATAGTCCCTCAGCAACCCCTGATGATGGTTTACAATTTGGACAACCAATAAATATTTCCTTGAGTCTACCTTCAAACCAAATTCTCCTCTTTTTTTTCTAAACTATTGGCTGTATTTTCAACATCCCAACATCTGGCATCTATGTGGTATTCCATCCCCTTCTATATCACTTTCCATTGTTCTCAACCAAACCTTTTTTGACCCATTTCTTTAGAAGGCCAAACTCACTCCCAGTCTGATTTGGAGCTCAGTGGGATCTGCAGTCTTCCTAGGAAAATTCCCTGGTCCATCTTTTCTTTCATGTCTGAACAGCAATTTCAATCAGTTTCCCCTGGTTCAACCATCACTAGAAATCTCCTGTGCTATTCCAGAGGCTGAATATTCAGCTAATGTTCTACCAGCTCACTGTATACCTGCTTCCCTCTCACAAAAGGGAAGATTGTGGCAGTTGGCTGAGGTAGACGGCCTTTCTTCAAGGTCCCCCTGCAGGTTGGTGATGACAACTTTTGCTTTGGAGTGCTGCCCCTCAGTTTCTAGGCTTGCAGCTTAGACTCTTCAGTCCCATGTCCCCATGACATACATAAAGGGAAGTCTCTGGGCCCATGCTGCCAGGTAGGATGAGAAAGAAGGGACTGGAACTCCATGAGGACAGATAGGAGATGGGCATCTCCTCCTTGAGTCTCTATCAGGACAGGTTGAGCAGAACATCAGCTCCTTGAAGTCAGGGACCCTTTTTGTTGCTGTACCCTCAGACCCTAATACAGTGTGTAGAACATAGTAAACACTTACTAAATCTTTTTTGAACTAAATTAATGGGAGTTGAAAGCAATGTGTATTGTGGAAAGAGGACCAGATTTGGAATCAGAAGACTTGGGACTGAATCTGGTTCTGTTATATACTTATTACCTGTATGATGTTGTACCTCAGTGTCCCTATCTGTAAAGGGAAGGGGTTAGACTAGATGTCTATGAAAGTCCCTTCTAGTTCTAAATCTATAATTTTATCAATCAATTAAACAACCAACAAGCCATTCTTAAGCTCTTACTATATAACAAAGATGGTGCTGAGGGCTGGTGGCTACAAAGAAAGAGAAACACACAGACACACAAAAGTCCCTAGTTATTTCCTTTTCAAGAAAGAAAGAAGAGAGAAAGGAAGGAAGGGAGAAAGAAAGAGAGTAAAGAAGAAAGAGAAAGGAAGAAAGAACAATGAAAGGAAGGAAGGAAGAGAGAGAAGGACAGAAAAAAAGAGAAAGGAAGAAAGAAAAGAAGGTCATTCAGAGACAGTGGCCACAACTTGCTGGAGGCACACGCCTTCAGTATACTGTTTCAACCCTAAGTTGCACCTGATGGGAAACATCCTGCTCAGGTACAGTTAGACACAGGAAATGTAAAGGCCCTTGGGCTGGCAGCACCAACAGGAGAAAGGTTGACTGTGGAAGGTTGACTTTGGCTTTCTGCCCAAAGAAAACTGGAAAAGGTAACTATGAAACATGTTCAGGCTACCTCCCAGTCTTCCTTGTCTTCAGACAAGCAGAGAATCTCAGACACTTCTGACTCTGTGTGTGTGTGTGTGTGTGTGTGTGTGTGTGTGTGTGTGTGTGTGTGTGTGTGTGTGTGTGTAGGAAAGAAGGATACAGTGGTAGAACCCAGATGAAGGACCAATACTATCTCATGCCAGTTACAATAAATACCAACGTGTGGATTCCAAGTAAAACATCAGGGGAGCACAAAGCCTGCATTTAGTAGGACAATCTTGGATTTTTAATACTTCTTGTCCCTTCTCTCTTCTGACGCCTCCTACAAGTCTTATTTACACCTTTGGTCCCTCACTGGCATCCACACTCTTCCTTCTCTCCTCCTCTCACAATAAAACCAAATCAACAAATATCCGAATGCTGACTGTCTGCAAGACATGGTGCTAAACACTCCTCTCTGCCGTCAGTTTTCTCTGGACATTTTTACATAAATATAAATATTCAAAACAGACTTATTAAGGACTTACTGTAGGTAATAGACATAAAAATGAAAAAAAAAAAGCCAGAGTCTGTGAACCTCAAAGAGCTTAGTTTAACAAAGAGAATAGGCCATGTAACAAGCAGGGATGAGCTGTTATGGAAAAATGAGAAGGACAGATCACTTTCAGTTGGGGCATTCAAGGCAGGCTTCATGGAGTCAGTAAGTCAGTCGATAAACATTTATTAGGCACCTACTATATGCCAGGTACAAGATTAAGCGCCATGGATGCAAAGAAAGACAAAAGATAGTCCCTACCCTCATGGATTTTACAATTTAATGGAGAAAACAACATGCAAACAACTATGTACAGACAAACTATGGAGAAGACAAATTGGAAATAACCAACAAAGAGAAGGCACTACAATTAAGAGAGACTGGGAAAGGTTTCCTGTAGAAGGTGGGATTTTAAGGGGGTCACAGCCGAGTTGCTCTGAAGGAATAAAAGGATTTTAAAGTCTGAGTATGGAAGGAAGGAGTGTGTCTCAGACATGGGAGATGAGCAAAGCCCTAGAGACCAGAGAGAGTCATGACAAGACCCAAAGACAGTTGGTAATTCATAATTTGCCTTGACCAAAATGTAGAATTGTGTGAAGGGGAACAACTGAAATAAGACTGGAAAGCAAGGTTGAAGTCACATCACAGAGGTCCTTATTGAAAAGCCAATCTAAGAGGATTATATTTCACTTCATAGACCAAAGGAAGCAGCTTTAAGGTTTTTTGGAGTGTGTGTTGGAGGAAGGAGGTGTAAGAGTAACTGCTTTCTTTTATCTCCAGAAAAATATTGTCCTATTTGCCTTTTTTAAATTAGTGCTCCCCTTGGTAGCGTCACTAGTCTCTTCCTTGGAATCACTGGTAAGCCCTCTGGACATTTAACTTTCTCTATCCCACACACCATGTCTATGTTCTTCTTCTGGGTATCTGAAACCTGGTTACTTTCCAAAGAAGTGTTTTTATAACCTTTGCCACACCATTCCTTGGTGGAAGGATGGAAGAATCACATATAATTCAGCACTGGTGAAAGCACCTTTCAGCTGTGCCTTGAGACATTCGTGAGCACTGTTCAACTACCATCAAACACAAAGGAATGCACAGCTCTACTCTTAAACACTTGATGAAGTATCGTACAACCCTTCCCCACAAGCAGGGGGGAGAGTCCCAATAGAGGAATATTTGTCCTGTTATAGTGCAGAAGATCACCTAGTTGCCACTAGCATCAGCTTCAGGGCCAAGGTCAGACCTGTGCTGGACACAGTTACCATGACCATTAGCAGCTGTTTTCCAGCTAGACCAGAATACTTTGGGTTGTAGCTCTGATGGAACCCATCAAAATGAATGGAAATCAAGAGTTCGAGAATAATTAAATATTAAATTTGGCTTATCTAAGTAGCAATCCCACCACTTGTGCTGTGGACTACTATTCTCATTCCAGGGAGACAGGGTGGAGGGTTGAGAAATGAGAAGGCTCTGCCTTAGTCGAGGAGTAAGTGTAGGAGGGTGGATAGAGAGAAAAACGTCTTCTTTGCCCCAAGTCACGATCCCCAGAAGCTGCTGAGCTTTAATTCCCAGGGTTGCAGAGGAGGAAGCATCTGTTTTCCTGGGTTTGAGTTAGGTAAAAACCAATCTATTCTTATTTTGCTTCAGATTTCCAAATGGTTGTGGACGATAAAAGTTCAAAACAAACAGACCGGCCAGCACCCCCTTTTGTAAGCTTCCCATTGCCTGCCTGGCCTCCCACAAATCTCACGCCAATGGTGGGGTCTGTGCCAACTTGCGCAACCCCTTCTCTCAGCATGAACAAACTGAACTACTGTATTTGCTTTGGCAGTCTGAACTCAAGGAAGGAGAGAGAGGACCCACAGAGATTGACTTTTGATGGCATAATGAAAGCGACCTAAATCCATTTCCACCAAGCTCCTGACATGTGACCACCAAATGCAGTCAATCTTTTGGGCCATGAAATGGGACAACCATCTTTCAGTTTTGTCCAGTAGTCCAGCCCCTCGTGGTCCACTGAAGTGGACATGATTTCAGAGGATGAGGCGGGGGCAGGAGGGAGGAGGGCAGCACCAGAATGTTCCCTCCGAGTTGGCTATAGTCACCAATTAGTAAACACTGCTAGAAATAGAACAAAATCCAGTTATTAAGAGTAGCAGGGACACAAGCAGAAGCTTAGCTCTTTGAATGAATTGCGGCTGTCTGACATTTCTCCTCTGCCTACTGGGGGTGCCAGCTCCCTGCTACCCAAATGTCTCTGTGTGGCACTAAAGAGAAGCATGAGGTTGTGAGTAGGTGACTGGAAGAGAAGACAAACACCACCTGTCCAGTACTTGGATTCCTTCCTGATGTGTTGCAGGGGAAAGAAACATTTCTTCCCCAGGTGGCAAGCAGACCACCTCAGAAGTAGTCTTTTTGATGGCTCTTATAGCCACATTTATCTGCCTAGAAAATGCTCAGGTACTTTTTGGCAATCTCTATGTCCCAGACGAAAAGGGACTGACCCAGAGGACTGCTGGCTTCTCTATTGCCTGATTTTTCTTTTAAGTGGTTTGGCCGGTGCTGTTTCCTCTTTGTAAACTGATTGCTAGCTGGACATTTTGGCTTGCATGGCAAGCAGCACAAAGCAGGGCTGGAGTAAGAAGCAAGAGTCACATACTCTCTCAAATCAACATTTAATTTAAGATATGAAAGTAATATAAACAATTGAGGCAAATTTGGCTCAGCAAAACGCAATTACTTACTGCAGTACTTGCTACATTCCACCTTTTACTTCCTTTAGCTCCAAAGCAACCTATTTTCCTTTTGGATGGTCGAATTATTCTTTTATTTTTAATGGATATCTTTTGTTTTGACATCACTTTCATTTCTAACTCCTCAAAGAGTCATCCCTTACAACAAAAAATGAAGAGAAAGGTAGTTGAGCAAAATTAACTAATCCTTCAGCTGTGTCTGACAGTCATCTAGTGTTCCATACTCATGGTCCATCACCTCTGCAAAGTAGGAAGAGAGGTATATCTTCTTATCTCTTCTTTGGGGAAAACCTTGGTAATTCTAACTATATGACGTGAAATTTTGCTCTTATTCCTTTTTTCCATTTATATTGTTGGGGTAACTGTGTTTAAAGTTCCTCTAATTCTTAAGAAGTTTTTCCTTATATCAAATTTAAATCTGTCTTTCTGTAGCACTAATCTTCTGCTCCTAATTCTGCCTCTGGGACCAACTTAAAAACACCCACTAACCATCACAATTTACTAAATTTACTAAAACGTGTAGGGAATAGTTAAATTTTACATAAACAGATTACTACAGATGCATGAGAAGCTTTAGTTCACTTTCTCCTTCAAGGTATTTGCATTCTGTTTGCACAATGTAGCAGGTACTCAAATGCTGGTGGAATTCAATTTGACCTGCCATCATAGATGGTAGCAGCTTGTAGGGTAGGTTGGTAGTACTGATGGAGCCTCCCTTTTCCTCTAGGGCATGAGACCAATTCAATTGGCAGGGAGGTGAAGCAGGAAGAGAGAGCTGGGCCTGGAGGCAGGAAAACCTGGGTTCAAGTCTGGTCTCAGACACTTACCAGCTGTGTGACCTTGGACAAATCACTTAAGCTCTCTCTGCTTCAGTTTCCTCATCCATAAAATGGGGATGATAATAGCCTCCACCTCACAGTGTTGTTGTGAGGGTAAAATGAGATGGTATTTGTAAATGCAAAAATAGAAAAACTTACAGTACTGTATACATGCTAGTCGTGATGCTGGGAGTTGAAAAACACAGACAACACTGACATTCAGATATTATTCCGACAACCAGAGCAGTCTTCAATTGTTTATCAAAATCTTAAGAAATTCTGGGAAGGTAATGACCAAATCCATTTACTTCCATATCTCTAAATTTGCATGATTCTTCTTGGGATAGGGTAGAGACATCAATTATCAGACTAATTCATTACAGATAAAGCTCATTTAGGAAAGATAGGTGTATTTCCCAAAAGCTCAGCCTCAGTCTTAATTGTTTTTGGGAGAGGAGGGAATAAATTAGCATGTTAAATGCTCTACTGCCTTAAGGCATACTCATCAACATTGAGTTTTAGATACAAAAGAGACCATGGAGGTTGTTTTACAATACAGAGAAATAAAGACCAGGAAGTGATGTCTTTTTTGAAAATCTGTGGTAAGTGGATGGCGGAGGAGGACGAGGATCACATCTCCTGACATTCATTTCAGTGTTCTATCATATGCTAGCAGCCTAGGCTAAAGTTGCTCTGCCCTGGTTACAGACCTCCAGATCAAACAAGAGGAACTCTGTGGTAAGGATGCTTTAAATGAAGCACCTGGAGGCGTTAGCAATCGTGGGCATTCTCGGCAGTGGCAGGCTTGCATCAGCATCTGTTCCACCACCATTATAGCCCCAGAAAAACATCACTTGTCAAACTCCCAGAGTCCAGTCTCCCAAAGGAACACAGGCAAAAGGCACAACCTTGCATGGCCAAACACACCCCAGGAGAGAGGGTGAGGACCTGCGGCTCCTGGATGGCCCTGCTTCACGCTGAGTCTGATAACTGCTATCTCTTCACACTCATGGATTAAAAGGAGCCATACTTTGCTTGAGCAAAATGATACCTGGACAGTGTCACATCCCCCCTTCTCTCTTCCCTTCACCTTAATCACTGAATGTCCTGCATATAATTACTGATGCCTCCGAAACTTTCTATTTGGTGTTCTCCATGGTCGCCATCTTCCCTTGCATCTGCACAATGCTTTCTCAAAAGTCTTCAGTGCAACACTCCCCATACCCTTCCTGCCCAACTACATCTAAGATAAAATACAAAATCTTCAATCTGGCGTTTGCAGTCCTCTAATACAAGGCATCCCAAAAGGCTTAGCGCAGTTTTAAGCTTTTAAAAACAGAAATCTGCACTAGGACTTTGGGGACATCCTGGATGTACTCCCACTGACCTTTCCTGTCTAATTCCATATTATTCTACAAATGTACTCCCTGCTCTAACCAAAGCAGCTTAAATTACTATGATTTATAACCAGCTAACATTCATACAGTACTTACTATGTGCCAAGTACGATGCTAAATACTTTATAAATATTATCTCCCTGGATCCTCACAACAACCCTGGAAGGTAGATACTGTTATTATGACAAACAGAGGTTAAGTGACTTACTTACTTAAGGGGCACACAGCTAGTGTCTGAGGCTGGATTTGAACCCAGGTCATCCTGACTCTAGGCCCCACACTCTATCCACTGTATCATCTAGTTGTCCCAATAATAATAATGACAATCAATGATGATGATGACGTTGGTAATGATGAAAGCTAGCATTTACATAGTACCCACTGTGTACCAGATATTAAGCTAAGAGCTTTATAAACACTATAGCATTTGATCCTCATAATACTTGTTCAAAATTTCACAGTAAGATGCAGGCCGAGGAGAACTAGAACCACATCTCTCGACTTCCACGTGTGTTCTAGCAATGACTGCTGCCTGTACATGACAGTCCATTTTCTGCCTCCTTTACTGTGTCATGTCTCTAAGGCAGTCCCTCCTTGTCCTCAGAGGTCTCTTAGGTTCCCTGACTTCCTTCAAAGCACAGGTTAAGCACCATCTCTTATATGATTCCCCCAGATGCTTGCCCCTTCTTGAAATTAATATTAATCAGTTCCTCAATAAACATTTATTAAGTGCCAGGCACTGGGTAAGGCAATAGGGAGACAAAGACAAACCCTATGGTCTGCTGGGAGGAGACAATTTGTACAGGAATCTTTATGATATATGTATTAAATAGAAGACTAATATGTTTGGGAGTGAAAGAGTACTGGCATCTAGGGGGTTGAATTAAGTTAATAAGCATTTGCCACACACTTAACTATGTGCCAGGCATGGTGCTAAGCACTGAGAATATAAATACAAGCAAAAAGAAAGACAGTTCTTGCCCTCAAGGAACTTATTATATTCTAACAGGAGAAAATAATACATATAATGAAGCTAAATGCAAGGGCATGGAAGATAAAGTCAGGGAAAGTGCCGCCTAGAGGAAAGAAGACATGACTAGCCTGGTCCTCTTCTTTAAAATGCCAGTTATGAGAGGAATCAATGAGAGAGGGTGGGAGGGAAAGGGAGAGGTAGAAGGAGAGAGACAGAGAGAGAGAAAGAGACAGAGACAGAGACAGACAGACGGACAGAGAGAGACAGAGAGAGACAGAGTGAGAGAGAGAGAGAGAGGGAGGGAGGGAGGGAGGGAGAGACGAAGAGGGAGGAGAGGAAAAGACAGAGGGAGAAGAAGGAGAGAGAGTAAGTGATGCTACTGGGATGGAGAGTACTTCCAAAGTAAGACGTTCAGAAGAAAGTGAGAGAAGAGCAGAATTAAGAAATACTTTAAGAAGAGAATAAATTGAACAGAGTTTTGATGGGAAATAAGGAGTACATTCTATGCATGGGGAGTGGGGACAGACTGTACAAAGATACAGAGACAGGAGAGAGTATGTTGGTGGGGAGGGTGGAAAGAACATATTGGCTGAGCTAAGTAGTGCAGCAAAAGGCATAATAAGTAATAAGGTTGGAAAGACAGGTTGGACCCAGGCTGTGAAGGGCTTTAGAAGTGAAAGAAGCTTATATTTGATCCTAGAAGCAGTAGGAACCATTACAGTTTAGTGAGTAGGGGAGTGACATGGTCAGATTTGCACTTTAGGATTGGATTGGAGAGGGAAGAGCCTTGAGGCAAGGAGACCAATGAGAAGATTTGCAGTAATTCAAGAGAGAGGGGATAGAGGGTTGTAGAAGGGAAGTGAACATGTGAGTAGATGGGAGGTGATGCTTGTGAGAGATAATATGGAGGTATAAATGGCAAAATTTGGCAACTGACTAGATACATGGGGTAAGTGTGAGCAGGGAGTCAGGGTACTATCAAGGTGGCAAACCTGGGTAGTAACTGAAAGGATGGTGGTGATCTCAACAGAAATGGGACCCTTTGGAAGGAGATAGTATATCTAGTTCAGTTTTGAACATACTGACTTTTGAGATGCCTATGGGACATTCACTGTGAAATCTCAAATAAGCAGTTGAAAATTTGTGTCTGGAGTTCAAGAACCAGGGCTGGATATGTGGACTGAGGTACCATTTGCTTAATGGTACCACTTAAACCAATGGACACTGATACAGGTCATCAAGTTAAAAGGATGTAGGACAGAGCCTTGGGAAATACTCACAGTTTGGAGGAGTGATATGGATAATGCTGAACCATCCAAGGGGAAAGAGAAAGAGGAGACAGACAGACAAGTAGGAGAAGAGGGTATCTGGGAAGAGAAGGGGGTCTTTTCAAATGCTGCACTTTTGAATGAGAATGAGTAAAGATTCAGCAGTAGGAGAGAGCAGTATCAGTTGTGTGAGGGGGTGTATTTATTTTATCTGATATAAATTATGTTTTGCTCCTTTTTCCTCCCCTAGAATGTAAGCTCCTTGAGAACAGGTCTATTTTCTTCTCCTCTTTGCTGTCCCAGCACCCCATATAATGTCTGACACATAGTAGATTCCTTTATTTTGTTATGAATGGGTTTCTACTAGTGCTTTTTATTAATGCTGTTTTTAAATTTCACCATAATTCTCCACTCCCACCCTGCCAGGCCCATGTCACTCCCCCTACATGAATAAATGGCTGTTGAACTGCATCTTCTGCCATACTGGAATATGATTGTCCCATATCCCCAAAGACTGCTGACACCTTACAAGTCATTTTCCAGATGAGGATGATAAGAATGAAAGACCAAGTGACTTGGTCATTAATAGAAAAGTTGGTATTAATTATGACAGATCTAGGCCTCAATTCCTAGCCCAGAGTTCTTTTTCTACACAAAGCTACTTTCTCCACTCTACAATGATTTTGTAAAGCAAAGAAGTTTTTTGTTAAAAAAAAAAAGATACCCCCAATTTACCTTTTGTGTAAATTTAGATTTTCATCTATTAAAAACCCAAGCCCCAGTAAAGAAAATTCCTATCACTACTGTAGAATGTCTTGGAGCCTTAATTCCTATCTTATTATAGGGAGCAAAGGGAAATAAAATCTTGCTCATTACAAACGCTTTCATGGTAACAGCATCTTCACGTGCTCCTTTCACAGAAGCATAAGGGCAAAACCTTGACCCTACAGAAATGCTTGCTTTTATCCATCCACCCTCTCCTTTCTCTGGAATGTAACACTCCCTTTCAGTCCTCCCCCAGCTGCAATACCCAGCAATTCTCATGCCTCAAAATGGGGGGTACTTCAGTTGTCAGAGATATGAGACAGGGTTCTCTGGTATCAAGCTTAGGGACTGGGCCAGGAAACAGGAAAACAATTTATAATTTGGAAACATTCAAGGGGAAAGTTAATAAGGTAACAGAGGGGATGAAGACCACTTTAAGCACAGATGTTCCAGGTGAGGAGGCATCTTCCTGGCACCCAGGGACTCACCTGAGATCATAAAGAGCAAATTGGATAGGAGTCCTCCAAGGAAAGATAGCATAGACAATTTCAGGCTGCGGGCTCCTAGGAGCACCTGAGTGACAGCTGGTCCCTACAGGGCTGAAGTGACCCAGCCCCTGGAACACATCCCGCAACCCAGTGCTGACTGAGAGCATGTTGACAGGTCACAGGGTACAGAACAGCAGCTGAAATGATGAAGGAGACCTGAAGGACCATGAGGCCAGATAAACACTGAGGCTATTATTAATAATGTAGCATTCACAGGCTATTTCTCCCTTTACTATCTCTCAAGGTACGTTAAAAACAAATACCAGGCTCTATTTTTTTTTTAAGTGAAATGGAGAAGTGTTAAAAGGAGAACAAAATAACTCAAGGCAGGCCAGTTCAAGCCTCTAATATGTAGCCCAAGATTAACACCAAGTTATAAATACTGTGGATTGCCTTGCTAGGGAATTAGCGGAGGGAGATTCCAAAAGTGTCTGTCGGTATTTGATAGAAACAAGGAATGAACAAGGACGAGCTTGTGTAGGAGGAATGTGAGCACAAGGCTGGAAAAAAGTGATGGGGCTTGTAAACTGCTAGGGAAAGGGCTGGTTAATTGGATAAACTCATCGTTCAGAATGATTCAAAAAGTTAATATGAAGCATCCCAGGTAACATGATTACATTTGAAGGGAGGATCTTTGGAAGAGGTGGCATCCTGATAGAAGGTTTGCTTTGGAATAGCTGGGGGCTCTCGGTATCTCCTGAAAGAGGCAACCACCTATCCCACCTGCCTAAGCAAAGAAAGGGTCCTGTTTCCTTCCAACTGAACCTGATCAGACAAACCATCCCCCCATTCACCTCCCTCAACCCAAGTACCAGTAAACTCAGAGTCAGAGAATCATGAAATCAGAACTGAAGGAAGCTCAGAAGTCATTTAATCTACTACCACACCACTTGCCAAATGACAGTTATATTATTTGTAATAAATTAATATAGGGACCACCCCCACCCCCACCCAGGAGGAAACTGATGCAGATCAGCAGATGCTGAACAATGTAAAGTCAGAGACTTTCCTGAGGGCACTGAGAAGTTAAATTGCTGGCCCAGAATCAGAGTCAATATCTGTTCCAGGCTGCACTTAAGCCTACTGTCTATCTTCCAGACTCTAAAGGCCAACACTAATCTAATACTAATTTAAGGCTCTATCACAGTTGAGGTTTTAAAATAACATTTATTCTCTCATTTGAGTCTTACAACCCTGTGAGGTAGGCGTTATTATTACTATTTTACAGACGAGAAAACTGAGGCTCAAGTTACTTAATTTAGTTAGTCATGCAGCAGCTAGGACAGGTCAGAGGCAGGATCTGAATCCAGACTTTCCTGATTCCAAGGCCAGCACTCTATTTGGATACACTAACTCTTCTTGAAATGTGATTGCTTCTCTTGTGTTTGAATACTTCCAGTGAAGAGAAGCTCCTTAACTCAACTGTGCAACCCACTTCTACCATTAAGGACAGCCAGGTGTGCAGTGCTGGGCCTGAAATCAGGAAAACCTGAGTTCAAATCTGACCTCAGAGTCTTGCTGGCTAAATGTGACTCTGGGCAAGTCACTTAAACTCTGCCTCACTTTCCTCAACTATAAATAAAGAATAGTGCCTACCTCCCCGAGGGATCGTTATAGCACCAACCCTCAACTACAAAATGGAGCATAATAACAGCACTTATCCCCCCAAGGTAAGGACAAAATGAGATACTATTTGTAGAACTCTTAGCACAGTGTCTGGTATACAGTAGGTGCTTAAAAGATGCTGGTTCCCTTCCTTTTTGGGGAGACCTTGCTAGAAAGTTCTTCCTCGTTTTGAGTTGAAATCTCCCTCCCTTATAATTTTCACCCACAAGCCTAGTTATATTCTCTGGAACATCAGAAAACAAGTTATCATCATTAAAAAAAACAAAACCATACATGTATTAATAAACACACCTTCACAAGATTCCCCTTGGGCTTCCCTTGGCAGTAGGTTAGGCAAAATGGCTTTTCTTACTTAAAAAGTTTCCATTCTAAGATGATCAGTGCTCCAACAACTTGGAAAAGTCACATAGTGGAGAGGGAATCTCCACTGGGAAAACGATGCTAACTCAAAGGATAATAAAGACAATCCTCGGCTGTCAGCAGATGGCGGTCTTTTCCTTGAAGTCTAAATGGATTCCATACAACAACAAAGGGTAGGATCCTATCTGGCTGCTGAAAGGTGAAGGCAACTGGCCTCACTTACAGGGCTGGCTGGGGATGGAGTCTGGACTCCTGTTTCTCTGTGCAGTGACTTTCCACCACAATACTCTGATAGCTATAGGAAACCCTGAGGAAACGCAGATGGGGGAGGGAGAGTGAGGGGTGGTGACTCAATTCCAAGCATGGCAATCTGCCCATCCCAGGATTCTCTGAAGTAGATTCAAGTGGACACCATATTTCCTCCTACATCCTCTTCTTATGCTCAACCAAGTCATTTTGCAGATGCCTAAATTGCTGCAGTGACCTTGAACAGAGGTAGCTACGTTCCGAGGCATGTTACTATGTGGGCAAAGGAAGATTAGAAAAAAATAATCATTTCAGATTATTTTACTATTTTCTTAGTAACCTACTATTAAATTAGGATCCAGGTTTTTCCTCCCCTTATTTCCTTATTTAGGACCCAGCCTGTAGAAGGTTAGTCAGTCTCTGAAAGAAGTGACTGATTGATGAGATTGCCCTAATCCTTGGGAAAACATACTCCTCCATCTTCTGCCAGATCCCACCTAACTGGGAGACCCTACTTCTGTTTAGAGTGTAAACAGAAGGTGAGTTCTTCCTCATAGGAAATGAGCCCCTGTCCTGATAACCCTCCATTAGAATTTAGGGTGACTCAGCTCATGAAGGAGAAAACCAACCAGACTGAGCTGCAGAGAAATGGATTCCCACACTCAGATGACTAGAGGCGAGTGAATCTTATGATCAAGTCACGTTCTCAACAGAAGGAGCTGAAGACTTCTAGCCCACCTCCTCTATAATGTCTACCAAGTAGGCTTGATTTTCACTTGTCAGGGACATCCCCTTTTCCAAAAATATATTAAGGCTTTCAGCCTCTCTATGGTTTTATCTTTGGTTTGCCAAGAAAAACCACTAACCATCAATTTATTAATTAGTCTAATTAATAAATTGATTATTAATTACTCAGAAACTCTATTTCTCAGGTTTTTTACTCATCACAGAATTTAGATGTAAAACATGGCTATCCCAATTTTGTTTGCCCCCTACTCCCATGATAACAAATTTTCTTGAGTAAAAGGGTTCTAGAATGGGTCAGGTAGCCTTGTTATTAATATCATTAATATTTTAAACAATTGCTTTTTCCTATCATTCTATCATATTTCCACCCAACTTAGCGCTAGATTTCCCTTCTGCTAACTCTTCCCCCCCATGACATCATGTCCTGTTACGAAGGCCAACCACTATGATGTGAGTAACGCAGCAATGGGGCTTCTCTACAGGAAGATAGAGAAACATATGAGGCTCTGTAGGGAAGCAAGTTTAGATGCAAACACGGACAAAATCAGATAAAGAAAGTAAGCATTCAAAAGGAAGAGGGAAATAAGGAGGGGAGCGGGGAGACGAGGACCTACTCTCAATTGCTCAATCACCAGACTGACTTGACAAAATATCTGAGCCCAGAATTTTTCTGATTCTGCAATGAGTCAAAAGGAGGGAAAAGAATAACAGCCACCTCACAAAGTTGTGGCAAAGATCAAGTTAGATGTAAATACATAAATCTCTTTGCAAGCCTCAAAGTACACTCTATATGTTAGCTATTATTATTACTAGGTGGCACAGTGGATAGAGCTTTGGTTTGCAATCAGGAAGACTCATTTTCCTGAGTTCAAATCTGGTCTTAGACACTTACTACCTGTGTGACCCTGGGCAAGTCACTTAACCCTGTTTGCCTCAGTTTCCTCATATGTAAAATGAGCTGGAGAAGGAAATGGCAAACCACTTCAGTATTTGCCAAGAAAACCCCAAATAAGGTCACAAGGAATCAACAGGGCTGAACAACAATTAAAACAACTGAACAACAACCACACTCTAGTTTAAGAATAACTCTCCATCTCTGGATCCGCACATGCTAACAAGGACTTTGGCTGAACTGCCGGCTCTCGAGATGTCCTCTGGAGACCAAACAACAAGCTCAGTGATGAATAAGGGCTTGAGCAGTAAGTGTAGAAAAGGCCTCTGGGGGAAGAGAATCTGGTGAAATCATTTAAAGGTCACCAATTTGAGAGGAAGAGGAAAATTCAATGTGCTGAGCCATCCTTATGCTTCACCACTATTTCACTTCTCCTTCCCTGGGCTGCTTTTCTTCTGTGCCTCTGATCTTGCTTTTCATTCCCTACACAGAAGCTTCTATAGATGTAAGAAGTGCATTATGTTGGCAGGGTCCCCAGTTCCATATAGCCTTAGCCAGCCACTCTTTTTTTGGAACCATTCCCAATGCAAGATTCCATTTCTGTTCTTGACTCCACAATGGCTGGAAGTGACTCTTAGAGAAAATCAAAGAAGGCATGAGCAGAACAGGAGGCCAAACCCTCTATTATAGGTCTGAACCCCAAGTCTCAGCTTTTGGAAACCAACACACAAAGGTAGATTGATATAATTGATGGCAGCACTTTGTAATCTATAAAGTCGTATGTAAATGTCAGCTATTATTATGGCTTTTGTTCTATCTCAAAATAATCTCTAAAGTCTGATTACTGCAAATTAGTGAGATACTGTGATTATCATTATTGCAAATAATATTCTCTATGTCTAAATTTCATTTAATTCCTGTAACAGCTCACCAGTCTGGTCTTCTTTGATCTTTATTCTTTCTCCTCTCATTTTTCCATGTGTATTTCCATTTCTATACCTTCTGCCTTTTCAGTATAAAAACCCATTACTTTGCCCTGATGAAAAGTCTGAGTTCTTTACAAAGGGACTATAGATACCTAACAAGGGGTGCGCTCTGACAATGAAATACATGTGATTAACAGTGTCAGATAATTCTCCAGCAATCCAGCTTTCATCCTGTCATTTTCCCAATCAGAAATGTCTAGTGGCTTTCCAATGAACTACAGCACAAAGTCCACATTTAGTTTAGCATTAAAAGATTTTTACAACATTGCCACATTCTGCTTTTCCAACCTTATCTCTCACTTACTTATGCAAATCTTTGGCTCTCGTTCAACTTAATTCAATACAACTCAACTCAAACAACATATATTACACCTGCTATGTGTGATGCACCATGCTAAATTTGGGGGACCATGAAAAGATACAGCCGACATAATTTGTGTTCTATGAACTCATATATATTGATTTATTCACTTTTTCCCTAAAAGAGTTCCTGCACTTTCTCTCTCTGGGTTCTGTGTTATGATGTAATCTCCTTCAAGGAGCCGAGAATATCTGTTTTTAAGAAGAAAACACTTGGAGTGGTGAATGATAATAACTAGCTGTAAGTATCTGAAAAGCCATCACATGAAAGAATCGAGCCAGTTCTTTGTGCTTGCAGAGAAGTTGCAGACATGCAGATTTAGGTTCTATAATAAAGAAAAAACTTCCTTAGAGTGCCCTGCAGTGAAATGGATGGCCTTAGAAGTAGGAGGTTCCCTCTCACTGGAGGATGGATGATATACAGAAATCACTACTTGTTGGGGATTCCTGTAGAGGCACAGGTTGTACAAGACGGCTTCTGAAGTCCTTTCCAATGCAGATTCTGTGAATGTCTTTCTTCTCCTTTCCAATTCCCGGTAAAAGCTCACCCATCCTTCAAGACCCAGTTTAAATACCATCTCTTCATTTCCCAACCCACCGGAGCCTGAAATGATTGAATTCACTCCTCTGAATTCTGTAGCAATTACTGTCTATACAATTTACTCAGCAACTCATGCACTGCCTTAAAACACCTCTTCTATTACTATCTTAATTTTTTCCCCTTTTTATGATTATGAACTTGACAAACAGTAACAAACACGAACATTTTACCGCACCAAAAGAAAAAGCAGGAAAAGAAGACCGCTTATGAAAGTATAATTCTTCCCTACTTTCAGTTTTGTGTGTGTCTTTTTAACTTCATATTTCAAAACTTAACACAGTCTTCCCTTGTTACTTAAAGCTTTTGTTACTTAATTTTTCCTGTTTTAGCCTCCAAATGGATTGCATACTCCATGATGGTAGGGGAAGTGGTGGTGGCTGATACTTTATACACTTTACATCACCAATCCCAGTGCCTTACACAAAGAAAAAATAGGTCTTATGAATATCATATGAAGCCTCATCTTCTCATCTGCTCAGGTGAGGCTGCATGAGGTAATGGAAAGCAAGTGGAGTTTGGATATCAGAATACACTTGGTCTCCATCACCACCTATGACATGTGCTGGCTGTGGGGATGAGCAAATCACTTAAGTTTCCTGATCATCAGTTTCCCTATCTGTAAAGTGGGGACAATAAAACCTATGGCACTTACCTCAAAAGGCTGATGTTAGGGACAAATGAGGTAATGTTGCTTTGTAGACTTTAAAATGCTACACAAAGGTTTTTGTTAGTCATTTCAGTCATGTCCGACTCTTCATAACCTGATTTGGGGTTCTCCCAGCTAAGATACTGGAGTGATTAGCCAATTTTGTTCTCCAGCTCATTTTACAGATGAGGAAACTGAGGCAAACCAGTTTTAGTGACTTGTCCAGGGCCACATGACTAGTGTCTGAGGCCAGATTTGACCTCATAAAGATGGATCTTCATGATTCCAGACCCAGTGCTCTATCCACTGAACTGCCCAGCTGCCCTTACAAAAGTTAGCTGCTACTATTATGGATTCAGATGATTTCCCAGGCGATACCTTATGTAGACTGCAGGACCAGAGTAGTCCTAGTTCTCTTACAAAGTCAAGGCCTGACGGGGGCCTCAAGTTTTCTCACCTCCAAAACGAATGGTTTGGACTAGATCCACTTTAAGTTTCCTTTTAGTTCTATGATTCTATGACTCAGAGCTGCAGAGAACACATGCAAATACATATGCCCATATATGCTTTAGTTATGTACTTTCTTTCATTGATTCAGATACATTAGAGTGTGTCTAAAGATTTTAAGCATGTAAACCAGCCTAGGAACTATTTGGAATGGATGAGATCCCTTAAGGAGAAGATGCTCTTTGAAACAGTAGAAAGATTGTTCAAGAACTAATGTTATTGCCATACACCCAATCTTTCCTTCTTCCAACCTTTAAAGACTTCCCATTCCACTCCTAAAATAAATTAAAGCATCCTCCCACTTGTTCAGGGCTCATGCTATATCATTCCCATTCCTTTTTTCTATCCCTTAAGCAAACTGAATTCCACCCATCTGTCAAAGCTCCAATCAAATGTCTCCCTTTCTGCTCTTTCTTGTTAATACAATTCTCCCTCAAATCTTGGCCAGTCCTGTAACTCACTAACGCACTTGTTATGTAGTTTTAACTATTACATAGTGATAGTATCTTATTCTACTACTAAGCTATCGGCTCCATGACATCAAGGAAGTCATTTAGTGATGTACTACAGTCTACAGAAGCCCACCATTTACCTCAACACTGCCCTGTGGGTGATTGAAATTCTGATTCTTTTAGCAGTCGCATATCAGGTCTACCAAATAAATGGACACACATTAAGCCACTAAATAAATATTGTCATTGCTCTCCAGAAACAAAGAAGTGGGGATACATGTCACATGCTGAAATCACATCCACACACCACCGTTTGTGTGGGATGTGCTAATGAAGTACTAATCATGTTTGGAAAGCAAATAAAGAAGGAAGAGAATTCAGTGAAACAATAATTTCATATTCTACAACCATGCCCAGGCAGTCTTTTCCCTTATTATTGGCCTACTAATCATTTTTCTCTGTACAGCCATCCAGAGTAAATATAAGTCAAAGAGGTTTAGAGAGAGTTCAGAGGAAGCCTGGGAGCAGTGAAGAGATAAGGAATAAGTATTCTGTATGATGAATGGTATCGAAGGGGCCTTTTGGTTTCTCCCATTCGTCCTGTCCAACAACACGAGAACACGGAATTGTTTGACATGAGGGCAAGATATAAAAAGCGTATGCTGCTTAATATTCTGTGCTAAGCTATTTGTAAAACTCATGACTGCAGAAAGTGAAAGCCTATCTCTCTAGCCCCAAAGATATAGCCTAACTCACTAGAAATCTTTTCTCCTTTGGACCCAAATAGATAATCGTCTATTGGACTAAAGGAGAATTCTTTGATCATCTTTTTCCTCGGTCCAAAAGATGATACAGATAACACTGGATGTCACTTCAGGAAAGTATAAGACTAAGGGAAGAAAGCATTGGCCCATGCAAATGGATTATTGGTCTAAAATAGTTAAGTGGAAGTAGCCTAATCGTCTCTGGGAAAATGGATATACCTGAAGATTGTGTTTCTTCCATGGCTTCTGAGAGCAAGGATACTTGATTTAATTTAATTACTTAATAACCTAATGACTTAATTAATAACTTAATTTATAAGAATTTTGTATCACAGATTCCCCTCCCCTCATGACAGTCTGATGAAGCTGAAAGTCCCTTCTCAAAATAACATTTTTCAATGCATAATACAAAAGACATAAGATGACAAAGAAAATCCATTACACTGAAATAGTTATCAGAATAATATACAGAAAAAGGCTAAATGTTTCACATTTCCAAGGGTTCCTAAGGCACATCTCAAGAGGAAAGGCTCTTGGAACAGTTGCAACTGGGGCATGAAGGTTGATATTATATGTACATCCTTACTATTTCTAACCAGGCTATAGCATTTTTCTCACATCAATATCTCTCTACGGTTGTTATCGTTGGTATTTTGATGTATTTGGTCAATTTCCATTGTTGTTGTTCAGTTGTTTCAGATGTGGCTGACTTTTCATGAGCCCATTTGGGATCTTCTTGGAAAAGATACTGGAGTGATTTGCCATTTCCTTCTCTAGCTCACTTTACAGATGAGGCAAACAAGGTCAAGTGACTTGCCCAGGATCACACAGCTAGTAAATGTCTGAGGCCAGATTCAAACTCAGGAAGATCAGTCTTCCTGACTCTGGGTCTGGTACTCTGTCTCTAGCTGCCAGGTGAATAGGAGGGGAGGCTCAGGTGCTACACAGATCCAGGATTTGAATATATTATTTTCAGTTTGGAAAACACAAGCACAGTTCTTCTATTGAGCTGCTTTCTCCTCAGACTTTATCAAGGGTAGCCTCTATGATAAACTGTGCTTTTTGCATTTTCCCATGGGGAGGAACAAAGGGGAAGCAGCAATGATCCCAGAAAATAAAGATAGATGTTATTTCACTAGCATGAGGGAGCCAGGGAAGGATTACATTTCCTTGGAATCTCCCAGTGGTACTTTATCTATATTGATTTTAGCTTCTACTCATGGCAGGTACCACGGGATCTCTTCCAACGTGTTGTCCAACTTGTCTGACCTTGGGCACAGATCACATTAGGTCCCAATCCAGTCCAGCAAATCTCATCTGCTGAGGCCTAATGTAACTCATTTTATTACACTTCATGCTGTTTTAAATTATGGTCCACAGAGGTGCAAAGCAAAAGAAAAAATCACATCATTCAATGCCTAAAAGGTCAGTAATTGTCTCTATTTGGGAAGCTTCTTCCATTAATCCAGATGGTAAAACCTCTACAACTTGGTAAATTGTGTTCCTGAGTTTGGTGGGGGGAAATCACCCAGTGGCCAGTGTCTTAACACTTAACTAGACAGGTCCTGAGATGATAGACATAAATTTTGTTACTAAGTCATATTCATAGTCTTTCCAGCTTTGTAGGAAGGACCTGTCAAAGCCTGTGTGTAATCTTTTAAGAGTTGACGGTCACTAAATGGGGGGACGGGGAGGGAAGGGATGAAGGAAGAGTATCGTTCACTATGTATTTGTATCCCAGAAGTACATTACACAGACACGTGTACACACATACATCCACACATATATCTTTACTGAAAATATTAAATATGCTCAATTTATAAAATGGTTGGACAAGATGGCCTTTTAGGTCCAATCCAAGAAAACTTCTGTGCTGCTGCCAGTATTAAGTGAAGGCCTATCACATTTGGCACTACAGGAAACACTAGGGACATGAGGCACAGTGTCTGCCTGAAAGGAACCTAAAACTCATTGGGGAAGTAAAGCACACACATGAACTAGTTACATAACATGACGGCATATGATTAAGCACCAAAATAACACATCATTTTAACAATTTACTGCCACGGAATGATTATGCCAGAAAGCAGGCTATTTTTTTCTAAGCTAAAATGAGACCTAGCAGATCATTCAATTTCAACCTCCTCTGAGAATGAAGATGCTAGGTTGCATCCAATTACATTCAGACCAGTTCTCAAAAATTAGCATGGCCTTTTAAAAAATAAATGTGAATACCAAGCCCCACTTTCCAAAAATATATAATTGCTTCTTTTTTGCTTTCTTGACTTTTGAAAAAGGTAGGGAAAGGTGTGAGCTAAAAGTAACCCATTTATACCTCTTCTGCTCTCAAACTCATCTCTTTTAATTGGCAAAAGGAAGTATGTATAAGTGTGTATATATGTGTGCAACTACATGTATACGTATATGGGTGGATGGATGCATTTAATTTGGGGCTAGGCACTTATGATCATCAAGCCTCCCCCTGAAAAAAAATTTTAAAACCCATAATAAGATTGTACAGGGAAAAATAGATTAAAATTTAACTAGGTGGCAACTGGGAGTTTCCAAACTCACTGAGATTTAAAGAGGGAGAGGAGGGAACAGCATTTATTAAGCACCCAGTTACTGTATCCTAGGTTCATCTCCAGTCATTCTGATGAATATCTGATCACTGAACCCAGATGGCTCAGGAGGAGAAAGTGAAGTTGGTAGCTTTGCACAGCTCTCCCTCACTCAAATCAAAGTCATCTGCATGTCATGTCATCATCTGCCTGACGTCATGGTCCTCTTTGAAAACAAAGGACAAACACAATTGTGTTAAGCAGTTTATAAATATTATCTCATTTGATCTTCTTAATAATACTGGGAGGTAGTTACCCTTATTATTTTCTTTTTATACAAAAGGAAACAGAAGCAGCAGAAGGAGGCTAAGTGACTTGTCTTGGACTATATAGTTAATAAACATATGGAGTAGAAGTTGACTTCAGGTCTTCCCAAGTCCAGATACAGCAGCACTCTATCTACTTTACCTCTGAAGACAAAAGAGCACCAGATGATCTGAGACCTCACTTTTATACTTAGTCCCTATATGAGCAACTTTATTAGGCAAGTTAATTAGCCTCTCTGGACCTCAGTTTCCCCATCTGGAAAGTGGGAGGGTTAGACTAGAGAGATGACCTCCCAGTTACATCTTAGCTCCATATATACCCTGGATCTTAAAATTCTATGAAGCTAATATTTTCTGCAATGAACCCCCTCAGCAGGGATCCAGCCAAAGAGCCCCATTTGGGAGAGGAACTGGAGGGCTTGTGGATTGAAACCAAAGAGGGAATTAGGCAAACGAGCTAGAGGCCAATAATGACACCTGGCATCCTCCATAACCACAGGAGCTGAATTGTACATCTGCCTAATTTGGAATCTCTGATGCTTAGCGGAGGATGTCCTGATAGCATCCTGAGATGCTGCTGACTCAGAAGGGAGGGACTGAGTGACAGCTTCCTGGCTACTTCTTGAAGCCCTTGGTTTATCCCACAGGTGCAAAGCCAACTACCTAAAGCAGCCTGCATGATGGCCGGGGCCCCAGTGAATCAGAATTCACTGTGGTGACTCAACCCAGTGCCTCAGTGACCTTGGTCAAGTCACAGCCTCTAGGCATGAAGGCTGCTCACTTGTAAAATGAGGGGGTTGGTCTAGATGATCCCTAAGGTCACTTCCAGTCCTAAACCTATGATCCTCTGGTCTGTTAGTTGCTTTCAGTAGAATGCTGAGTCTGAAGGAAGAGCTAGGTTTTTTGCTTTTCCTCTGGGGATAGATAGCAGAGTGGGTGTTAGATGTGGACTCAGGAATACTTGAATTCAAGTGCTACCTCTTATACTAGCCAGCTATGTTACCCTGAACATGACCCAATCGCTCTCAGCTTCAGTTTCCCAATCTGTAAAGTGAGGTAAGACCTCTCACACAGGGTGGTGATGATCAAATGAGATAATATGCATAAAGTAAGCTATAAACCTTAAATGCTGCACGAATACTATCCATTATTATTATTTGATCCTTAGCACTTATCTGTAAAATCAACAAGAGGAGGAAATGGCAAACCATTCCATTATCCTTGCCAAGAAAACAGTCACAAAGAGGCATCGGACATAACTGGGACAGCTAGGTGGTTCAGTGTATAGACTGCTGGGCTTGGAGTCAGTAAGACTCCTCTTTCTGAGTTCAAATCTGGCTTCAGATACTGGCAGTGTGACCCTGAGCAAGTCACTTAACCTCTGTTTGTCTCAGTTTCCTCAACTGTAAAATGATCTGGAGGAGGAAATGGCAAACCACTCCTGTATCTGTGACAAGAAAACCCCAAACTGGGTCATGGAGAGTTAGGCTCAACTGAAAAACAACTGGACAATGCAATCACAGTGCCTTGTATACAAGTGGAACTTACTATATGCTTGTGAAATTGTATTGGCTTGCAGGGGGGACCAGAATGATTTAGTTAAGCCACTGCTTGCCAGATCAATAGACTCAGCAAAATAGACCATAAACTTCCTATTTATGGAGGTCCTATATTTTTCTTCAATATTTTATTTCTTCTTTGACACATAACAATGTATATCCATTTATCAAACATATTAAAATGATTCTTATCGTTGACTCCTACTTCCAAAAACAGAGACTCAGAAGTGCTCATTTATAATGGTTAACCATTAAAGTGAACCACCCTTGTTGCAAAATTGGAAAAGGAATGACCATGATGGGTTTCAATCTTTGTTTCAGTGACTCTATCAGAAGCATATGTTCTCACTCATTTTCCCTTCGTTTGTTCTTAGAATACTTCTGCCTAATAAAATAGCTATCAGAACTAGAAGCAAAGTAGAAAAGCATTGACTGAGAAATGACTAAACTGATTATGGTACGTGAAAGTAATGGGAAATTTAGTGATTGTTTAACGTTATAAAAATGATGAAGATGAAGAATACAGAGAATCATGCAAAGATTTACAAGAACTGATGCAAAGAGAAGTAAGCTGATTCAAGAAAACAATATACAAAAGGTCTATGATGACATTAATGGAAAGGACTATCACCACAAAATGAATGTGAAATTATGAAGAATACAAATTGCACCCCATCTTGAGGAGGGGCAAGGGAAAAAAAGGGGAGAAAATTTAGAACTCAAAATCTTATTGAGTGAACACTGAAAACTAAAAATAAATACATATTAAAGCTACCCAAAAACCCCCACAATTTAAATTCTTGGTTCTGAGGGATGGCCCTCCCAGAGAGAGAGTAGGGACAGAAGATAGAGGAGGAAATTTAGGTGATATAAAAACCAAAGTTATCAATAAAATTCAATTTTTAAAAATAGAAATAAAAATAAATAAATAGAAATAAAAGTAGAATATTTCCCTCAATGAGTTCCATCTATTTCATGGATTTCACTGGCATGGGAAACCCCCCAGATGAAGAAACTCACTCTACCAATGAAGATTAGCAACTGTTCTACAACTTAGACAGACTTGGAGAGTTTCTGGGGCCAGTAAGAAACTAAGTGACTTGTCCAGCATCCCATAGCCAGTGTCAGAAGCAGGACTTACAATGCAGGTCACCATGAGTCCCAAGCCTAAGCTCCATCTACTACAACAGTGGGTCTCAAAGTTCATTCTGCAGACTCCTGGGTGTCCAAAAAACACTTTCAGATGCTCTATAAAGTCAAAACTTTTTTTCATATTTTTTCATAATATTAAGATCTTATTTGCCTATTAAAATACTTTTTCTACTTATATTCATATACTTCAACCAAAACAATATGTCGCAACAGGTGGAATGAGCAGATGCTTTTCAGTCATGCCCAACTCTTTGTGACTCCATGAACCATACTGTCCATGAAGATTTCTTGGCAAATATACTACAGTGGTTTGCCATTTCCTTCTCCAGTGGGGTAAGGCAAACAAAGGTTAAGGGACTTGCCCAAGGTCACACAGCTAGTTAGCTCCTGATGCTAGATTTGAATTCATTTCTTTCTGACTCCAGGTTCAATGCTCTATCTACTGAGCCATCTAACTACCCAACACTATATAAATCCAGCTGTCTTCCATTAAGCCAGACATTAAAGAAATCTACAAATATATGTATGTATAAAACAATGCCACTCTTCTCATTAGGTGTTTTTGTTTTGGACAATATAGCTTTTTTTCTTAAAAATATATTCATATTAACATAACATGGATTTATTGCCATTTTAAATGAATTAATAAATATTTTAAATTGTGTCCATTTTAACTTCCAATACAGTAAGTATCTACAGACAGAATCACATAACCAAAAACTTGAAAGTAGAAGTCGTTTGTGTCTGGTCACAGAGATCATTATGAGAGCAAAGGTTTGAATCTAGGTCTTCAAGGTTCCAAGTCTTCTCACTGCACTAGGCTTTCTTTCTGCTCTACCAAGAAACTCTAACCAGCCTTAACCAGACATCCTCTCTGTTGTAACCATCTCTACTATGCCTTCCCTATTGGAAGGTATCCCCAGGCTTATCAGACAAGCAATTTCATTGGCTCAGCGAACTCTCAGACGAGGAAATGCCCTCCACCCATGCAATTGTTCAGTCACTCCACCTAGGGCCCTACCCTTTGTTCACCACCCCTTATACATAAGCTTTACCACCCCATGTTACCCAGTTATTTCATCTGATGCATTTTCAGATGTCTGTATTTTCCTTCAATCTAAACCCTCTTGGTATTTTCTTTCACAGACTACAAGGTCTCTCAGACTATGTCCCTAAAATGAACTTTGGATTCTGACTGTTTTAAGGAATGGTATTGATTAAAGGAAGATTGATGATGGATAGAAAGGAGGAGCAGAGAAGAGAAAAATCAAGACCTAACAACCTTAAGGGACTCTCGGTTAACAATGTTTAGATTCTCTGATGAGCCTGTGGTGTCATCAATGAGGGCATGCCCTCCATGAATGCAGATCCCAGGCTTTTCAAGCCTTCACATCTTCAGGGATCCTTGTCCACATTCTCTCATAAATCTTCCAAAGACAGGGTGATAAATTCTTTTGGCAATGGCAACCTATGGGAAAAAATATTGACCAGCTCACTTGAAAATGACATCAACAGTCAATTTTGTATGGGCATATACAAATCGGTATGCTCCTACCCAGCTGATCCCCCTGGGCAAATCCTAGTTCAGACCACAATAGCTGTAGAGAGCTCACCTCCAACTCTCATCAAGGAGATAGTCCCAGGCCTGCATCCTTCTGCTTTGATAGGTCAGAAGGGAAGACTTAATTAAAAGTCTCCTGAAAAACAAGCCGTGCTGGTGATGGCCTCCCTGGGGCAGGTCCCATACTTAGTTCCAGCTGTTGGTTTTCATTTCCTCTTGCTTGGCATACCACGCAAAATTGCTCTTCCCTGACTGTGGCATCGGTCCCAAAAGAGAATGACCTGCCGCAGGCCGATGTGGCTTATTTATATTGGTCTGACCAGCTTGCCATAGACAAATAAGAGGGTCAAGCAGAAACCATAGGGAGACTTTTTTTTTTTTATTACGTTGCAACTACAGAAAAAGATAAAAAACAAGAGCCATTCTTATGCACTGGGACCTGGTCTAATTGCTCAGCAGAATTCCAGGATGGAATCACATTGCAATAACAGGATCACAAATTGAAAGCTGGAAAGGGCCTTGGATTATCCTTGGGTCGGGGGAGTCTTAACCTCTTTTGTGTCCTAGACTCCTCCGGCTGTCTACTGAATGAAGCCGTAAGGGGCCCTTTCTAAATGCATAATATAGATAGGATTACCAAGGAAATAAAGTAGATTTCAATATATTTATGAAGAATGTTCAAATAAACAAGTTCACATACTCTAGGTTAAAACCCTCTGTTCTATTTCATTATACTTATAGAAGAGGAAACTGGGGACACAGGTTGTAATGACTTCTTGTCCAAGATCCCATTGATATTAAGTAGAAAAGATGAAATTCTGATCCAGGCCCTCCGACTCCAAATCTTCTATTTTTTTCTACTGTCTTATGCTGTAGCCAAAGGGGTCAGTGTTTCCATGCTCAGTCCTCCAAAAAGGAGCTTCCTCACCATCCTGGCACATGGTAAAATAGAAGTAGCTGTCATCGGGTCAATCAATATTTATTGGGTGCCTACTATGTATCAGGTCAGAGTTCGAAATCTATAACTCCCAGGAGAGAAGGTTGGGGGTTCACATCCGTGCTGCGGGTGATACTTTGGCATAGAAAGGGCCACCTAGAATTGGAACGGTCCGGACCACAGGCACCCTCGTTATGCCACCGTTACTTCTCACTTTTTACAACTGAATCATAACTAGTCCTGCTGCGGGTCGTCTTTCCCAATCCACTCTAAAGCTAAGGACTGACCATGTCAATCTCGTGTTCAAGATGTTTCACTAGTTCCCTATTGTTGTGCTGGTGCTTCAGTCGTTTTCAGTCTTGTCTCTTTGTAACCCTTCTTGGCAGAGATACTAAGAGTGGTTTGCCATTTCCTTCTCTAGCTCATTTTACAGAGGAGGAAACTGAGGCAAATAGGATGAAGTGACCTGCACCCTATCCACTGTGCCACTTCTGCCCCCTCATTTAAAGTTCTTGACTCCATCCTCTCTCCAAACGAATTTCACATTACTCCTTACCACGCACCCAACATTCTAGCCAAACTGTCCTTATATCCAACATTGTCTCTCCTCTATACCTACATGTCTTTGCATAGGCTATTCCCCTATGTCTGGAATGCAATGTAGTCCAACACAACAAAGATATATTAAGGACTTCATGTGGAAAAGACATTGGGCTAGATTCTGGGTATAAAAAGGCAAGATGAAAAACAGTCTCTGCTCTTGTACTCGAGGATACAACATACAGGCAAATATATGTGTGTGTGAATAAATGGATGGATGGACAGATAGATAGTTGGATAGATGACTGGCTGGATGGCTGAACAGACAGACAGACAGAGAGATAGAGAGATAGATAGATAGAGAGAGAGAGAGAGATAGATAGATAGAGAGAGAGAGAGAGATAGATAGATGGCTAGATAGATAGATATGATCATAGATTTAGATGTGGAAGGGGACTCAGAGATTATTTAGCCACTGTATGACATAACAGAAAAGCAATAGAATTTGGAGTCAGAGGACCTCAGTTTGAATTACAGCTTTGATGATTGATGTCACTGTGATCCTAGATAAGTCAATTTCCCTTCGTTTTAGCTATGTAGAACTACAGCTCAGAGAGGGTCAGTGAAAGTCACCCAGAGAATAAGTAGGAGAGGCAAAATTTGAACCCAAGCCCTCTGATACTCATTAATAATGCTATCAATAATACTAGCTAGCATTTATATGTGCGTTAAGATTGACCACGGGCTCATTTGATCCTCATAACAACTCTGTAAGTTAGGTACTGTTATTATCCCCAGTGTTTACAGATAAAGAAATTGAGGTCACCCAGCCTAGAAGCTATCTGAGCCAGGATTCAAACTCAGCTTTTCCAAACTCCAAATCCAGCAATCTATCCACTGCATCATTATTACCACACTCTTGCCAAAAGGAACAGGAAATGGCATTAACAACTAAGGGGATCAGGAAAGGTTTCCCATAGGAGATAGCCCAGGAGCTGTGCCTCCCTCTACCATCGTCCTGTTTATGCAAATATATCCATTGAAGAATGGATCCCAAATTCCCAAACCATTAAGTTGGTCTACAAAATCCAAAGGAAGAAGCAGTCTTCATATGACGACCTCCTCAACTCAGGCAGATTTATTGTGTAGCTTTCCAAATTAAGGAAACTGGGTAGATGAAGCCTTTAGATTAGTGGCAGAATTAGGACTTAAAGCTTTTACCACCCAGTCCCTGGCACCTTTATGTAGCCTTCCCTGCCTTTGGGTATTTCGTTAGAAGAGAAGAGCCATCATGATTCACACATAGCCAACAAACACTCTTTTCTCTGCCATCTTTTCCTGCATCTTTACCCCTCTCTCTCCAAGCACTCCTGACTGGCTATTCAGATGAACTCCTTTGAGATTCAGCCAGCTGCTTTCCATGTCCCCTGGAGACAAAAGAGGAAATTGAGAAACTGCAACAAGAGGGTTTTCCTGGTACATCCAAAAAGAGATTTCTTTGCAGCAAAGAGGGATATTTGCAGAAGTGGTGGCCTCTCAATCTAGGGAAACTCCCCAACATAGGCTAAGTCCTTATCTATTTGGGATCACTTACTCATGATCCTACCTAAAAGCAGAAGTGGATTAAATGATTTTTCAAATTCTTTCCTGCCTTGTGATTTTCCATCTTTGCTTTCTGTAATTAAGCAATCTGAAATGCATATACCTCTGTGCATTTTCAGACAGCATTAAAAAAAATTCTATTGATTGTTACAACTCACACCTACCTGCAGGCCGTTTTCCTACCCATTCAATAAATATTAAATGACTGCTGAGTTTGGAGCATGGTACAAGGCAGACACTAGAGGAAAGACAAAGATTAGAGAAGACATTGTCCCTGACCTCCATAGAAGTCACAGTTAATTTGGGCATGCCAGCAAAATGTGAATAATGCATGTACCTTCCTCCTTAACTCTCATGGGTATTGTGGGAACAAATCAGCAGGAAATGTGAGCATCTCCAAAAGAAAGTTTCAGACGTTATGAGTACAGTTTTGTAGTTAAAGTCCTTCAGAGGGCAGTTGAGAACATAATAAGACCCTCTTGGATCCTCTATCTTGCTTTAAGGCTTAATTCAAATGTCATTCCCTTGGAGAGGTCTTTCCACTTCCACTGGGTGCAGAGATATGTGGGAAGGTACCCACAGTGGGGCTTGGTGGGGAAGTCCAGAGAGTCAGGAGTAAAATTGGAAAAGGAGTAAAGGAGTCAAAGTTGACTTGTGAACTTGCCAAAATGGCAGGGGTCACAAAGGCAGAGAACTATTTCCTGGTTCCCTTCATTGGTTAGTGCTCTCCCTCAAGCACAAGGCCCCTTCGTTTAAATTGCTTTGAATTTACTTTAAATAAATTTTGTTTTTTACTTAAACCTCCATACATATTGCTTTCAGCATCACGCAAAGAACTATATTATCATCTGGTTACTTGACAATCCAAAATCTAGTGTGGAGTTGTAGGAAGCTGCTGATTTACTAGACAGAATGCCTGACTTTTTCCTTTAACATTAAAATAGTAGGAGGGAAGACATGTAAGTTTCTCAGATGAAGTAAACCAGTAGAACCAATAAGGGGATCCTGAAAATGTTAAGGAAGCTCACTCATTCACCCCTCTAAAAAAGTTTTGTTTTATAGCCAAAAAATGATCAAAATGCTTATGTCATTGTAACTGTCAATAGCCAATATAAATTAAGTACCTTACTATATGCCAGGCACTGTGCTAAACTCTGAGGATACAAATTTGAAAAAAAGATAGTCCTTGCCCTCAAGGAATTTATAATCTAATAGGGGAAAACAACACACAAAAGAAGGTTTGCAAATGGGTAGTGAAGGAGATACCTGAGGGGTGGGGGGAAAGAGATGGTGAAGTGAAAGAATTACAAAATGAATATAGAGAATTCAAAGAAACCCCAAAATTATGCATTTCAGTGGGAAATGAGATGTCTGACCATTGAACTTAGGGTTTAGTATCTGATGACAAATTTATTCCTTATATTTTTACTTAACTTTTTACCTGTCTAAATTTTTTTCTCTCCAACTGGCAAGTAAGGTCTTTGAGGGCTCCATATGACAACCCACTGGAATTTTTCTTTTTCTTCAGTACCTTGGCTCGAGTGCTACTGCTTCCAATAATGGTTTCCTTGAAATCTCAGATAAAAATAAACTCTTCTTCCTCAATTTTTGAGAGCAATTCAGCCCTCCCTCCTTTTGGGGCCCTTATCACATTCTGGTATCTGGTACCATACTTATTAATATACTGATGTATTCTTTCCCTACCATTATCTGTATGTCTCCCAAAGCACCTTGAGGAAAGAGACTGTTATATCTAAGTAGACTATTCTCAACAGCTACTAGAGTGCCTAGCATATAGTAGGCATTAAATAAGCATTCATTAAATTCCAATTGCTCCATAGTACTTAGCAGCAACACTGCATAGAAGTGGGCATATTGTTGATTTATTTGCTGACCTGATGATACAGGAGCAGTGAAACACGACCGTGTTGACAGGAAACTATCCAAGTGTCCAGTTCAAAACAACTACAAGAAGTAAAATGCCCTCTATTTAATTAACAAAATTTAATTAACAAACACATATGATCATCTTAAACTAGTTAATTCTCTCATTTTATACTGTTAAGTCAATGCAAAATTGCAATTATGGTCCTAAGAAAAGGACCTTTCTTCACTCTAAGAAACATAGGTTTTAGAGACGATGAACTTTATTTTTTCTTTAAGAATGGAATCTTCTCTTTGACAATATTCATTGCCATGGGATTTGGCCTGGATATCTATCTGTGAAAACCTCTGGGCTGCTGCCTTGATATTTTGGTTGGCACCTGTGAATTAAATTGGGCTTCCCCTCAGCAGATGTCTCCTTCTTCAGTCTAAACTTAAAATGAATGGAGGCTTTATGCCACTTCCTAGAAAATTCACATGTAAGTCAAGGCTTTCTTCAAAAATATCTTTCAAAAATTAAAATAGCTTAAATTCACATAGAACCCTAAGGTTTGAAAATGGCTTCCTCATCTTCTGAGACTGAGGCTGCCAAGTGGTACAGGGGAGTAGAGAGTTAAACTTGGAGTCTGGAAGACTTGAATTCAAATGTTGCATGGCCCTGGGCAAGACACTTAATGTCTATGGGTCTCCATTTCCTAATTTGTAAATTTAAGAGGGGAAGTGGATGGAATTCATTGGGATGTGTAGATTTTTTTTTTTATGTAGTAGATATAAAAAAATTTCTTGAATTTTTAAAAATTGATTTGCAAAGCCATTTCACAGACATTATTTCATTTGATGATTTTCTCAATAAACCTGTGAGGTACATACAATAAGTATTATTTTCTCCATTATATATTCGTATTTCTGAAAAGGATAGACTCCTAGAGCTGGCAGAAACCATTTAGTCTAACACCTTTATTTTACAGATGAAGGATCATGGGCCCAGACAACTTTATTGACTCATCCAGGGTCTCATAGCTAGTTAGTCAGGATATTTGACTCCTACACTAATGTTCTTTTCCAGTACAACATTCTCCTATCCCTTTCAAAGCAGGGAATTTGGACTTACAGGGTTCACATTCTTCCCTTTTCCCACCTTCCCAATCCAAGACCAACTGATCTAAAGCCTAACAATCCTACCACAATAAGATGATGAGTGCCTCATAGACATACCACATGTCTACACAAATATACATACTTATCATTTCAGGTGACTGCAAGCATCCCACAAATCTCTCTCTCCCTGGTATAAATTTTAAATCACTGACAATGGATCCCCATGACCAGCTTCCTAGCTAAGGTTGAGATCCATCACTTGCCTTGATATATAGTACACAAGGAGGTCACTCAGCTCCATTCATACCATTGACATCCTTGTTGCCATAGTAACAACATCACCACATTTCAAAGAGAGAAGGAACCAGAAGGGATTTGAAATAGGACAAACCCCAAAGAGTATAAATGCAAACCAAAGGCTGTTGTGCAGGGTTTTCTGGAGGGGCCTTGGATTCTTGGAAAAAATAACTCAGAACTTAGAATCATGAAAGTATTAGAAATAAGTGGTAGGAAATGAAGTCAACCAAGATATACAAATGCAGCATATCTTCCTCTAATTAATCTCCCCTATAACTCCTACTCAATATGGGGCATGTTCAAAGATGGAAGGTTATCATCAGTGTCATTAATTATCTAATTACAGCTCATACTCTCACCCAGCAGGTATATGCCAAAGCTAGGAGTTTAGTGAACACTAGTCTGTCCTTCCCCCCCCTCCCCCAACTCTAAATGTAGCACTTTCCCCACTACACCATATTGTCTCTACTTGGTGTGGAGGTTTTGTTTGTTTCTACACTGGCAAATGTGATGAGACATTAAGCCATAACATAGCTTTGGAGTTGAAAAGGTCCTTAGAGGTTAACCATTCTAACACCTATTTTACAGGTGAGTCCCAGGGAAATGAAGTAATGTGTGCTGAAGGTTACACAGATAGCCAATGGTGAGATTTGACCCCACATTTTAGTACATCTGGTTTAATGACCCAACAGAAGAATCTCACAGTGTTTAACCTTCTCCATAGGGAAATGTAAGGATCAAAGCTTAGTAATTGTAGCAGCAAACACCCTGACACATCCAGGATGGCCTGCTAGCACAGATTCTTAGATCTGCTTTTCTAAAGAGAAACAACTTTTGAGGGGTCAACAATCTTCTTAAACCACATATACCAACAGAGAAAATACAGGCAGAGAAATAGGCATTCAGGGCATCTAACTGTCTGACCATAAGCAATACATACATCACAGATTAACAGACAGATCCAATTGTCTGACCATTACATACATCCATAGTTAGTTACCAGAGAGAGAAGTACCAACATCTGGGTTTTCAAAGCCGGGGGGCTTCTTAAAGGCTACCCAGAGTCTCATCTGGCACAAGAACCTTCTTCCAAAGAAACCCCCAAAGCAGAATCTCACCTCAGAGCATATATACACTTTTCAGAACCAGAGGGCATGACCCTCCAGACCCAGTGCCTCATTAGCAATTAACAAAAGGTGTGGGTCTTCCTACAAAACAAGCCTCCCCTAATCAAGCTCCCCTTAATGGGCTCTACCTGAGGTCTATTAATGGGTGGGGAAGATCCTTACCTTACAGTAATATAAGTGCTAAATCATGACACCATAGTTTGGAAGTGTCAGTCATAGAAGTGGAAACTCTAAAGGTATTATAAACTTTGAACAAAACATAAATGGGAAATAGTTCTCCAGTCACAATAAGAGTAATTCAGAGGAAGAAAAACAACTGCTTTTAGTATGAATACAAAGGAGAGTTTGTAATGAAACATTCAAGAGAGGACAACTGCAAGATTTAGAAATTGGTCTACTTTGCAAGTGGAGAAAGTACTGTATTCTCCAAAAGGTTTTAAAAGACAATTTTCAAGTCTAGAAAATACCTTCCTGGGAGGCAAATAGATACAAAAACCCTGAAATTTCCTCTAGGTTCCCAGTAACTGAACCCAGGCCAGAAACTTAATCTAACACAGAAATGATTTGGGTACCTTGGGGTCTTTGTCTCAGCAGAATCACAAACACACACTTAACTATATGAGAACCAAAAAGGTACATTTCAGCAATGATTTGGACTATTTCACTTTTAGTACAGTGCCTGGTATATAGTGGGCTCTTAATAAATGCTTGTAGATGGATTGCTTGGTGACTAGATTAGGGGCAAGCAACCTTCCAAAAAGTTGATGAGGCCTGCTTTTCTGGCTTGCCTGGTTCACTGTCTTCAGCAAGTGGAGACGGTCAGAAATGGCAGGAAGACAGATAAATAGTGATGATCAGCCCACTCCTGCACTATGGAAAACTGACCCATGTGCCACCCTTGACCTAACACCAGAGGCTGTCAACCCTCGGTTTATATTTTCCGCAATGATTTTTTTACTAGTCTAGTAAAGTACACTTTTATGATCGTGCTGTATTTCATGAAAAACTCTCAACAGATTATCACACTTGTGCCCAGTGGCAAAATAATTTGTTTGGAGTGAGTAGGAAGCCGGGGGAGGAGTAGGGGTATTCCATATCCTTGAAAACCTTTCATTCCTGATATATACCATAGGTGGGAGCCAAGTCAAGACACTGAGACTTTAAAGCATACCATCATATTAACACTATCATCAACAGGGCACTGACTGTAGACAAGTCTCTGTGTTAAGCAGATAACATCTTTGTCTTCTATGTGCTTATAATCTAGGTGACAGAAGAGGTTGATTTCTGGGCCTAGAGTCAGGAAGATCTGAGTTCCAATCTAGCTTTAGCCGTGTAACTCTGGGCAAGTCACTTAACCCTGTTTGCCTCAATTTCTTCATCTGTAAAATGAGCTGGAGCAGGAAATGGCCAACCACTCCAGTACCTCTACTATGAAAACTCCAAATGGGATCACAGAGTTGGACACAATTGAAACGACCATATACCGTCTAAATGAGATTAAACAGATTAAAATATGTCATTTTGCCATATCATTATAGAAAGAAGCAAAGGTATAAAAGTGATGTTTTCCAAGAGGGGTGAAGGAGAGGTGAAGGGATGGGGCTGTGGGAGTTCCATCTGTGACTCCCTGTCTAGGCACTTCACATTCACTTCACAACTTAAGCCTTTTGTTCAAATTTCCTTTTCAAAACCAAAAAAGGTATGTGAAGAGGAACTGTCCTATTTCAAGCAGCCCCACCAGCCTAGGGAGAACCATTTGAAGGAATTTTGTAATCACAAGGCCCCAGATATAGTGGGCCAACTGGAATGTGCTGGAATGCCTGGAGGACACTTCTGCTTTTTTACCAAGGTCACTGGCTGACTCTCACTTCACCTCATCAGTGCAATCCAGTCTTTTCCAATACTTATTTGTGTATATGCTGATTTCAAGTTCTTCCACAGGGCCCAAGAGACATCTCTTACTAATCTTTCCATCTTTCTCAACATCTAGACCTTAAATAAATGGTTCTTGGTGTTTTATGTTAAAGTAATTGGATGTTAGAGTGCATATTAGCTAGCCTGATTGACAGAATAGGCAACAAACAATGAGAATTTTTATCGGGGGCTGCTGAGGGACCCTCCTCTCTGATGATGCAGCCTAAGAAGTCATTACAGTATGCCAAGTGTGCCTGGTGCTCAATAACCTGACACTTGTTTAGAGTTGGAATGAGTGGACATCTGTCACGACTGAATCTTCAGATTTTATAGGCCACTAGGTAACATAGTGGATAGAATGTTGGTCCTGGACCCATGAAGATCTGAGTTCACATCGACTTTAGAAAGTAGCTGTGTGAGCCTGGACAAGGCATTTAATTGAATTTAATATCTGCCTCAGTTTCCTCAACTGTAAAATGGGGATAATAATAGCACCTCCCTCCCAGGGTTGTTGGATCAAATGAGATAATATTTGTAAAGCTTAGCAGTGTCTAACACATAGTAGGTGCTTAATAAATGCTTCTATTATTGTGGTTTTTAATTTCCCCTTCATCTTTTCTTCAGTACCTCCTAAGTAACTTTGGGGAGAGAGAAGATACTTCTAACTAAAGCCCTTGGTATCCCCTAACGCCACACCTCTCTCACTCCATGTCAGAGTGATTCCCTGGAAGGCTAGTTAAGTATTGGTGTCAAAGTCATGGAGAAGAACAGTTAGCTCCACCCTGTACCTATTCCCCCATCTAACCTCTTGTGCTAATGCTGGGCTTGGGTCAGAAGGAAGAAAAATCAAATGAATCAACATATTCCAATGGTACCAGATTACCAGGATCCATAACAAAACTGGACAAACAACACAATGCCATAAATATCACCAGGCAGGAAACAACTTCTGCCAAAAACCCATCTTCTCCCACTTCCAGCCAGAGCCCTGATGCAGGAGGTGACCCTTTGTGTGACACCATTTCAGGACAGTGGGAAGCCACAGTGCCTCACGACTTCAAAAATAAAGAAGCTGAGGAGACAAATGAATCAGTGTCTCCCCTTAAGCTCACCTTCTTTGGAAGCTTCAACATATACAGCAACGAGTATAAGATAATCTGAGGAGTGAATAAGCACTGGCCACAAGGTGGGACCAAGGGAGGTGTCAGCAAGGAAGCAGCCCTAGAGTGTACCTCAGAAGAAAGAAATGTCCTTAATCATAAATAAAGAGTAAGTTCCAGGCATATGCACTGAGGTAGGAAATGGATCTCCAAATTCAAATCCAGGAACAGTTTGTCAGTAGTACCTACTATGTGCCAGGCACTGTGTTAAGCACTAGGGACTTTTTTAAAGGGCAAAAGACAATCCCTGTTCTCAAGGAGCTCATAATCTAATGGGAGAGATGACATGCAAACAACTAAAAAAAAAGATATATACAGGATAAAGGGAAGGCACTAGCACTAAGGCAACCTAGGAGAGGCTTCTTATAGAAGCCTGTGTATGGCACTAACAGGGACAGGCTATGGACCACTTACTGTGTCTTGCTAATTTCCCAGCTGTTCTCTGTGGATATTTAAATCCAAATGGTAAAGTACTAACTGGAGAGAGGAGGGGAGGAAGAAAGGAAAACAGAGATAGAAAAAGGGAGAGACAGGGAAAGGGAGATAGGGAGGAGAGAGAAACAGAGAGAGACAGACAGACAGACAAGGGGATGTGGGAAAACAGGAAGTAAGTTTTATTTCCACTCTTTGGTGGGGGGTTGTGACCTAGCATGGACATGTTAGAGGACAGAAACTAATGCGCAGGCCCAAGAAGTTGTGTGAGGAAGAGCCTATCAGAGGAGAACATGAAGTCACATAGCCAAGGGACAGTTCATGGGAAATCCAAAGTTCAGAATTCTATAAGGGTCCTGCCTCAGTCTGACCTGGTCGTAGTCCTCCCAGTGGCTATGCTGGCAGCTACCTGTTCCTTCAGGGGAAGGACCGTAGGCCTTCCCTCCTCTGAACTCCATTTTTAATAATTTTTTTGATACCTTTTTTTGTGTGTCAAGTTTGTCTCTAACAGGGGGATACAGAGAGAAAGAGAGACAGACAGACAGATGAGGGCAGGGGGACGGAGAGACAGAGAGGAGAGAGGGAGAGAGACAGAGAGACAGAGATACAGAGAGAGAAAGGGAGAGGAGGTGATGAATGACCTAGCCTCCAGTTTAATTTACTTTATACATCCAGATATCGATAAAAACTTATTAAAGAAAAACTATCTTGAAATTTTGGGGACACCCTGTCTATTTGACATAATGACAGTAGCTAAATCAAAGAGAATGGAAGTCTTTTTCTTTTAATGAAATTCTCCTGAAGCTTCTATGAAAGGAGAAAGGGCAGTAATTGATAGCGTTTGAACGAATGTTGAGACTGCTGCTTTCTGCAAGTCTTTTGTAAAACCCAACCAAGATTTATTCCTCTGAACCAATGGGGTCCTGTGGATCTGACAAGACAGCTCAGACTATGGATGTGAATCAGCTTCCTGAGCTGTTCCAGGAGCCTTTAGACTTGAGCATCGCTAAGTAGGGGCCCATGGGAAAAGTTTCCTTTTGGAAAATGTAGAGGGAAGTCTCAGAAAAACAACCTCTTTCAGGAAAGTAGGCATGGGGGGGGTACCCTGGGAAATAGAAGAATACAGGATAATGCCACCTACCTCACCACAGTGAAACCTCAGGACAACAGAAAGGATTTAGAGATGTTCCATGCTATGGGATTTCCTATGGGCAGAGAGATCAGAGGGCTCCCGCTATCCTTGGTTCTAAAGTATCTAAGGGGTGTTTGGCCCCTATCCCACCATTCACACTCATTGCTTATCTGAATAGGGGAAGAAACTGGGAAATTTTGGTATTGTCAGGTCAGACAAGCATAGCAAAGGCAAAAGCATCCCTGGAAGCCTATGATATATGAGTGGGTACAACTCAGGCTTGCTGAGTCACCAAATCATTCTGTTGTCAACAGAAGGGCCAACCTCCCTGGCAGCCTTAGGGCCCAGACAATAGATAGCTGGCTGCATCTGTGTAACTGAGTGTGAAATGCCAAAACATATTGCTGGGAAGGTAAAGCAGGCAAGGGCAGGATCAGCACGGTCCTAACTGGTATGGAGAGAACAGTGGTTGATGGAAGGAAGATGGAAGAGAAATTGTGTCTATGGGCCTTGCAGCTTGGCTTCAGTTCCAGGAATTAGAGGAGGAAAGGGGAGAAGAACATTGGATCTTAAGTGAGAGGACCCTGCTTACTGCTTCTATGACCTTATTAGATCTCAGCTGATACAATGGTAAAATGAGGAGGTTGGATCATATGGCCATCAAGATCTCCTCTAGTTCTAATTCTATGATCTAAAGCACCCACTCAAAAGGGAAAGAAAAGTCATGTGATGACTGAACCTGACCAATGCCAGAGACTAAGGTGAATCTGAGTTGCAAGGGACTTAATAATAGCTAACTACAATACATCCCAGGCACTGTGCTAAGGACTTTACAACTGATATCTCATTTGACCCTCGCCACAATCCTGTGAAATAGGTATGTTATCCCCATTTTACAGATGAGAAACCTGAGGCAAACAGAGATTAAATGACTCACCCAGGTTCACATACCTAGTAAAAGTGTGAGGCTGGCTTTGAACTCAGGCCTTCCTAGTTCCTGGTTCATCACCTTATCTACCACTTTGACTCATACTCAAAGACTCCCTTCTGCAACCTCCTTACCAGGGGTTACTCAGACTTTGCTTGAATAATTTCCAGGGAGCATAAAGTTGCTCCTTCCCAAGGTCCGTTCCATGTTTAGATAGTGCTAATTAACTGTTAGGAAGTCTCTCCTAACATAAGGCCTAAATCTGACCCTCGGCCACTTCCACATCGCTCTTGGTTCTGCTGTCTGAAGCCAAGCTGAACAAGCCCAATCTCTTTTCCATGTCACCATCAGACTCCCATAACTCTGAGTGGCATTTCCCAGGCCCCATTGATCTGTCATTGACTAGCTGGTCCCTCCCTCCACTGGCTAGGTCTAGTCTCATCTGTTCTCTTTTCTCCCCTTAAATCTTAGCTGTAGCGTTTCATATTCCATTTCCAAAAGTGGCCCATGAGCTGGACTGTCCCTGAAGCCAATATTCTGAGACTATGACCAACCCTAAATGAGCCAGCTAAGTCCTTTCTCTTCCATGACCATAAATTACACACCTGCCCTCAAATCTGGCAGCCCTTCTTACCCTGGCTTGCTGCTTTGATAGTGAATGCCCTTGGTAACAAGAGAGACTGGATAAGAAAAGAATAACTGTAATCCACCAGCACCATCACAATAACATCATCTTTAAAAGTAAAGGATAGCCCAACATAGGAGGCAGCTGGATGGCACAGTGAATAGAACCCTGGACCTGCAGTTGGGAAGACAATTTCAAATCCAGTTTCAGACACTTACTAGCTATGTGACCCTGGGCAAGTCATTTAACCTTTGTCTGCCATGGTTTCCACATCTTCACAATGCGGATACCAACAGCACTTTCCTCCCTGGTTCTTATGAGGATTGAATGAGATAAAAGTTGTAAAGTGCTTTACAAAACTTAAAGAACTATAGAAACGCCTAGAGCCCAGACACAGATAGGTTAGCATCCCAGCTCTTACAATCTATGCCACCGTGGCCACATCTCTGTATCTGCCTGAGTCTTGGTCTCATTATCTACAACGTGGCAGGGATAAGATTTGGACTTCCCAATCTCACAGGGTTGTTGGTGAGAAAAGCACTTTGGGAACCAAAAGGGATGCACTGTCATGAGTCAGATTTCTATCTCAAACAGTTGGGGCAACCTTGGGAAACTAATCTTTTGGGGAGTCAATCCTGACACCTGTAAAATTAAGAGGTTGGACTAAATGACATCTATGGTCTTTTTTTATTATATGGCTCTGTGAAATCACAGTTTCCTAAAGGCTTGGTTTCAATACTGACTGTCCCTGCTAGACCCAGAAGAGAGGAAGTTACTAAGGAGATGGGAGAAGATGAGTATGAGAACTGTAATTTCAGATAGGCTGTAGAAGACTGTTTCAAAAAAAAAAAATATGGACACCTTATTTCTAGCAAATGTCCACTATAATTAAACGCTCCCAGAAAGAAATGAACACATGATGACCTGCAACCCAAACAAGCAGAACCGTCACAAAATGGATTCTTTCCCCCAGTGACCCATGAGGGCTTGTTGGCTATTTTGGGAAGGCCCAGACACTTATTAATTAACCTTCATTGATCCCAGAGTCCCAGGGTGGATGTGTATCCATTTACCCGATAATTATCTTCAATCTGGATGACTTCCTAGGGCTTTCTTCTGATAAAGGGTCATTGGAGGCTCACAAACCAATGTTTCCCATTCTACTCTTCTGCTTGAGTCTCATCTTCTCTAAGGCCTTATTGTTACCTGGATCCTCTCCTGATGACTTACTGCTAGTTCTGGGTGCAAGGCCCTGAGATGCTATCACATAGTCTAGATTCTCATGGCTGGGACAGCTGGTTCAATTTTTATTTGGAAAGAAATCAATTCAACAAGCATTTATTAAGTACTTACTATCTGTTCAGTGGTTCTCAAAGTGTGGTCTGAGGACTCCTGGGGAAATCTGAAACTCTTTCAGGGGAATCTCTGAAGTTGAAACTATTTTCATGAAAAACTAAATTACTTTAATTTCTAGTATAGTAAATATTGATAGAAGTAACTCAGATAAATGAAAGCTTTTTGGGATCAATAATTTATGAGTGTAAAGGGGTCCTAAGACCGAAAAGCCTGAGAACCTCTGTTCTATATTATTTCTTTCATTTTTATCATCTTCTAGACACTGTAGTAACAATGATAATTAATATTTATAGTTTTTTGGGTAAAGTATTTTAAAGGCTAACTTATTTAATGCTCATCACAATTTCATAAGTTAGGTGGTGTAGATATTATCACTCCACTTTTATAGATGAGGAAACAGGTGGGAAAAGTCAAGTAATTTACTCAGACAGGTAAAAATCATGGTGCTAGAAAGTAGTTGAGTCAAGATTCAAATCCAGGTTTTCTGGGTACAAAGACCATTATGTCAACTCTGTAGTCTAAGAAATTTAAAAGAGCCTGTATGAATATTCTACTATAACTTATCATGGGAAATTAAGCAGCATCATTTTAGCCAACTGAGGCACAGAAAGATTGAAGACCATTGGGAAATGAGGTAGAGGCAAGACTGTACATGCCTCACCTGTAGTGACTGTTGACTAGGAGGCTGTCATGCAATCACCCTCGGCATCTGCTCCAAGGCATTACTCCTGCCAAGCACAAACTTCATACTGGCTACTCCTGGCTCATTTACTGTTGCCACATTGGGTTCTTTTCATTAACATCGGCCCCTGCTGGTGCTCAGGGTTCCCCTCACTTTAATTTTCATCTGAGAATTTCATTAACAGGCTATTTACTTCTTTTAAGCCCTGAACAAAAGACACTAAGCAAGAAAGCCCAGGGAGGTTACTCTTCTCTCCTAGGATGGGAATGAAATCTTAATGAGAAGACTGGTCCGTGAGCTTAAACAAATTCAGATTATTCTCCAGTGGAAACCATGCCTACTAGCTGTGCCTTCACTGGCAAAGGAAGGGGCAGTTTTCACACATCGGCACTCTCCCACGTTTCTTTCTAGACCAATGCTCACATAATTTACAACCAATGAAATCCTTGACATGCTCCTGCCAACCAGTCTGGGCCACTGCCCTACAAACAGACACAAATCCTCAGGAGAGTAGCTAGAAACAAACTATCAGTCCCCATCATTACAACAAGACTGCAAAGCTATTGAGGACTCTGGCAATGAATCAACAAACTGGCTGAGCACCTACTACAGGCTGGGTATCAGAGGACACAGAGTTGTAAGTTCCCAGTCTCCAAGGACCATATATGCCAGTCTATAATCAATCTTTTGCTATTCTTTTATCTAACCTTCCCTTCCCACCCCTTCATCCCCCACCCCCAATCCTCACCCCAACAGTCCTTTGAGGAAATATAAGAAGTGGTTGTCATCATCTTGCAACAAGAAACCAGCTTCTCTCAAGTCATGCTGGTGGTCAGTGGTCCAGAATCCCAGGTTCTAGGCACACCTTCAGCAGGTTTTCCCCTGTGAGGGTCAATCTTTGCCAAGAGGTACCTACAGAACTTTCTCATTTCCCTGGCATCTTATAGAATCTGTCTGCTGTTGGACATATGCTTACATGTATAAGAATATATGTTCTATGCATTGTATGTATATATACATGTGTATACATATATGTGTATATTATATCCGCATTTTTTGTTGTTGTTATTCAGTCCTGCAGTCCATCTGATTCTTTGTGACCCTATTTAGGGTTTTCTTGGCAAAGATACTGGAGTGGTTTGCTATTTCCTTCTTGAGGTCATTTTACAGATGAGGAAACTGAGGCAAGCAGGGTGAACTGGCTTGCCCAGGGTCACCAGCGAGGAAGTATCTGAAGCTAGATTTGAACTTGGGAAGAGATGTCTTCCTGACTCCAGGGCCAGCATTCTACGCACTGTGACTTGGGTCTGAATGTCAGATTTGGAAGGGTCTTCAGTTGTCATGTAGACCAACCCATAGCTAAGAAAGAATTTTTGCTTCAATACACCAGGTGAAACATCAGGAAACCTTTTCTTGATGCCATCTCCTGCAATGAAGAGGAACCCAAGGTAGCCTCATTCCACCTTTTGTAGAGTTCTGCCTGGAAGGTTTTCCTTATATCAAGCTTGAATCTGTGACTTCAATATACCATCTTATGGTTATTGTGTATTTTCTAAGTAACACGAATCGTGCTCATCTTCTGCGGGAGGGAAAAGGGAGAAGAGTCAAGGCACAGTGGGAGAGGGAAGATAAAAGAGTTCAATTTTCTTAGTAAAACAGGAGGTGAAATCCTTAGCTTCAAGAGGCCGGAGGGTTGAAAGAAAAGGAAATCATTTGGAACAGCTGTACCTGCTCATTGCACTTCCTGAAGTTTTACCATTACAGATTCATTTCTTTGGGTATGAAACTTTTTTACAATCCCTTATTAAAATTCATTGAAGTCCCCAGTGTCCAAGAAAGGTAAGAGGGCCTTTCGTCTGGGATATTGTGGAGGGGAGCCACACTTAGGGCCAGAGGTGTCAGACTTGAAGCTGGCAGGCTAGAGGCCCAGCAGGAACCAGACCACAATATACTTGGGAGACATTTAACATAACAAATAAAAATACAGTAAGTACAGCGTAGACGATGGGTTTTTTTGGTTTTTTTTTTATGAACCACTTTTTATGGTTTTCTAAGTCAATGGTGGCCTGCAGAGATTCATTTCTATTTGAATTTGACCCAGCCACTTCCAACTCTAGTATTATATCTATATCTATATCATATTATATCTATCAGGGCAGCTCAGTGGCACAATAGAGAGTCAGGAGAACCTGAGTTCAAATCTGACCTTAGACACCAGCTGTGTGACTCTGGGTAAATCACTTAACCCCTGTTTGTCTCAGTTTCCTCACCTGTAAAATGGGGATGATAATAGCACTTAGCTACTGGGGTTATTGTGAGGGTCAAATGAGATAATAAAGAGCTTAATACAGTTCCTGGCATATAGTAAGTGCTGTATAAATGTTACCTATTATTACATCCATGTCTGTATCTTTAGACAGGCAGAAAGACAATTAGATAGTATCTCTGGAAGCTATAAATCTTTAAATTTTGTTCGCCATGAACAACATGAGAGGAGATGGATTTTTTAATGGAGAAAGCTTTCTAGGGGGAGGACGATCCTTCAAAAACAGGATGTACGATGGGTACTGACAGAGGACACAGCCCCTACTTCTCAGCAGGGCCCAGGGGTGGTCTTAACTGCATATCCAGCTGGTGCTCAATCAATACTAACTTCAATAAATGATGGTACTCAGTGCTCAGCAGAGCACTTCTGCCTTTCCCTGAGGAACCAAGCCACTACATCTGGTGGAAACCCAGGAACACAACCTCAAACAAGCTGTTTCAAGATCCCTGTCCCAGATGGCCTCAACTGCTTCAGGGACTTTCAGAGAAAAGGAAGACTCATCAGGGAGGCTAAAAGTAGGCTTTAACACATTTTATTTATCTAATTTTATTAATTTAACTAATTTTTAACTAATAGGGAGTTAATAGCTAGGATTTAGATATCACCTTAAGCTTTGTAAATATGTATGATCACTTTGATCTTCACAACAACCCTGGGAGGAAGGAGCCTTTGCTATCTCCATTTGGCAGACAAAGAAACTGAGGCTGAGAGAAGTTGAAGGGTGTTGCTCATTTAAGTCACACAACTAAGTATGTATCAGAGGCTAGATTTGAATGCAATCTTCCAGACTCCAAGTCCAGCGCTCTATCCACAGGACCACCTAGCTACGTTTATTATCAGGTGCACTTTAATTAACACATGGGAAGACTTGAAACCCAAAACAGGTGGGCAGAGCAATTCAGAATACAATCAGGAAGGTCATCCCAACCTGGCCATGATGGATCTTTCTCCTGTGGCAGGAGGGGAAGGGAGGCCATCACTCCAGCTAAACACTGTCCGCTGCACATAGAGGAGGACAAATCCTCATTATTTCTTAGAGTGACCTTCCCATATCAGGGCAGCCTAATGACTGAAGAAGCCTAAGGTCTTAACAAGAAGGGGTAGAGTGTCTAGTGGGTACATGGAATTGGTTTACCACCTCAGTGTCACAGGCAGGAACTGGGGATTGACTAAGAGATCTGGTTGAGTCCAACTTGGAACCAGAGGTGATCATCATAAGAAGTTGTAGGATGGAGAGGTCTAGATACGGAAGATTCCAGAAAAGAGGCAGAATGGGGGTGCTTGAGAGGAAGGGGTGTGTGGAGGGCCCTGAGTGAGAAATCCCCTGGTGACTAGGCCAATATATCCATCCTGTTTGCATCTAGCAGCTGGCCCTGTTTCTTCTGACCATTGGCCAGGGGCAAAGGGATCCTGGTTATATCCTTTAAGCACGTACAAAACTCATGTGGCACTAATGGCACAATCAGCAGGCCATGTGTCATTATCAGACAATACAACAGTACAGCCTGGACTTAGAATAGGTTGAGAAAAGAACTGCAGGTTTCCTACTTGGGCTATATCTGACGCCACATCCATCAAAAGGGCAGGAGCATCATGTGCCAAAGGCAAACTCTGGCATCTAGAGATGGAAAAGTTTGCTCCCCCATGCTGGTACATTCAAGGGAACAAAGCCCCATGATAGAGCACTGAGCTGGTCTGGAGATGGAGGGCCTTTATTCAGGTTCCCAAGGAGATGACTCAGATGCTGTTACCATAGCAACTGTTGTTATCATTCATTGTCCTTGAACCCAAAAAAAGAAAGAGAAAAAAAGGGAGGTGGTGGTGAAGGGAGAGAAGTGAGTCTTGGGACAGGAGAGATATTTTGGGGGAAGTCACCTGAGATGTACATTAGACTCCAAAGAGGTACAATACATAGAAGGAAGGGAAGGAGGGAGAGAAGGAGGAAGGAAGGAAGGAAAGGAGAAAGGAAAGGAGGGAAAGAGGGAGGAAGGAAGGAAGAAAGGGTGGAAAGGAGGAAGAGAGAAAGGAAGAAAGGGAAGGAGGGAGGGAGGGAGAAAAGAAGGGCCAGGGCCTATGCTAAGTACTTTGCAAATACCTCATTCGAAATTTGAAACAACCCAGAGAGTTAGGTGTTAATTACCATAGTTTCAGTTGTGTTTGACTCTTTATGACCCCACTTGGGATTTCCTTGGCAAAGATGCTGGAGTAGTGTGCCATTTCTTTGTACAACTCATTTTACAGATGAGGAAACTGAGGTGAATAGGATTAAGTGACTTGTCTAAGGTCTCACAGCCAGTACGTGCCTGAGGCCAGATTTGAACTCAGGAAAAGGAATCTTCCTGATTCCAGGCCTGCATTCTATCCACTGCACCATCTGGCTGCTTTATCAAGGCAGTTTGCCCAAAGTGAAATAACATACCCAGATTAAAACAAAATCCCCTAACTTACTAAAGTCTCATCATTCAAGATGAAAATCGCAAAGAAATATGTCAGTGCAATGATTTTCTGGAAAACTACACTTAATATGTGCTACAGAAAATGACATGGTTTCAGGTGAAATTGAACCACCTTCATCTTCCAAGGAGAAGTGCCCCAGTTGACCATTGGGACATTCAAATTATGAACAACAAAGTGTCCAAGGATCCCCTGACAATCTGAAGGGGATAATTTTCCAGTCTGTGTCACTGGTTCATCCTTGAGTGGCTAATTTAGCAATTAGATATGGTAGTTTTTAACACTCAGAAATGGACAATTTGACCTAGTATCACTTTGAGGTATATAAATTAGAGTACTCATGGGGGTAAGCTGAAGTCCTGCAGGGGTATGGAAAAGATATTGAGAGGGGCTAAAGGTAGAAAAGTTGGTGAATTCAGGCTTAGAAACACAATCAAGCAAATCAAATTTAAGGAAAGGTAGAGGATAGGAGCTGGGAAATCAGCAATCCTCTCTACTGCCAGCCTTGAAAGATGCTGCCTCTTCCTTCCTTGCGTCTGCTCCAGTAACAGAAAGTCTGAAGTCTAATCATCCCTCCCAGATATGCCTCCCCTGCCAAACATCAGCACCGGAGGAGAGCTCCGAGCACCCACCAGGGAGTCCACTCAAGCCCGGTCAGTCCAGGGAGTCACACAAAGGCCACATTCAGGTGTCACTGGAGAGGCCCAAGAAAAGGAAACAGGAGTCATTTCCTCGTGTTCTGCCAATGTTCTTTATTTACGATTTCTTTGTTTTCTCTCAAGGAACATGCTTCTGAGGAGTCCTTGTCAAGGACCATGGGGAGGGACAAGAGAAGGGAAAGCAGGCACTGACAGTCTTAGGAGGGTGGGTCATAACTAAGGCTGTGGAATAAGAATTTGCTAGTGACACCATCCCATCCCAGGCCAGGTACCCCGACTTTTTGTCTCTCCCATGCTGCTGCCCACAGGTATTGCCAAAGAACCAGTGAGCCAGAGGACAAAATACATCGACTTTGAACTGGAAGGAGACAATCATCTTAGCCAATAAAGATGTTTTATTCATGGTCTTACATACAACCCTTTCCTTGGCTGATGTAAGGAAGACATAAGGTCAAATCTGACCTTAGGTACTAGCTGTATAACCCTGGAAACCTCGGTTTGCCTCTGTTTCTTCAACTTTAAAATGGGAATAAAACAGCAACCTACTTCCCAGGGTTGGTTGAAGATCAAATGAAATAATGTGTCAAGTGCTTAGCATAATGCCTGGCACATAGTAGGCACTTAATAAATGTTTACTTATTTCTTTCCAGTGGCTCCCTCTTGCTCTAGGATCAAGTACAAACCCCTATTGGGCTTCTTTATTTTCTTCTTTAAAATGAGGTATTTAAGGAGCTCTTGAGTGAACATTGCACTATACTGGGATAGAGCTTGGGGCCTAGAGGCAGGAAGACTCATCTTCCTGAGTTCCAGTTCAGCCTCAGACACTTACTAGCTGTGTGACCCTGAGCAAGTCACTTAACCCTGTTTGCCTGAGTTTCCCCACCTGTAAAATGAGCTGGAGAAGAAAATGGCAAACTACTCCAGTCTCTTTGCCAAGAAAACCCCAAATGGGGTCATGAAGAGTTGGACATAACTGAAAAACAACTGAACAATGACAAGGTACCAAGGAAAGATATGAAATAACTTATATAAAATATGGTAATACTACAGAGTCAAGGAACTCTCCATAAGTCTTCTCTACTCTGAGTCATCTTTTTAATAGCCACTATTCCCATCACCCCTTATCACATAATTAATACCATCAGTGCTTCTCTCAATTAATAGGCCATCCCTTTAATGACCCACTAAGAGGCATTTCAGTTAATATTAAGCAGTTTTCCCTAGAGGATTACGTGACCCATGTACTTGCAGGGAAGTCGTCGCTTCATTAAGATAATACTCTGGTGTAGGGTGATCCATGAAGGTGATGAATTCATTTACTACAGATTTGCTAAATGCTGATATGACTTAACCTTATACATGAGGGTTCGACCATAAACTGTGACTCTATTACCTTGTATGTCTAATTCCCTGTCCCTAGGCTGGGCACATAGGCCATCAAAGAGTAACTGAAGTCAATAATAATACTAGGAGAAATCCAGAGTTTTAGGGATGTCAAAAGGTTTTGAGTTAGGATTCCTTAGACTATATCTTACAATACAATCTGTGTGTACCACATTCAAATGTGATTCAGTATCAGTTATATACATACTCAACCATCTCCTCAAGAATCAATTTGCCTTCCTTCTATGGGAAAAGCTTGACATATTATGACTTGGTTTACTCAAGCTTGTTCCCTCCCCAAACAGCAAATAAGAGACCAAAGAATAGAAATATTAATGCTTCAACATTTTAGTTGTTTTCATTGTGAAGGGGGGAAAAAAGTCAAGAAAACTTAGAACTCAATTATGAAGCCCTTTTTCTTCTTGCCATCTCCCAATTCAAAATGTCTGTCTGTTAATGGCCAGCATCTCTGAAAGCAGTAGTTGGGCTCAAAATATTCAGGATTTAGCAAAATCTTTCTGGTCTTGACTTTTTGTTCCCCTGGAAAATTGGCTTTCATTCATTACTATGGTCATGTTCTTTCTGGCCATATCCCCTTTTGCCCTGTAGAAGCATACTGGGAGGGTATGGCCTTGCACTGGCAGGTTTTGTGATTTGGGGGGCATTCACTATGTTAGCCTCTGTTTGGCCTTTAAAACTCTTTGAAGCCTGGCCTCACTCTTTTCAACCTTGTCATCTATGACTTATCCTTCTGTACCCCACAATGCAGTCAGACAGGTCTTCTTACTGTTCCTTATACATGATCCTCCATCTCTAGTCTTTGGGCCTTTCAGGTGAGTGGCACCCCTGACCGTAATATAAGCCCTCCTCATCTCAGCCTCAGAATTGCTCATTTCCTTCAAAACACACTCCAACTGCCTCTTTCTTTCCTGATTCCCTCAGGGGCCAGGACCCCCTGCTCCAAAATAACCCGCTATTTATTTTGTATATTCTTAAACACATAAGTGTTGTCTCCTCTGCTTGAACTGGAAGTTCTTTGAGGGCAGGGACTATTCCTGTATGTCTTCTATGCCCAGCACAGAACTGACGCACAGTAGGCACTTAATAACTTCTTGTTGGTCAACTTAAGGCACTATATATATGCCAGCTATGATTGTTATCTTCCTAACAGAACTGTAAGTTCTCTGATGGCAAAGATCATACTTTACACTTCATGTATGCTAATAACCTAGTAACTTTTGAATAATTATTGTTGAATTAAAAAATAAGACCCATAGACATGTCTACCCTTCACACATAGCACACCTCTCACCTGCCTGGGAAGAGCAGGTAGTGTCTCAGAAAAAAAGGAGACTCTGGATATGAACAGGGCTTGTAGTATACATACTCCAAGTGACAAAATGAATGGGCAGATAATTCACACCCCCACAACTGATAATCAAACAGGTCTGCATCCTGCAATCAGAAGTATAGCCTAACATGATTTATTTCAAGGGATAACCAATAATATTCTGGGCTTGGATTCAAATCTTCCCTCCAATGTTTGTATGACTTTAGTCAAGTCACTTAATCTCAGAAGCACCAGACAACTTTAAAGTGACTAAGTATATACAGATCAGTGGTCTTTCTGCTTCATTGGAGGGAAACTCCACCCCAGAGACTGCTACATGGGAAGATATTGAAGGACCAGAGCAGAAAAAGTCTTTACAAATCCCTTTAAAGTAAACAAAGAGATAGGAGGGGTGGAAAGAGAAGGGGAAAAAAGGGAAGTATTTGTCCCACAGATACACAAAGAACCAACAACAAAGACAAGGTCAGAGCTCAGACCCCTTGACTTTTGGCTCAGGATGGACAGCACCATGGAAATAAGGCCAAATTGGCCCATAATACCTCTTTGACTCCTCAGTGTGATGCTATATTTATAAAGTCAAGCGAGGGGAAAGAAGAGAGGGAAGTGAAAAGGGAAACATTTTAAGTCATTTGGCATATGGACAAACTTGAACCTAATCCACCCCAAGAAACACTTCCAATTGTTTGTAATCAGGAAAACTGGGGACTTTGGGAAAATATTCATCAGTGACAGGTAAAAATCCCATGGCTACGAATACTATTAGAATGAAGCCTTCCATAGGACCTAAAAAAATCTAAAATCCATTCAACGGAGCCAACTCATTTCAGATGACACTTCAAATGATGTCCCAGGACAGGGAAAGAGGGCAATTCTTTCCAATCTGATTCAGGAGGCTTTCTGCCTGACCCAGAATTATTTGAACTAAATGTGAATGTTTCCAGCTAGCTCTTTCCCTCACTAACCATCTGGGTACCCAGAGGGGGCAGCCCTGAATTTCAAGAAATGGGAATGACAGCAAAGGTTTCCTGGGTCCTTTCCAACACTAACTTCATACTCCTGGTCTGGCTGATGTTAAGGAATAGGAGCGACATTTATCTTTTCCGGTCCTTCACATAAGCCCAGATCCCCTCAATATTTCACCCTTCCCAAGGAGAGTCAAGGTGGGTAAGCACAAACACTCTCGCTTCATTTCCAAAAAGTATTTTAAATGAAATCTCAGGATGTAGTAGAAATATCACTGGACTGAGAGTCAGGAGATCAAAGTCCTAGAATCATAGCTACCATTTAACCTTAGCCAAATCAGATCACCTCTCTGGGAGTTATTTACTTAATTGTAAAACAAGAGGTAGGACATAGTCCAGATGATCTACTAAGGTTCCTTCTATCTTTGACATTCTAAGATCATACAGATCTATGACAATTTAGAGCTCCAAAGAGCCCAAGGGTTCATTCTCTTCCTGAGTGATTTTGCAAGATAATTACACAAGTTGAGTCAGGTCAAAGAAAAATCAGATCACAGCTACTACTAGTTCACCATTTGTCTCATTCAATTCCAAAATCATCTGAACCTGGAAAAACCCTAAAATGGATAAGACAATGATGACCCTAGACAAAGAGTGATGAGCATTGACCCCTGACTTGATCAGGCTTATTACTGCAGGGTGAGAAGAGGTGAGTTGAGCTCAACTTCCCTATTTTCTTGGCAGCTCTACAGTGATAAATTGCAGCTCTGTCTGGCCCTGTGGGGATCTCAGTTCCTTTGCAAGAATACTGAAGCTGCCTGCCCAGACTCCATTTGGGAGGCTCTTCCTTCTAGTCTCACAGTTCACCTGGCCAGAAGCCAAGTCTCAGAGATGTCAACAGCCACCGTGAGGTGCAAACACAAAAGGAGGAGCCTTGGATTTCTAGCCCTCCAGACTAAACGCTTCTTGAATTTTGCAGCAGAGCAGGTGAAAGCCCCTTGGGTGCCTGTGTAGCCAGCAGAGTGAATCACCTGCTTGGATGCCAGACAATGCCAGCAATATGCCAGCTGTGTCTGTGGGAACCCAGGCAACTTTCTAGTTGGGAAGAATCAATTTCTTAAAGGGATACCAGATGCTCTCCTTCAGTGAGAGTAGTATCCTTAGATAGCTCAGGGCTGGGAACTAAGAGGGCGGCATTCTAATGAAGATTTTACTTTCTTCCTTCTGTGTGCTTTCTGTGGTCTTTGGGCACAGAAATTCCCTTCACCTTGTAACAGCTGTTTGTAACAGCAGCTTTCTGGGTGAGACAGGGTTGGCAATAGGTCCTTAGGGCATTGTGAAAATGAACAAACGCTTGACATCTTGGAAAGCACAGGGTTGGAGGCTTGTGTGTTCTCAAAGCTTGAAAACAAGAAATGTTAATTAAGGCAGCAGCTCGATTACTATAACAAGATTACTTTTCAAATTCAGCAAGAGAGCCCTGACTCTCCAAGGGATTGATGAATCCAAGCTGAAGGACATTCCTTCCAGCTCTAAAGTCTAGGATGTCGAGTAGGCACAAGCAAAAGGTACTGCTGTGAGTTTTACTGCCACTGACATGTCTTCAAGGAATGGGAAGGCAAGCCGTGTTCCTACTGGGAGAAGGTTTGGCAGTCTATTTTGTTCCTAGAACAATTGTTTATCCCCAAAGTATCCCTGACAGAAAAGCTCAGGCTGACTACTTCAGGGTTGTAACTCAGGCTAGAAATAGCAACCTAAGTGTCCTAATGAGCCATTATCCACCTCCCCTGCCTTTTGTTCCTCTTACAAGGGTGACAGAGTCTCAGGGACCTGTGACCTCTCTCAAACACACACTCATGCAAGGAAAAAGGAGAAAGGCAGACAGGTGTGTATAATCAGTAGTCCATCATAAGAAACTCATCCAGCCCATCCCAGGTCATAGCCACCTTACTCAACTCACATTCAAACAAGGTTCCCCTCACTCAGCATGGGTTCCTTTACACAGGATCATGGCAGAAAAGGTGATGGACAAAGATGATAGACAGAGAGAATGATGGATAGATAGATAGAAGCATTTATTAAGCACTTTTCCAATTCCTCTTAATATCTTCTCTCAGGCGATTGTTTCCAGTTTATCCTATATACATCTTGCTTGTACACAGTTATTTGCCCAGGTTCCTTAAGGGCATGGGCTGTCTTTTGCCTTTCTTTGCATCGCCAGTGCTTAGCATGATGCCTGGCATGTAGTAGGCACTTAGTGTTTATTGACTGACTGTGGCACTGAGCACATATAAATGTAAGCAGGTGAGGCAGTTCCCACCTTCAAGAAGCTTATGTTCTAATGGGAGCATAATTGGGTGCTGGAATGGGGGGAGGGGGAGAAAGAGGGAAGGAGGCAAGAAGGTAGCAGCCTAGCAAAAAAACATGGAATCTGGAGATAGGTGAGAGGAAGGTGAAGCATGGCTGAAATCCTTCCCAAAATGGTGGTCCTGGCATCCTAGGGAGACAGCTCTGGAGGTGACATGCTCAAGGTCACATGATGGAAAAACTTTCAGATTTAATGATCTTTTCATCACACCACACCATCTACCTACTTTACCCTTGGCTTCTTTTTAAGAAGTTCTAGTCAATCTTCCCTAAGTGAGTTAAAACCAAGGAAGAAGGGAAAAGGAGTAGACTTGCTGCCCTTCTCCAATCTAATCTTGTACTGCCTTCCCCCTCCTCCTGAATCTACTTTCTCTTTCTTCCCACCTCGTCCAGCTCAGCAGTCAAGCCCCACATGAAATCTGAGCAAAGCCGCTTTTGCTAAAGGTTTCAGGAAGCAGAGTGTATCAGTCAGAATTAATACAGATCACAAACTATTCATTACCCCTTAATGCCTCTTACAGAACAGAAGGCTCCACTTAGGGAGAATCTTTAACTTTGCACTTAATCAGCTCCTGCTTTACCTACTGGGGGAGGCACAGGAAACTTAAATGGTGTCTTTCCTCCAGCTCAAACCCACATCAGTGTAGAAAATAAATTCCTCTTTATTAAACTGCTCATTTTATTTTTATTTATTTGTCTTCCCTTACCCCTTTTCCCTCCGCCTTGCAACTTTCCCAAAGACCAATCAACAATAAAAGCTCATCTGGTTCAATTTATCCGGGCACATAACTTGTGGTTTGTATCTCACTGCTGGAACCAAGAGGGTAGATACTCTCTTTTGCTAATCTCTATACCTTACTCTAGGGCAGCTAGGTGGTGCAGTGGATAGAGCACCAGTGCAGGAGTCAGGAGGACTGGAGTTCAAATCTCACCTTAGACACCTGACACTCATTAGCTGTGTGACCTTGGGCAAGTCACTTAACCCCAATTGCCTCATCCTGGGTCATCTCCAGTCATCCTGATGAATATCTGGTCACTGGATTCAGATGGCTCTGGAGGAGAAGTGAGGCTGGTGACCTGCACAGCCCTCCCTCACTCAAAACAAAGTCAAGTGCAAGTCATGTCATTATTTCTCTGATGGCATGGTCTTCTATGGCATTGAAGGATGAACACACACACACACATACCTTGCTCTAATCCATATTATCATCTTCCATTCATTCCAATTCCCATAACAATAGAACAATCCTAAAAGGAAATACTTAGAAAGTTACATACTGATTAGTGTTCTCACCATTCCACAAGCCCTACTAAGTCCATTCCTGCTTCTGCGCTATTGTTAAAAGTTGATGGCCCTGTTTCAGTTGTCTTTCTCCCCTCCTTTTACCTATTTCAAATCCCACCTCCAGAAAGTTTTCCTCACCAACTCCAGACCCTGGAGGACATGAGCTCTATCTTATGAGATCATAGATTTGAAATTAGAAGGGTTTTTAGAAGTTATCTAGTCTAACTCCCTCATTTTAAAGATGAAGAAATTTAGTTCTGGTGAGGGGAAGTAATTCTGCCAAGGTCCATGCTTTCAAACTAGGGATAGCTAGCTTGACTGCTCCAAGATAGGACACTGGTTGCTACAAGTAGTTGAGCTCAGGATGGATTCTTTGATTCCAAAACCACTGGTCTTTCCACTACACAACAAGGCTTCTCTCTCTCTTGCTCTTACCCTCCATCACATCCAGCATAATGTCAAACATAAAAGCATTCAGTAGATACACATGGACTGACTGATGATGGTCCCACGTAACTTTAGCTGGGGGATGTCAGCAGTCCTTTCAACAGCTCAGTGGACTGTCATGAAGCCCAGACACAGGCCAGTTTGCAGTATTAGTAAGGAGCACGGTGACCTGTTCCACCAGGTAATTTGCTTTGAATCTGCAAATGTAACCCTCTCTGTAGAATGCAAAGGGACCAACCAACACAGCTGATCCTGCCCAAACTTAGGGAGCATGTACAAATATCTGATTGCACAAATCAGAAGCCTCCTGATAAGGGTGTCACCCCAGCTGCATCCTTGCAGTGCCAGAAAGAAGGAATCTCTGCCCATGTGCCAAATGGATGGGCGTGCTTCAGCACATACCCTCCTCTAGGTAGATTTATGTAGGTGCCCCATCAAGCAAGTTAACTCATGGAGATCTAGAGCAATTTCAGTTTGGACTTCATATTTAAAAGTTGCTGTCAATCAAAGTTTGTTAATTTCTAAAAAGAGGAGAATCTTAAAGAGAGTAGCTTGGAGTGGGTTTTTATGGTATGGACACCAAATAAAAATTTGCTTTATGAATGAATGGATGGGTGGATGAATAGACAAAGGAAGGAAGAAATGGAGAGATAGATGAAAGAATGACCAAATGAATGATGGATGGGTGGATGAAGGAATGAAAGAAGGAAGGAAGGAATAATGAATGAATGAATAAACAAATGATTATGTTAGGTAAATTTGGAGACAGGTTAATGGAATGGAATAAGAACCAGTTTGGGAGTCAAGGAACCTGGGTACAGGCATTAGTTCTTTACCTCTCTACATTTATCTGGCAAATATCTATAATAACATCTGTCCCTACTTATTTCCCAGGGCTGCTGCGATAATAAACCAGAGACGGTATTTGAAAGTGCTTTGAAATGTACAAAGTGCTACACAAATATAAAGTTTTATTATTAAATTTTATGACTAGACAGACTTTTATAGCAGAAACAGACTTTCATGATCATGTTTTTATTTCTCCCTTGGGGCCTGGATTTTGTTTGGGGATTACCTTCCCAACACCTACTTTCTATCACTATGATTTACACCAGAGGTCAGAAAACTATAGTCCTCCAGCCAAATCTGGGCCACCTCCTGTGTTTTGGCCAGCCCTCCTTTTCATAGCTTGAAAGTCATACAAAAAAAGGCAGTCCACTGTAGTTTTCAGACTCCTGATCTACACTAATGTTAAGACAAATTTCTTGGCCATATAATCATAGAATCTTAGAGCTGGAAAGGACCCCAAAAGTCAAAGGCACCTCCTCAACAACACCCCCACCAAGTATTTCTTTAATGGCTTCTAGTGATAGGAAATTTACTAGTGAGGCAGCTCATTCCACTTATGGAGAACTCGTTATTAAGAAGTTTTTTCTAATCATTTTCTTTATGAAGATATGCAGAACAAATCAAATCCCTCTTCCCCGTGACAGACTTAGAAAATTTGAACACAGTTAACACGTCTTCCCTAAATCTGTTCTTCTCCATTGACAGTCACTTCATTTAATCCTTATATGGCATACTCTCACCATGCAATAAGGTACACATTCTGACTAAGGAAATATATGACTAGACCATCACTTCCCTAGCTTTGGATATTATGCCTGCTCTCAAAGTAACCTAAAATTGCATGGGCTTTTTAAGATGTCACACACTACTGATTCATAATGGATCTGCAATCCGCTATAACCCCTAGATTTTTTTAGATAAAATGCTAATTATGACACTACCTTCTTGGAAATGGGTCTAAAACATCAACTTTATAAGTCTAAGACTTTATAATTATCTTTATTGAATTTCCTCTTATTAAATTCACCCCAGTGTTTCTAGTCTGTTAATATCTTTTGGAATCTGACTCTTTTATCCTGTGTGCTGGCTATCCCTTGAGGTCTGAAACTACCTGTCAATCAGATAAGTACAGCATCTGTGCCCTTATGTAAGCTATTGACAAAATATCAAACAGTATCGAGCTGATCACAGCTAAACACTGATCCACTCCACAGGAGACCTCCTTTCAAGCAAACATTGAAATATTAATGACTAAGCTTTGGGTTTGGTCTTTCAACTAGTTCCAATTCCCCTAACTGTAGCATTATCCAGCCCACATCTTTCTATTAGTTCCTCCTGTAGCTCAAGGCTCCATTTTATGGAGGGATTGATACTGGCCTTGATTTCTCTCTCAGCCCTGGTTCCTCACTTTCAGACTTCAACACTGTGCTGTTTCATACTCTAACCCTAACCTCCTCAGTCTGGAACATCCATCTACCTTGTGGCCCTCTCAACTTGGAATATCCCCTCAGGAACATCTCCCTCTTCTCTAGTAGTGAGTCTGTCTTGGAGCCTCGATTTTTTGGAGGGACCTAGTCAAGCCTTTATTACCCTCCTTCAAATCTAATTCCATTAACAACAACAACAAAAAATACCATTACAGCAAATACCTATACCACAAAGGAGTTTCCAGACCCCAAGCAATGAATGGTCCAGCGAGCTCACCCAATGTTTGATACAACAAAATCTACTCCCAAGAAGTAATTTGGACAGTTCCCTGATATTAACCACACTGAAATGTAACCTGTATTTAAAAACCATCATTTCATACACAGATTCATGGGAGGAGATTCATTCCAAGAAGAGTGTTCCCAAGAGGCCTGGATAAAAGCTCTCTTCTAGGGCATCAGTACTTAGGGTCAGTCAATGCTCATCTCCTCTCCTCCAGTCTGCCCCACCTCCACTCCCTTTTCTTTCTCAAGCTTGTACTGAAGGCAGAACTCAATTAGGGCAGGTTGGTGGAGGAATTCACTGCCTCAATTTGTCAGTGGCATCTTAATTAAAAACAACAGCACAGTCAGATAATGTGCATTCTCCCTGTTAGAATTATTTTTAACCTTTCAGGGTTTTAAAGCCATTGTAAACACATGACAAAAAAATACTGCTTAGCCAGCTGTCTGAAGTGGCAGAATATTGGATGTTCATTTCTTACATAGACCAATCAGGACATTAGGAGCAAAATAACAATAAATACTTTTACGTTGATGTTAGCATTCTTCCTGCCCTACTCTCTTGAATTATCATACAGATACTGATCTGTTAACACAGTACATCCCTCCAGTTGAATGGAAACTTAAAAAAACAATTAATTTATTTTTAATTTTTAACATTCACTTCCATAAGACATTGAGTTTTGAATTTTCTCCCCTATCCTCTCCTGCCCCCTCCCCAAGACAACATGCAATCTGATATAGGTCTACTCATACATTCATATTAAACATATTTTCACATTAGTCATGATGTAAAGAAGAGTTAGAATTAATGGGAGGAACCACGAGAAAGAAGAAACAAAACAAAACCACAAAAGAAAAGGAAAGCAAACCATATGCTCAATGGAGGCATCTTGAAGTCAGGCACTGTCTTTCCCTTCACCACTCCTCCAGTGCCTATTTCTGATAGAATAAAAATTAAACATCTTTGAAGGCACTGGAAGCCCTTTACCATTTGGCTCCAGTCTACCTTTCCAAGATGACTGTCTGTGACTGACCTTCAGACATGCTGGATCTCAGTCTAAATGGCTGACTTAATGTTCCCAGACATGCCTTTCCATCTCCCATTTGTATATCTTGGCACACAGGTTTGCCTTCAACACCTAGAAAGCACTTCTGCCTCACTCCCAGATTTAAGAATTTGTAGCTTTTCCATCAAAGATCAATTTGTGCCTCACTTCCTTCCTTAGCTACCAGGGCTTCCATAACACCATCAGGAAAAAAAAATAAGATTTGATATACCTTCTATTTACTTTAGAATATATGCTCTTTGAAGATGAAGTTGCTTTATCTCTAGGTTTCTATCCCCCAAACCTGCTTAATTATAATAATAATTAAATGAAATAATATTGAACATAATAAATATATTTAACGTATATATCATATAAATGACATGTATATATAACAATATATCATACAATATATGTTAAATATAACAAATACTGTATTAATTATATAAATAAAATAATTATAATAGTGATATTAAATATAATACTATATTAAATGTAATATAAATATAATAATGAAGCACCCCAAAGGGGCTTGATAATTATAACTGCTCATGGACTGAATGACTCTTGCATTTACTTATGTAGGTTATATTATATCCTCTAGTGCAATAGAAGTTCTTCAAGGACAAGACTGTTGTATTTTTGTCTTTGTATTCTCACCACCTTGCACAGGGTCTGGCGAGTAGGAGCATCTAATAAATTCTTATTAGAGAGGATCTGGATGTATAAAGAATTTAAAATTTTTTAAGTGCTTTCAACTCTATTCTGTCCTTAGTAGCAGTTCTGCTTTGACTGGTTAAGGGTTAGATGGGGTAGCTTCCATTAAAAAAGTTATGCTTTTATTTTTCTCCTTCTTCTAGAGCTAATCAACTCTTCATTACCCATACTTGTTTGGTAAGAGTCTGTTTAGGTAGTCCAATACAACAGATAGCCTAAGTTCCCTTAAACACAAAAAATTAATCAAAACTTTCAATTAATCAGACTTTGGAGGTAGATTCCACTTTTAGGTCCTAGAAGCATATCATAAGTAGACAAAACTGAGAGATACTGAGGATTGACGTTTAAAAAAAGCTTCTCTTGAAATGTGAGAGAAGATGGTACAGTGAATAAAGTGTTGGGTTTGACGCCAGAGTTCAAATCACCATTCTATCATTAACCACCTCTGTGACATTGGGCAATATCACTTACCAAACCTCAGTTTCCTCCTCTGTAAAATGAGGGAGTTAGAGTAGTTAACTGCTGAGGCCCCTACCAGTCCTAAAGCCATGACCCTGCATTTTATTTTATGAATTGGGGGTCATTGATTCCCCCAACACACTCCACTCTGAAGGATGCAAAGTCAAATGTACATAACCCAGTCCAGAATGGAGTTAGCCTCTCTCACCTCATTTTACATCCAATCTATTCTTTACTCAGGTAGGGAGACAATGTTGGGGATGGGGAAGTATTGAAGAAGGGGGAGGGGTTTGGCAAAGAATAAACAAGCAAGTTAATTATGTGTTTTGCCCCTTGAGCACCATGTCCAAATCTCCCTCCCTTCCAACTAAGCAACAAGCTCCACATTCAAGTCAATAGAGAGTGTCTCAGTCAACTGAGAAGAAAGTGAATAAGATACTCATTATAATAGTGCTCCATAATATATAATGGCTTAAGGTTTGCTAAGAGCTTTAATGAGAACAAGTTATCCATACTTCTGGGTAACAGAGATGTAATTATGTGAAATGGAGATTTTATGAGTTATTATTGACCACAGAGTGTTCTTGTTTCCAAGGTGACAGACCCAATGCTGAGGAAATTGCCCAGAAGCAGTGTGCAAACTATTTCCTTGGGGGAAAAGCTAATATCTGAGGTCATAGATACGCTCTGGGTAAGCCCAACCAATAGCTCTGACAATCACAACAGTAATTATGGCACAGTGAGAAAAGTGCTAGATATAGAGCCAGAGGATGTGGGTTTGGATTCTAATTTCACCACTTGTGAACCCGGTGATGTTGGACCAGTTGATTAACTTCTTTGAGGCTCAGTTTCCCCACATGTAAAACAAGATGATTAGACCAGGTGACTTCTAAGGTCCCTTATTGCTCCACAGTTATGAATCTATGATAATGGATTTAGATGAATATCTTTCACCAGGTGGTATAGACAGCAACATCATGATGCCTTCACATCCTGCGTGATTCTTGTCCATGTTCCCCCAGAATTCTCTGTAGAGGACTTACTCCCATCCCCTGGGAGCTTTCCTCTGTGTCTCTCTAAGATAAGTTCAGGGAATATATGTGTGGTACACATGTACGCATCTGTACACACACACACACACACACACACATATATATACACACATATAATGTGTATATGGACATCTATATGTATATATACACACGTGTACATTCTTACATGTGCATGTACATATACATCTCCCATTTGGTAATCCTGACCCCAAGTGGAATCCCCAAGTGGTCTAGGCAAAATGCAAATCACACACAAAGATAAATGTGCACCAAGTCCTATTCCCACATAATGGCTAATAATAGCTGATAGTATTTAAATAGGACTTTATATATCTTATCTCACTTTATCCTCACAACAACCCTAGGAAGTAAGTTCTATTATTATCTCCCTATGAGGCATAATAATTCACTGTGCCGATTCCACATTTAAAAAGTAAACACCCAAATGGTTCCTTTTAAAATGTAGGAATAATCAGATCTGGGCAGCTAGGTAGCACAATGGATAAAGTGCTGGGCTTGGAGTCAGGAAGACCTAAATTCAAATTCTGCCTCAGGCACTTTTTAGTTGTGTGACCCTGGACAAGTCACTTAACCCTGCTTGCTTCAGTTCCTCATCTGTAAAATGAGTTGGAGAAGGAAAGGGAAAACTACTCTAGTGTCTTTGCTAAGAAAATCCCAAACAGGGTCATGAAGAGTCAGAAAAGACTGAAACAACTGAACTAAACTTAACTAACTCTCCATCTTCTTTAATAAGGGTAGTTGATATGTTTACAATTCTACCTTATCTCCTACAGGCTCTTTTCCCTTATAAAACCAGTATAAGGTTGAGAACCACTGCTTCAGATTATGGTTATTGGTCCAACATCCATCCATCCATCTATTCATTCATTCCTTTATTTATTTGTATTTTTTTAGTCCAATATTTATTGATTGACTAACTGGTTATTCATCCACATTAAATACTCTGAAAGGAAAAGTGTTCTCCCCAGTGTACTTATGAGAACACAGCAGCTGATCTCAAAGACTGGTCCAAGTCCATATGGTGAATCATCATCACAGCAAGGAAAACAAATCCCAGTCTCCTGACATAAAGAGTCACAGACTGTGAACAGATGTCCATTGATTAGGGAATGGTTAAACAAACTATACATGAATGTATTGGAATGTTACTATTCTGAAGGAAATGACGAATATGAAGATTTCTAAGAAGCACACAAACACTTAAATGAACTGATATAAATTGAAGTTAGCAGAACCAGGAAAACAATATACACAGTGATTACAACAAAGGAGATGGAAAGAACAACAATAAAAAAACGAAAACAATGTTGCCAAATTATAATGACCAACCTTGGTCTCAAGTAAGAGACATAAGAAAATGCTTTCCCCACTTCTTCGCAGATGAGGAGTACCATAGGTATGGAACTCCTTTGGAAATATTGGTTAATTTTACTGAATTTCTTTTTTTTCCTTTGTTATAAGTGATGGCTTTCTGGGAGTAAGGAGGACAAATTAGGAAGTGTAGGTAATATAAAACCAAAGTACAGTATATACACACAGACTCATATACATATATATTTTTAAAAGAATCGTAGACTTTGAGATGGAAGACTTCTTATAGGTGAATGAATTCAAACTCGTTTTACAGATTAGAAAACCAGGAGCCTGAGGAAAGTGTGATTTGACCAAAGTCAAGCAACTAGTAAGTAACAAAAACAAAAAAATTCAGAAATCAAGAGAAATATTTAAATACAAAAAGCTAACAAGTGTGCATGGGGAGCAGGTAGAGCTGAACTCAGTTCAGGTGTTGTGACTCTAAGTTCTGTGCTATTTCCATTTTACCAAATCTTGTTTTTCAAAGACCTCACCACTTCTTCTAAACTAGTAAGTACCCAAAACATTTATTATTGTTGATCAGAATAAAAGATGCTAGATTTCAGAAAAACTTGGAAAGATCACATGAACTATTGCAAAGTAAAGTAAGCAGAACCAGGAGAACATTGTACGCGGTAACAGCAATGTTGTATGAGGAAGAATTGTAAATGACTTATCTATTCTCAGCAATATGGTGATCTAAGACAATTCCAAAGGACTCATGACGAAAAATGCTATCCATCTCCAGAAAAAGAACTGATGAATTCAGAATGCAGATTAAAGCACACTTCTTTTCACTTTCTGTATTTTTTTATGTTTTATTTTCTCCCTTTGGGGATGTCTTCCTTCACAATATAACTAATATGCTTATGTGTTTTGCATAAATGAACATATATAACCCAAATCAAACTGCGTACTGCCTCATGGAGTGAAGAGATGGAGGAAGAGAGAAAATTTGGAACTCAAAATAATTTTTTAAACAAATGTTAAAAATTGTCTTCACATGTGACTGGGGAAAATATTATTTAAAAATTGAATAACATCAGTTTCAAATAATAAAGACAAGGCTATTAATCACAAAGCAACAATAGATAGATAAATGAAAGGGCTGGACTTCTTTCAGCAGCCAATGGTATGGTTTTCTATCCCCCCCGACTGTCTGTTCTTTATGTGTCTGGTTAAAGTTTAAATACTGGGAGTACCCTAAACAGGAGAGGGGAGAGTGGAAAGAAAGCTGTTGTGAAACCATAGAAGTTTCTAGAGTAAGAGTGACAGTTTCTTCTCTTGGGAGTGTTAATGTAGCATCACCAACTCAGAAGAACTGAACAGGTTTAAATCATAATTCAAGAAACAGATCAAGACACGCCATGAAGGTCTTTGTAGATAGATCTCAAAGGGAAAAGAAAGAGGTAAGAGTTTCCCCCCTATTTCTAGGGATGAGGACTGATCTGTGGGTTACTTGCTTCACACCTAAAATATGGAAGAATTTAGGAAGGAAATCAGAATTGAGCCAGCATCCTTCGGCAGTCAGGAGGCTCTTTACACAAACACATGGGGAAAGATTTACTGTGGGCCACATCCGTAGACAACAAAAACAGATAGGAAGAAAGGGAACAATAGGCCCAAATTGGTGGAGTTATTTTTTGTCTTGTTTTGCAGCAAGACAAGAGGAAGGAGCGTGAGAAAGACAAGAAAAGAGTACTGGGTTCCTCTCCCACACAGGACTATGTGGACAGGCAGAGTGAAACCTGGGCAGGGCCATCCCAGGGAGGAAGAGGGGACCTCTAGGCTGTCATGATAAGAGTAACAGATGGAGATCAGGGCCCAGAAGAACCCAAGAGACTGACCTGCGGATCATGGAATGAACAATGCAATAGAAGCCGTGACCTGGATTCTCACTCCAGCTCTGCTATTAACTAGTGAGGTGATTTAGGGCAAGTTCAAAGAATCAAATCTGCTTTGTGCCTGGTACTGCGCTAGCTGCTAAGGATACAGAAATGAGAATGAAACAGTCCCTGACCTCAGGGAGCTTCTACCCTAATAGGGAAGACAGTGTACATATATCTGGTTGTGCTTCTGTTTTTCCAGACTTCAGCATCAACCACAGAACCTCCCTTAGCACCGAGAGTATCCTTATCCCCTGTAGCTTTCTCATGGTGGAACATCCCTCCTCCATGATGGGGGAGAGCACATTATTTCCCCTCCTGGCTGAGTGTCTGATTTTACAGACTTCAGCACCCCTGGCATGGGCACTTTCACCCCTCTCCTCTTTTTAGCTCCCTTTTGTGTATCGTCTTCCTGCATCAGAACATAAGTCTTTTGAGGGTAGGGATGTCTTTCTTTTTTGCTTGTATTTGTATCTCCCTTGCTTAGCACAGTTCTTGGCACAGAGGAAGCACTTAATAATAAATGCTTGTTGCCATGCAAAAGACTTTAAGGAAACTAAATTCTCTGAGTCTTTTTTTTAATCTTGTACACAAAGTGATGAGATATCAAAGGTAAATTTCAGACTATGATCTGTCTTACAGTAATCATCAGCAGGAGTACTTGCATAATTAGAGAAGGAAGGAAGGGAGGGAGGGAGGGAAGAAGGAAGGAAGGAAGGAAGGAAGGAAGGAAGGAAGGAAGGAAGGAAGGAAGGAAGGAAGGAAGGAAGGAAGGAAGGAAGGGAGAGAGGGAGGAAAAGAGAAAAAGAAAGAAAGAGGGAGGAGAGAAAGAGTAAAAAAGGAAGAGAAAAAATGAGAAAGGGTAAAGGAGGGAGGAAGGGAGAAAGAGAGTAAGGAGAAAAGATGAATAAAGAAAGAAAAAGAAAAGAAGGAAGGAAAGAAGGAAAAAGAGAGAAAGAGAAAGAAGGAAAAGAAAGAGAGAAAAAATGAAAGAAAGGAAGGAAGGATGAGAATGAGAGAAAGAAACAAGGGAGGAAGGAAGGAAAGAAGAGAAATGAGAGAAGAAAGAAAGGAAGGAAAAATGAAGGGAAAAGAAAGAGGGAAGAAAGGAAGAAGGATGAGAAAGAGAGGAAGGAAAGAAGGAAGGAAATAGCATGTATTAGGGAATTACTATATACCAGGAATTGTGCTAAATGCAGAAGGTCATTAGCACAAGGTAACTGCTGCCTCCAGAAGCTCACGTTCCAAAGGGGAGACATTATCCCAAAGGGGAGCCAAAGGGGACAGCCAGGTTTGGAAAGGGCCAGGAAGTGGCATGATAGCCTGACTGGAGGTCAGATAAAGCAAAACCTCCTCTCTGAGGTCCCCAGAGGCAGAGCCCGAGGTCTGGGGGGTGGAGGTAGGGGTGGCTGGGGAGGAAGATGAGGAAGACAGCCTGGCAGATTCTCCCACAAAGCAAGCCCCAGATAAGAGGGACTGAGCAGAGATGCCCCAGTGCATTATTGTGAATGCCCTATTGACGTTCCATCATTTTGACACAAAATCATTGCTGATTTCTAATCAAGCTGAGCAGCAACAGCCTCACTCAGCTAAGGTTTTGAACTTGGTGTGTCTGCACTGATTCTTTGCTGGATTATTTATCCAAAGGCTACTCCAAAGGTTTGAAAAACCTAAATCAACAGGAATAAGCCAGAGCGAAGGGCATCTGGGGCAGCCCACCTGCTGCATATCTCTCATTAGGACCCTCCAGGAGTGTTGATCTCGTGATGTGAGCAAGGAAGAGAAGGGGGTTTAAAAGCACAAGAAGGCTGCTGTTAGGAGAGCTTCATTATTACAGCCAGATGTCCACGCCTCCCTTCTGCTCCCAACGCGCTCTGAGTGGTCCTTACTAGTGGCTACACTGGACGATGAAACCCTGACAGAAAGAAAAATTACCTGTTGGGAAGATGACCAAGACAGTTCACATTCAGGTGAGCAAAGTGAAAAATTTCCATAAACCAAAGAGAAAATCCAGAATTATGTTTTGGGGTTATATAACAGGGCCTGAATATTGATGATGACAAGAAAAAAATAAAGTTGAAGAAGGAAAAAAAAATTTTTTTTTTAGAAAAAACTCCTCCTTGCTATACCTTCTGCTCCTTTCCCTGTGTGTCAATTCATTCCAGGAAAACCAGCTTCATTGGTTTTGGCAAGTCTGTGACCTGACACAGAATTCTTATTTAATGAAACTGGATTCTTAGGGACAGGTTTGCACCAGGCCAACTCCACTGAACTAACTTCAGAGAGAAGCTAATGGATACAAGGGGCTGGACTTGGTTAGTCTGAGGAAGAAAAAACTGAGGTGGGGCAGGTTAGTTGCCCGCAAGAATCTGAAGGGCTGTTGTATGGAAGAAGGATGAGACTTGTTCTGTACAGCCCCACTGGGCAGAGCCAAGAACAATGATAGGAAGCATGTGCAAGGAGGTTGTTGGTCGGTCATTTCAGTCAGGTCCAACTCTGTGTCCCCATCAGGGGTTTTCTTGGCAAAGATACTGGAGGAGTTTGCCCTTTCCTTCTGCAGCTCATTTTATAGATGAGAAAACTGAGGCAAACAATGGTAAGTGACTTGCTCAGGGACACACAGTTAGGAAGCGTCTGAGGCCAGACTGGAACTCAGGAGGATGAGTCTTCCTGACTCCAGACCTTAGCACTCAATCCACTGCACCACCTAAAACTTCCTATCTATTACAGCTTCAAAAAATGGAATGTTCTGCCTTAAGAAACAGTAGGTTTCCCCCTCATTGGACCTCTTTTAAGTTAAGGCTAGATGACCCAGGTCCTGTTTTACAGAGATTTTTATAGGAGCATAAATGGACCTCAGAAGCCCTCTAGTCAAATGATCTTATTTTAGAAATGAGGAAACAGAGGCCGATAGAGTTTATGATACTCACCCAAAGTCACATGGGTAACAAGAGGTAAAACCCATGCCTTCTGGCTCCAGATCAACTACACCTCATCTGTTCAGCACAGGTTACGCTAGATGGTCTGTAATGTTTCTTTCAAACTCTTGAATTCTTGTTCTGTCATACTACTACAAGTAAGGATAGAATCAGAACATGTCCCAGGCTTATGCACAGGAGAATGGAGCTTTGGGGCTATAATCTGAGGAGTATCAAAGAGAAAATACACACATACACACACATATGTCTGCATTTGCCTGAAGAATTTTTAGCATAACGCCTGGTGTTTGGTAAGTGCTTACAAAATACATCCATTCTTCCTTCCTTCTTTTTTTCCTTCTTTCTCTCCTCCCTTCCTCCCTCCATCCCTCCCTCCTTCTCTCCTTCATTTTTTTTCTTTTCCCCATCATAGTTCTCTGCATACACACTAGACTTTTAATATATGTTTTAATACATGTGGCACAGCAGACAGAGTGCCAGCCCTGAGTCAGGAAGATCCATCTTCCTGAGTTCAAATCTGGCCTCAGACACTTACTAGCTGTGTGACATAGGTCACTTAACCCCTCTTTGCCTCAGTTGCCTCATCTGTAAAATGGACTGGAGAAAGAAATGGCAAAATCACTCCAATAACTTTGCTAAGGAAGTCCCAAATGGGGTCACAAAGAGTCAGACACCAATGAACAATGAAAAGGATGGCTAAATTTTGATAGGGTTTGGTAGGAAGGAAAGTTGGAAATAAGAAATTAGGCATAGGGAGTCATCCTAGTGAGATTCCTCAAATGAACCCTAGACAAGAGAAATTAGAATAACTAGTACATCCTTATCCCCTAAGACTGGCATGACAGACACTTCAATTCAACCAACATTTATCAAATACATACTATGTGCAAGGCACCATAATGGGCAAAATTGAAAGGAAAATGGAGCTCCATACCTCCATGCCCTCTGCAGGCGAGGGGGATAAGAGGACAGAGCATCACATTTGGAAGCAGAGTATTTGGGGTCAAATCCCAACTCTCCCATTTATTGCCGTGTGCTGTAGAAAAGTCACTTAACTTCTCTGGGTCTCATTTTGTTGGGAGGAGGGTTAGATTAACTGATTTTTAATGTCCACTTCCTTTTCACATCATAATTCTCATCCCTGAGTAGTCCCATTTAAAATACAGAACACTAGGCTGGATGGACCAAACTTAATCTGCCAAAACAAACCTTCTGTTCTTAGGGCTGGAAGCCTAGCAAGAAGCAACCCAGAAGAGTGAATGCATTTGGGAAGGTAGCTAACTATGTACCTGAACCCCAGGAATGGACAATTGCTGACAAGTCGGCTAGGATCATTCCAGTGAAACCTCAATGTTTGTCAGTTTCTGGGGCATTTTGCTTAGAGGGGAATACCAAAAGTGATTATTACTTACTCCTACAGGACATCGGGCCTTAAAGTTTGCCTCTGCTCAGCCCCCAAGAAAGGAAAGAGCCAGACAGGTTTGGTCATGGTAAAGGCCCAATTGCCCCCTGAACTGTCATCTCAGTAAGGAATAAAAGTAGTGGGAGTCCTTAATCAGAGAATGCTAGGATCTTAGTGTTGGAAGGAAACTCAGACACCAAAAACATGGGAATCTTTCTGCGACATCCCTCAGAAGGGGTCAAACATTCAGTGGCCATTTAAAGACCTCCAGAGAGGGGGGGAAGCCATTGACTCTAGAAGCAGTTACAAACCCTCCTAATAGTGATCTAAAATCTCTTAATAATTTCCACTCATTGCTTTTAATTCTGCTCTCTAGGACTAGATAGAATAAGTCAATGATCCATATCAGTAATCAATCAGTAAGCACTTATTAACTCCTACTAAATGCCAGGCACTGTGATAAAGCCTGGGGATATAAGAACAAAAACAGTTCCTGCTCTTAAGGAGCTCACCATCTAATGGAGGAAGATAGAACCCCAAAGGAAGCTAAAGGGGGTGAGGAGAGGCACTTTATTTATGTAACTGCATTTGATTACCCATAACCTCCCCATGCCAATTTTCTTCCAACTACAGGAGGTCTTTCTGTTAACAACATTCATTGGTGCTAAAACTCTCCTCAAATTATCTTGTATTTTTGTATCTGCATAAATATTATATCTATGCAAATACATGAAGGAAGGATCTGCCTTTCATCTGTCTTTCTATCCTGGGAACTTATCACAGAAGTTTTGCACATAATAAGTTGAATCTATAAAAGGAGAAGACTGGAGAGTCTAGAATGGTGTCCAAAGATCCTTTCCAATTCTAAATCTATGATACTACAAATTTTTGAATTCAAATGTAGGACCTTATATTTAGCTCTATTATATGTCATCTTTTTAGATTTGGTTCATCTTTCCCACTGTTTTGGATTCTGATTCTTGATTCACAGTATTCACTATCTTGCCCAGGTTCACATGACCGGAAAATTATATGTTCATTCCTGAGATAAGTTCTCTTAATCATCCATGTGCCTGGTAGTTCACTTTGGACTAGATCTACAAATTTGTTACTCATCTGAATCATTTTCCATATAGCCTCTATGTTTATATTTCCTATTAAATCTCACTCTTCCTAAAGCAAAATTGTGCATTTATTCTCAGAGCATTAGGCTTTGGAGGCATTCTATGTTCTGTGTTTAAAAGATGCCAGGAGCCTTGGCCCCTAGCCAATTTGGTTGATGGCAGGCTTGGTTAATACTACCTTAACATGAAGTGGTTTCTCAGCCTTCGATTGCTATAAGTTTTAGCCTTATTTGTCACACAGAGAAAGTGTACCTTCAGCAGGACCATCTCAGGGTGTCTGAATGGTGGGAACTAGGTTCAGACGACAAGACTGATCCCCCTGTGGATGAGAACACAGCTTTGGACATGAAGCTGGGGCTAAGATATTTCTACTTGGTCAGAGATCTTAAGCAGGAAAGTCATTCCCAGGATTTGTTCCCTGTCTTGGCTTACCTCAGAAGGTGCTGCTATCAACAGGGTATCACTGTGGTTCTCCTACATAGACAGCCAGGATAAGAAAAGGACTAGAGAAGGGAACGTGCTATAAAAATGTTGGACTGTGCCTGCTTCTGTCTTCCCCTCACAAATGGTGGTGCTCGACAGAAGGACTAAAAATGGACTACTTGCAGCTTTCTCAAGGAAAAAGAAAAAAGAAAAATCTGTATTTGGGAGGGAGGAATAAGATGAGAAGATGAAATGACCCATACAGAAGGAGAAGGAGAAATCAATTCTGATAACAACCTGTTAATCCCATGATCCCCCTGAGGAAAGAAGCAAATGAACACTACTGTGCATTCTAACCAGAGCTATTACCAGGAAGCTTTTAGAGGAAAGTGTGTCAGTTACCTGCCATCTCTACAGAAGCAGAGGCTTTATTCATTCTGCTACGTTGATTTCTCATTCAGGACATCTATTAATGAATTTTGATACAACGACAATAATAATGGCAGCTAGGGTATAAAAAGGGCTGGATCTGGAATCAGGAGGATTCAGGTTCAAATCCCATCTCAGACACTTACTAGCAGCGGTATTTAACCTCTGTCTACCTCAGTTTCCTCATCTGTAAAATGGGCATAATAACAACATCTATCTCCCAAGATTGTTGTAAGGACGAAATGAGATGTTTGTAAAGCGCTTTGTAAGTCTTAACGTGATACATAAATGCTACTGTTGTTGCAACAGTCCCACAGCTTACAAAGTAAAATGAGGAGCTCTGCACATCTTCTATGAGATTTTCCTTTGCAGTCTCCTTTACCTCATTTCCCTGCAAGTATTCCTCAATCCTATTCCTTTAATGCACAGCTCTGTCTTTTGACTGAGGGCATTTTCAGTGGTTGTCTTGGAAATCTCTCCCCTTTTTTTCCTCTGTTTCTTGGATTTCCCCTGGCTTCCTTCAGGTCTCAACTCAAATCCCACTTTGTGTAAGAAGTCTTTTGGGATTTCTCTAAATGCTAGTGCCTTCTCTCTTGGGTTGTCTCCAATCTAGCCTGCATATATCTTGTTTAGTTGTTTATATCAATAAGCATTTATTAAGCACCTACTACGTGCCAGACACAATGCTAAGCACTAGCAGTACAAAGAAAGGCAGAGAGTCCCTGCCCTCAAAGAACTCAATCTAAAATAAGAGAGAACAAACAAACAAATCTACACAGATAAGTTATACACAGGATGAATAGAAAAGAACTAACCGAGGGAAGGTGCTAGAATTGAGAGGGACTGAAAAAGGCTTCCTATAGAAAGTGGAATTTGAGTTGGACATGAAGGAAGTCAGGGAAGCTAGTGGGTAGAGATGAGGAAGGAAAGTGTTCCAGGCATGGGAGAGAGCCAGAGAAAAAGCTCAGAGCCAAGAGATGGAGTGTCTTGTTGGTGGATCAGCAAGGAGGCTGTGGCACCATTCAGAGGATGTTGCATTTGATCCTGTAGGTAACAGGGAGCCCTTGGAGTTTCCTGAGGATGGGGATGACAAGGTTAAACCTATGCATTAGGAAAATCACTTTGGTGATTGGATGAAGGATGGCCTTGAGTGGGGAGAGACTTGAGACAGGTTGACCCACCAGCAACAGTCCAGAAGAGAAGGAGGCATATTTAAGAGATGTTTCAACGGTAAAATCGATGGGCCTTGGCAACAGGTTGGATATGGGTCTCCCCCATTAGACTGTGAGCTACTTGAGAGCAGGGATTATTTTTTTTTTTTTGCCTTTCCTTATATCTTCAGCTCTTAGTGTGGTACCTGACACATGGCAGATATTTGATAAATGCTTGCTGATTTGATTAGACTTATACTTTTCCTCATTTTATATTGCCTCTAAAAAGTGGGGACTGGGAGAGGCAATCTACTATAATGGAATAAGTAATGAATTTGCACCCAGAAGACATGGATTTGCTTTCCCATACTGACATTTACTAGTTGTATGACCTCACAATTCTACTTAAAAAAAAAAAATAGAAACAAAAATTACCAAAAAAAAAAACCCTAAGCTATTTTTATGCATCTTCTTGCTACCCTTTGGTTCAAAGCCCAGAAGAGTGCTGCGGAGAATAAGTGCTCAAATAAAGGCTGAAAGACTAACAGAAAGTTAGAAAGAAGGTATAAAGCACTGGCATTGTGTTTCCTCTTGGCATTTACTACACAGTGTATTCTCTGCTAAGCAGAGAGTAAATGTATATTTTTTGTGTTATTGTTCAAATAATTAAAGGTCTTTTATCATAAAAAGGTTCACATTAAGCAGCATATCTCAGTATGTATAACTTCCAACAACAACCAAAGGTGAGCAGAAAATACCTGGAATCAGACTCTTAGAATCTCAGATGTGGAAGGGATCCCAGAGATCATTGCCTCTTGGACGGAACAGAACTTGGAATTAGAAAAACTTGAATTCAGATCTTCACATACTACTAGCTGTTACCCTGGGCATGTCACTTACAGTCTCTGGACCTCAGTTTTGTCATCTGTAACATAAGGGAGGTGGGTACTCAATAGTCTTTATGGTCTATGATTCTACTTCCTAAAAAGGAATCCTTTCTACAGCATCCCTGAAGGCTTCCAGCCAGGGGGAACCCATTTTCCCCATAGGAAACTCATTTTATTCCTAGGATCCTCTAATTATTGGGAAGTTCTTCCTTATACTGAGCCAAAATCTGTCTCCCTGTAGCTCCCATCCAGTGGTCCCAGTTTTGCCCTCAGGGGCCAAGCTAAACAAATTTCTGACACCAAATCTGGATGACACGAACTTACCATCATAGAATATTAACCTTAGAATTGGATTGGGTCTTCAAGAGTTATCTAATCAACCTGTTTATTTTACAGATGCAGAAACTGAGACATAGAGAGGTTAATTGACATACCCAAGGTCTCACAGGTCTCAATGAGACTGAGTCTTTCTAGAAAAGGGGAAGACAGAAAGGGACCCTTCTCCCACAAAAACCAGAATGCAGAAGACCCTATGTTTAAAGGTTAGCCTTTAACACAATGTTTCTCTGTGGTTGTCTTACTTAAACACTGAGATTAGAAAAATTGCCACTGCTCCATTGGGCTTGAAAGGTAAAGAGTAACAACATTATCACAAGGGCTTTAAATATAAATTTGAGGAGAGAAGGGGCTAAAGCACCTCAGTTCAGGGCTGGTGTGTCATTAAGAAAGTAGTAATTAAAATCCCCCACCCAGCTTTACAGAGATATTTTTTGCATGCTATCTCGTACCTGTTTAAGACACCCTGGGGCTCTGGTTACTACCTGGTACCTCATTAAAAATTTATTTCATTCACTCTGCTTGCTTGTATGAGACTTTACTGTTGCACTCTCTTCTACTTCATGCCTTATCCTCAAATAAGTCAGCAGCCCTCTCTGTATGTCTTCATCCATCCTGGAAAAGACAATCGTCAGCTAAAAGAGGCTGAGTCAATTCTTTCTGAAAACATCCAAGGAAGACGGATGGTGCTTGGCTTCTTGAGTTGTCCTTGGGGTAGCAGACAATTCTCCCTCAGCTAAAAACTTAGACTGGATCAAAGCAAG